>NC_081409.1:924305347-924905816 GCF_030272615.1 Cryptomeria japonica | reverse complement strand
AAATTTTCTTGTAGTTGCATTTTTATTTGATGCAGTAGTTGTAGTCAAGTGGGACTGTGCAGTTGAATTAGTCAACTGTGCCCACATTTTTCTCCACTCTTTTCCTATATAAAGAGGACCCTCATTTGTACATATTTATCTTTTTTATTCTTAGCAAAACTCTGTCAAATTTTTATCTCAATTAAGACTTTGTGCTTTTGATGTAAAAGTTGTTTCAAGGAAATAAAGATAGCAATCCGCTAGTTTTCAAACTTTGTGTTGGACTGAACATTGTGATTGTGATTGGAATCGTTCTTATGTTTAGTTCTCATAATTGTTATTTATGATCTTGAATCTTTTGGTGAAATTGTGAAAGTTTATGAAAGAGCTTTCTAATTGTGGAAATAGATTTTGTGCTATCTACATATTTGGGAAATCTTCTGATAATTAAGTAATTGTGTAGGAAGCTTTGTATTGTTGCAAACTACTTGTAGTTTTAGGAATATTTGATCACATCTTGGAGACTTTGAGCTACAAGTTGAGATTTAAGTTGAAATAGTGGTGATTTAAGTAGTTGTACTTACGTAATACTTTGGGCTTACAAGGTTGTCTAAATACTTAGTATCTTTGTATCTTTATAAAGAAGTTTAATTTAGTGGTTAATTTTATTTAGTTGTAAGAAATATAACCAAGTGAAGGGAGAATACATTAATTCTAAAAAAAATAAAAATTGCATTCCCTAAGCTTACACCCAAATTTTTGTTTTACATAAGTTGTTGTAATACCCAAAATTCCAATAGGAACCTCGCCTTGATGAGAGGAAAGACTTTGTCTTATCATAGCTATGTGTGAAACATATATTTTATCATTGGTACGCTAGTGACAAAATATTCACCCAACAATGCTAATTCCCGACTTATTATTGATAATATGATAACGGATCCTTTTCCTCTACAAAGATCTATTTGGCAGGGTTGTCCTTTAGCGTCATATCTTTATTTCCTGACTATTGATGCTTTGGGATATCTACTTCAAAGTGCTAATAGTATGAAGTTGATTTCAGGAATCTATATCCCTAGTAACTCGGTTGTCACTAACTCGCACTATGTTGATGATAGTCTTTTATTCCTACAAATTTTTGAACATAATATTAACAATATGTTAGACATATTGGATCTGTATTGTGTTTATTTTGGCTCCAAGCTTGCACACAATAAAACAAAAAATTTAATGGTACGTGATGGTCCTATTCCTCATTGGATCCCACATGAATGGAAGTATGTTAAACATGGAGAAATCATGAGATACCTTGGTATGCCATTTAGCATTGGGTTTTACCTTTCTGACATGTGGAATTGGTATCTTAGTAAAGTGTAGAACAAGCTTCTCAATTAGGGTAATATGTTTCTATCCTTGGCTAGAAAGATTCTAGTCAATAAAATATTTCTTGCAACACATGTCTACTATTCTTCATGTTGGATGCCTTTAAAAAAGGGGTATGATGATTTAATCATAATTATCCATTAGTTTCTTTGGGCCAAATAGGATGGTAATAAAGGTTTCATTACTACTTCCTGGTCTCACTTCATCCAACCTAAATGTAAAGATGGTTTGGGGTTCATTGATCCTAGAACACAAGGGTTTTGTTTGGCCACCAAATGGATTATCAGAGATGTCCATGGGGATGGTCCATGAAAGATTCTTATACAAAATTGCAGTAATCTTGCCACTGTTAAGGGAAAATGGCAACAGGTGGGATGGTTAGATTAAATTCTTCATGCACCTTTTTTTCTATTAAGGCCTCTGCTCCCCTTTAGTCTATTTGGAAGGCTTGGAAACACAATTGTTATCTTTTAAAATGGAGGGATAACTCTCTTCAACATGGATTCAGTTTATCCACTTCTTCTATTAGGTGGAACAGACACATTCGTTATCATGATCAACCCCTTGCCTTAATTTTTCCAAAACAGTCTGATGTCCTTTTCAAAAAAAGAGTATGTAATGTCAGAGATCTTTGGGACTTTCATTCTATGTGTTGGTTGTCATGGCATGTTCTTAAGGACCGTTTCTATCTTAATGATAGTCATAAAGCTTTTTTTATGTTTGTGATGTCCATGGTGCCAGTGGAGTTGTCAATGAAGCTATGTACTCCTGCACATTGCAACTTTTTTAAAGATTGGTTGTGGTTGTCTTTACACACTTTCTTATTTTTTCCTCTAAAAAAGGTTTATTTCCAACTTCTACCAAGAATGTCATTAAGTTGTCATTTGAATTCTAAATGAAATTGTAAATTTAATGAAAAATATTGGTCAAATTTATCAGCCTAGATTTGGAAATCTAAAGCCCACACAGATGCATAGTTATCTGCTTGGAAGATTCTACATTGCAAGCTGCCCATTGGGGACATACTGAAATGTATAATGGTCCAACCATATAATTCCCCATTCCATCAGAGGCAAGAAAATATCAGACATATCTTGTGGGGATGTCGGTTTGTTAAATATCAGTGGAATTTAGGTTTTTCTTATTTGCCATCTATTTTTTGTCACAATTTAAACTGGAAGGAGGCTCTTATTGATGTGGTGTTACATGGTAATATTATTGTTGATGGGGTTAGACATGTCATTTTGTTTCACATTTGGAAATACAGATGAAAAATTATTTTTAATAACCTCAGTGTTCACCTGGAAGCTTCTTTTCTTGGGCTTTTCTCAGACATTTTTTTTGTTTGACCTCTATTTTTTACCAATTATAGGCTGAGGCAGAGAAGAACCTTTAGGTGATTTATAGATTCAACAAATTAAGATTTAGGTTAATTTATTTCTTGACAAAAGGAAGGTGGTCATTGCATAGGGCTTAAGAACTTCTTTCAGGAATGATATGGTCTTTCGTGGTGGCTTATAGAATTCATTATCTAGCAAACATCATCTCTGTTTGTCTACCAGTTGGGTTGGTTTTGTTGTATGTCTTTATGGCCTACTTCATTATCATGGACATTTCTATTTATATGGTTGTTTTCCCCTCTTTTGGGTAGTTTTCTCTTTGTTTATATTGATGTCACATTTAGCTCTTTTCATGGCAGTCTTCTATCTGTCATCTTATTGTAATTTTTCTTGCATTCATTCAATATAAAATATATATACATTTAATTATCCACTAGATTTTATTCGATGAACTTTTAAATCATATCTTGCACAAAAGTTAATAATGTCGCTCATATATTGTTAGATGCCAAATTTAATTGGGCTAACCCCACCAATATATTTTTTAGAAAAATAAAATAAAAAAATTGTGATTTAAGTAGATTGTGGAATTTTTGGAGTCCATAAACACCTATGACTTGTATTTTTATCAAAATAAAGCTATTTTTTCCATGGACCATAATTTGGGAATATGATGTCAAATTTTTTACTTCTTATAGTCATTGGACAGATGACTCAAATCACTATGTAGTGGTATGGTTTATTTTTGGGGATTTTACTATTTGGAAAGTGAAATGCTAACCAGAAATCAAGGATACATTTTTGGCTTTGAGAGGTCATAACTTGAGAAAATGGAGTTGGATTTTGGACTTCAAATAGTTGACGAAAAGCTTGTTCAAATTAATATACAATACTCTAGGTTTGGGCCCATTTTGGCATGATTTGTTTTCTATTATTCTAATATTATTTGTTTATAGGTTCTTTTTACTATGATGACTTTATGAGTTTATGGTAAGATAAATCTTGGAGATTTGGAGCTTGTGTCATTATATACTCAATCTTATATCTTAGTTTACTCTCATGTTGATCTGGTTATCAATATTTTTTTTAGATTTATGTGTTGCATTGTTGGGTCTACAAGTTGTACAGTGTTGCTAGGGGTATATACTTACATGTTGCATATGTGGCTTGGATGTGGGTTGTCTATGCTCATATACCTTTCATTACTAATACATATTCATATTTTTCACTTGGTTTAGTCACTTGATTTGTTGATTTGGTTGTCATGTTGAGGAGGAGAAATATTGTTATTAGGTATAGTTATGATGGAGGACCTATGTTGTCGACTATGTGATGCTTATAGGTGTGACACATTGGAGTTATATGATTTTTCAGTTGGAGGTGATCATAGTGTCATGGATGTTCTTTGTGCTTAGTGAATTTGACATGCCATGATTGAATTCACAAGTGCTTTGTTGGTGGTGACGACTTTGGATTCCCGATTGGTTATGGTGATGTATCATCTTGTTTGAGAATCATGGTTTTACTTTGGCTTTTGGGAGCTCATGTTATGCATTTTTGAGTTATTTGACCTTGGTTGATTCTTATGTAGAGGATGGTTTATCATGATGTCATGGATAGCTTGTTTACACATTTCAATGGGAGCTAGTGATAATGATTTTTAGTGGTTTTGTATCTTCTTGGTTTGGAGATCTTGATTTCACTTGATGTTATTGAAATTTTAGTTGTATGTGTGTCGACTTGGATGATCTTCATTTAACTGATGGTTATCATGATGTTATGTGTGACTCAACATCACAATTTAGTGGGAGTTGTTGGTAGTGATTTGGGTTCACCATTTGATAGTGGATGATCTTCTTTAGTGGTGCAGATGTTTGGAGGAGTCCTTAGATCCTATTGATACATAAGGGTATTTCACCTTTGTAGTTTCATTGGTAGGATATGGTCATCTTCATGATGATTGGAGATGTTGACATCTTGGATTCTTTGGTTGAGGTGTTGTATATGCTTTGTCACTTGACATGTTATACTTGTTTGACAAGATGCTTTTATTATGTCATGGTTTACTCTTGATACATATTTAGAGTTATGACATGATATAGGTGCTTGTTTTGTTTATTAGAGAATATTCTCTTTCTATATGGATATGATTAGATCATGTTGTCATTTTTTATATTTTTTATTCTTTTATTAGAGCTTTGACATTAGTCTTATTTTGGTTCTCTTGGTATTGACTACATGATCATTTTATTGATTACTTCATGGTGATGTAATTTTGGATTTGGAGTTTGGTATTGATTGATTGGTTACATGTACATATGGATATTTGGAGACATAGATGAGGCTAGGAGTTCTCTTATGATTAGCGACATATTATTGATATGGATACTCTTGACGAGGGTTCAATAGCAAAGTATGAGGAGCCTACACCTTGGTTGGACATGAGTTACACTTGGACCTGTGAGGAGTTTGTTTTTAGATGAGTCATTATGACTTGGATGTCTTGTAGGAGCTTTCTCATTCCCCACTCATGGCCTATTTGGCAGTTTATAGCTTTAGAGGTATAACCCTATAGCATCCTAAAATTGAACCCCTTTGAAATTTTGACCACATTTGGGGTCCTCACCTTAGTGCTTGCATCCCTATACTTAATTAAGACATGATTATGCCTTCACCATGCAAATATAACTTCATTTTTATCTCATGCACTAAATGGCCCCTTGTTCTGGTCCCAAAATAGGGTAGGACCAAGGCATGGAGCTCTGGTCTTGATTGGGACTAGGGCATCATGCCCTAGTCCTCCTTAATTGGGTCCTATTTTGGTCCCCTCTTGCATCTTCAAAAATGAGTGGGAAATATCTCCCCATGTCAGCCTATGTCAAAAAATTAATGCTTTCTTCGATGGGAAAGTATATGAGGAGGTCTTCCCCTCTCATTTTGGATATAGATGGAAAAATTGGGATCAAAAGCAATCAAGCAATCAAGTGTTCACCATGCCCTGGTCCTCCTTAATTGATTCCTATTTTGGTCCCCTCTTGCATCTTCAAAAATGAGCGAGAAATCTCTCCCCGTGTCGACCTATGTCAAAAAATTAATGCTTTCTTCGACAAGAAAGTAGGAGTTCTTCCCCTCTCATTTTGGATATAGATGGAAAATTTGGGATCAAAAGTAATCAAGCAATCAAGTGTTCACCATGCCCTGGTCCTCCTTAATTGGGTCCTATTTTGATCCCCTCTTGCATCTTCAAAAATGAGTGGGAAATCTCTCCCAGTGTCAGCCTATGTCAAAAAATTAATGCTTTCTTCAATGGGAAAGTATATGAGGAGGTCTTCCCCTCTCATTTTGGATATAGATGGAAAAATTGGGATCACAAGCAATCAAGCAATCAAGTGTTCAAGCATTGAAGCATTCATCATTAAGCATCTCTAGAGGTCTTCAAGGCTACATTCTTTATTCATCAATTGTGGAGCAACATTACATAATTAATTTACAAGCATGTGTGTGTGATTAGGGTTTTATCATGTTCATGCCATTTCATACAACATATGTGATTACATTCAAGAACAAAAGCATCATTATCATTCACTGCAGATCTAAGGTATACCTTTCCATCATTTTATTCCATTATTTGCAATATTTCATTCAAGGTTGATTCCAAACCAGGGTTTGACTTAGGCAAACCCCTGTTCCCAACCAATTTGCCTTCCTTTCTATGTGCATGAAATAGGTACGAAGTTGTACTCTTTAGAATAGGCACTATTTGCAGAGATGAATCAACCCTCTTTAGCATATGAAAGTAGGAGGACTAGGGTGACAGGCACACTAGTCCCAACATTTTTGGAGAGATTTTTGTGGATCAGATTTGAATTTGCATATATTTCTTAGATCCAAGTGCATGCAAAAATTTGACAACTATAGCTCACCATTTCTGCATTTTTACCTTCATTTCTAATATTTTCCCCTAATTTCAGCATTTCAACTCACAAAAGAGGGTTAATCAATTTACACACCATCCTTAAATCCATTCAGTATCTAGTCCCTATCATTCTCGATTTGGGATTGAATCTATTGGATTTCACCCTATTTTGAATGTAATGGTAAATTAATGGTTTTCATCCCTCTAATGGTCGAAACCCTAATTTTTCACCATTACAAACCCATTGTTACTTTTAGGTGAATTATGTTTATGCTTTGTCTTCTCATGCATATGAACCTTAGCTATAGTTGTTTGGATCTTGATGGTTGATTTGATGAGTGTATATGGCAGGTTTATCTCCTTACGCATTATGGTTCATTTATGATGGCACTCATTAATCTGTTGAGTTTAGGAGATGGTATTGAGCTTATTCCCTTGATTTGGGAATGGATATTTAATTTGATCTTCTTTGGTTAGAGAGACTTACATCCATATTGATTAAATGATTTTTGTGTTTATTTGATCTTAAGGGATTGGATGGATTTATGTTGTTTATTGGCTTTTCTTTTGGGGTTTTAGGGAGGATAACATACTTGACACGGTTGGAATTTAGAGGTGTGTGCAAGAGGACATGTTATAGGTTTTAATTTGCAGTGTTTCTCTCTTTGCTATTGGTTATCATCCTGGATGTTTGGTTTCACATTACATTGGATTTGAAGATTAGATGGAGCTAGGGTGATCATTAGTTTGTGGTTATGTGTTTTCACATAGGAGATGGCATGGAGGTTCCTTTATCTCTTTTCATTGTTGGTTGTGGAGAACATGGAAGAGAATTGGAAACTTGTGGTGAGACTTGTACTTGCAAGTTATTGGTTTATAGGTTATGCATATTCTTCTGGATATTCCTTAATACTACATGGTTATAATTACACTTTTTATATGGTGCTATTAGTGGATCTTTGGATGTCAATCATTCCCAAATTTGATATTATTTATATAGTGGGAGTTTCTAGGTGTATATGTGAAAAATATGGAACTTGGATCTTATGGTTGCATATTATGAGTTGTATATTTCAATGACATGAGATTCACTTGATATATTTTGTATACTTTGGAGGAATATATAATTGGATGTGTTAGCACCTATTGTGGTTTGTATTTCAACTATGGATATTGTTTTTTGATAGCAACTAATGCATTAAGTACCTTTAGATTAATTTTTTATGTTTGGGATATTAGCACAAGGAAGGCCTTATGATTCATTGTGAAAGATTATGTGGCTTCTCTTTGGATGGATTCTTATCTTTGTGCAGTGGTAGTGGTATGATGGAGAAAGAGAGAATTCATGTTTGAGATGGTTTTCATTTTGTTTCTTGTTATAGGTATCTTGATAGTATACAAATACCACTTTGATTCCTTCACGATATTTGTTTCTAGAGATATTGTCCCCTTGTTCATGTCTGAGGTTGTTTGTTGCCCCTTATGAAATTTATATAACAAGTGGGATATTCTTGGTGATTAGGTGTTGTACACCTTCATAATGTTGTGTAAATTTGTATTATTTATGTATTATGTCTAGTGAACTTAGAGAAACCTAGATGGATGGGCATCATGTAAATATTCCATTCTTGGGGCCACATGTTGAGTTGTATTATATCCATAGTCAAGCACTAACAACCTCTTTTGTCCTCCCACCCTGCAAGGTTGGGGGGGGAAATAAGATTAGCACCATGGGATATTATATTTTATTTATTTAATATTGGATAAATTAATTTAATAAAATGAAAACTTAGTACCCACTATTAAATGTGGGGTCAATGGTTTGTAATACCATGGTTTTAGTCACATGGTTTTATGCAATACCACTTGGTGGTTTTGTGGGAGCTTGATTTTATAAAATCGACTACAAGGGTAGTTGTTTAAGGTTAGCAAGTTTGCAAGTTAATCTAGGATATCAATTGTGGAGGTTTGAAGCATGGCATGGGATTTGTGGTTTCATTCTTGTTCACAAGGGGTTCTTGTAGATGGCTTGTGATTGAAATATGTCCATGGTGTATTTGTAATGTTATATTGTTGAATCATACATGGTGGATGGACTCTTTTGGAGGTTGGGTTTTTCCCTCATAAAGGTTTTCTCAAGGTATATCTTGTGTCATATTGAATGGGTATGTTGTCTAATCTTTTGCATGTGGATTTTGAGTACTATTTTGTATTGATTTCTCATTTGAGTTATGTGGAAATTGTCATTGTATGGCTGCATATTTTCCAATACATTGGGGAGGTAAAGGAGTACTTTTTCATTATTTTTTCTTATGAATTTCATCATTTGATTCATCTTCATCTTTACTTAGTATCATGTAGGGAGACACGTCATTAAGGAAATGAGTAACATCATGTTGCATTGAAGTGTCTTGATAAACAAAGTAGTCTCTAGGGAGGGATAGGCCTCTATATCCATCAATGTGTCAAGATTTGGGTTATCAAGTTTTAATTCATGTTCCTCTTGAACAAAAGTGTTCTCATGAGGGAGGTTATTTTTGGGAGAAAAGAGGCATTATTCTTTAATGATTCATCTCCAAGAGAGATATCATTGAAGGAAGTGATAATTTTATCTTCTTCTTGCACCAGAATATCCTAATGAATAGGGGAATCTTTGGGAGAGGTACAAATTTTGTCTTTAAATGCTTCATCTTCATGGAGGGCATTGAAATGGATAGAAGGTAAAGAGTTTTCAACATCTTGTATCACAAATTTTGCTTCATTTTGAGTGAAGTGTTAAAAGGGCAGCTAGGCCACCATCACATGAAGGATACTTCCTCATTAAAAAATCGAAAAGAAAAATGATGAACACACTCACTTTTTATACCAAATTAAAATGAAATAACAACTAAGAGATTGATTAAATAATATGAGAAAGAAAATTCGTAATGTGTTCCAACGCAAAGAGTAATTTTTAGAAATGAATGCTTCTAGAAAAATCATTAAAAAAATAGATATGAAACTAAAAAAAAAAAAAGAATTAATGTAAGTGTAAAAGACATCAAGCTCACCAAAACATAATGTGTTGGAATTGGGTTTACTAATCTAAACATGCAAACTAGGAATCACACCCATTCACATTAAGATACATTAAAGAATAATCAAAAGGCCCAACTACAAACCCTTGGGAGAGGTAGGCACAATGATTGATTATTCTTTTTGAGTGATTTGATATGATTGGATAATATAGAATGATAAAATGTAAGAACAAGGTATAAAGATGTAAATTTGACAATAATTAGCATAAACAACAAGCTACAAAACTGATATGCAAAGTCTAAAGATAGATCTGGATAGTTATCAAAGAGGAACCTTTGTTTACAATTTGAGCCCAAAAATGTCAGTCAATGTGGCTTGGCGCCACTGACGTGAAGGTACCTAATGCAAATATCATAAATAGATTTTCGATGAGGATGATGCATAGATTATCTCCCCAAAAAAAAATTAAAAAAAGAGTCGATCCTTTGTAACAGTTGTCAATGACTGAGGTTTTTTTGCTTCTTCAAAGTCTAGATTTGTTTCTCTCAGTCTATACTTCTTGAATCTATAATATTTTTCTACCAAATTTAAATCATACACATAGAAGAGAGAGAAAGTGGTGTTGGGATGTATAGGGGTTCGCCTAAGTTAGACCCTATGTTGGAAATAACTCCACAATAATTATGATGAAAAAGAGAGCTTGTCATTGCAGGGTTGAGGCTAAATCCAAAATAAAAATACTTAATTGAAGAGATTGTACCTCAAAATTGACAATGTTGATAATTTAATTCTATTTGGATAGGGCCCTCAAATGTTGTTGCAATAAATGACATTAAAATACAAGATCAATCATTAAAAAACACTTGCATGAAGATTGTTGTAACTTGTCACTCCATAATACTCAAATTTGAAGAGATTTGTTGATAATACTTGCTCTAGAAAGTGATTAGAAATTTGGATTGATATGTGAAAATGAATCAAAAAAGATTATCTTATATAGAGTTCCCAAGGTATTTTGTAAATTAGGGTAACTTGCAATGGTCATATTCAAATATCAATATCAGATAACAACTAGTAGGAACTGCCACACTGATAAGTTAAATTTTGGATTAAATTTGGGGGGACTATATGATTCTATTAGTGGATCTTTGGATGCAAATCATTTTCTAATTTGACTTTATATATATAGTAGAAGTTTCTAGGTGTATATGCAACAGATAGGAAACTTGGAGCTGTTAGACAAATCTGATGTTGGGAGTAAATTGAGAGGGGGGGTGAATCAATTTACCATCAGAAATCAGAACTAATGCATATCAAAACCATTAAATGTATGCACAAAGAAACCAACACAATTAAGGATAGAACATGAAAGCACAATACACACAACACCAATAATTTGATGTGGAAAACCCGGTAAAGGGAAAAACCACAGTGGGAAACCCTACCCACAATCAGATAATACTTTTGTAGCAGTATGTGAAATTAAAATGGGGATTGCACTTGCATTTAGGCCAACCACCTAGAGATCACTACTCATCACAAAAAGAAGTCTCACTGACTTACAAAATCATTGGACTACAATCTGAAATAAATGAATTGTGAAAGTAGCATCTCCTAATGCTTGATACAGTTCTGGTTAATCACATATGTCTTCCCTACAATACAATAACCTTCACTGAATGATATATCACTTGTTCGCACATAAACCTTCCTCTAATAATGTAGACATAACCATTGATCCCATCCATATGCAAATTACATGAATAAGTCACCTATAAATACAAATCATCAACCTTATTGACAAGATAGGCTAAACCCTAAACCCATAATAACAAAAATTACATTACACGTTATCACCAGACCAATATTATGATTTACATTATATAGCATGGACCTAATCAAGTAACCAAACAATTCCATTCACCAGAAATTCCGCTAAGACCAAAATCCAACACCCTTCACCAACCAGTAGAAACCCTTAGTGAAGTAACACAGAATGTCTAACTGGATCCAAATAGGACCACCATAATAGCACGCCAGCCAATGAAAATTCACCAAACACTCGAAATATGATCAAGAAGAACCTTCAACATGATAGAAACCGATTACATAAGCCGGACCAAAATCGTCTAACCAAAATGCCAAATATCACTTACAGGTAAAGTTAACTGGTATTGGGAAATACCAATTGGGAACATAAGCGATAGTTATCAGAGCACCAAAACATGAACCAAAAGAATATGGCAAACAAATAACCATCTAGAGTAAGGATCCAAAACTGATTCTAGAGATCTAGTCATACCGGATCAGAGTCATAACCAAAACCAAGATGATCGCCAAGACTAATCGAGATAGGTCCAACCGGGATAGCCTCCAACTGGGATATAGTGTTGACATCAATGAGAATACTTAACCAGATCCATCATATTTCCAACAATCTCTCCCTTTGGCATTGATGGAAACACTGAATGTGAAAAAAGTCCAAGTGGTAAGGAATGCCAACAATATTCCTCAGAGATATGACTAATTTTTACTTGAAAACCACCTCTCCCCCTTTGACATAAATACACATTTGACATCCATCTGATATACTTTGTAGTTTTTGTGTGCAGCATAAGAAATAAAAAGTCTTACCGCTTCAATTATTGCAACTGCGGCATAAGTCTCACCATAATCAACTCCTTCCTGTGAATAACCTTTCCAAACCAATCTAGCCTTGTTCCTCACAATTTGACCTTCTTCATTCAATTTATTCCTGAAAACCCATTTAGTTCCAATAATGTTCTTGTCTTTAGGTCTAGGAACTAGTTCTCGTGTCTTATTCTTTTCAATCTAATCTAATTCTTCTTCCATTGCTTTTATCTAATTTTCATATTTACTTGCTTCAATAAATAATTTTGGTTCAATTTGAGAAATCAAACATACCTCTTCAGTAGCTAGCCTTCTCCTAGTTATCACACCTTTTCTTTTATCTCTAATGATTTGATCTTCAGAATGATTTAGTTTCACATACTTGGGAGTCTTTGAATTTTCTTGATTTACTAACTCTTTATGTTGTTCCTCTATCATAGTTGAGTTTTTTATGTTACCGGAGTGACAGTTTCACTGTTTTGAGCAACTTCTGATAGACTTATAAAGAACTGAGAGGGGGGGTTGAATCAGTGACAACAAAAATAATACCACTTCAAACATAGATCGGTAAAGACAGTTAACTAGTTTACTTAATACTATGCATGTGATCCAAAATGATATTAAAGCATCCACAACAAGTATAACATCCACCATAACACAAGTGTACATGGAAAACCCAACTAGGAAAAGCCACGGTGAGAAGGGACTCACAAGTTAACTATTTGCAGTAATAGGTAACTGACCGGTTAAGGTCTACAAAAGTTCTCTACTAGGAGTGAATCCTGTTAAAGATCCCAAAGCCCTGTTAGGAGTAACCTCGATATAGGATTTCAAACCCTAACTAATGGATCACCTGGTTAGAGGATTTGTACAATGAAGCTTGTTAGAGCTTACCCGGTTAGGGGATTTGACTGTTGTAGTGATTAGAAAACAACAGGTGGTGTGATCTAGAAGTAGCACAACTTGCTTGAATAGATCATCTTCTGCTCACTCAGAATTGCATCACCAACATACTCTGCAATGCCTTCAGTAAATTGCAACAACTTAACACTTCTTTCTCATATCATGAAAATAGTTCATTACAATGTCAATATATAGACATTAGATTTCATGTCAGCTCAGGAACTTCATCACAATTTCCTAGGTGCATTGTATCTGAACAATCTAACATAACACATCACAGATTGCCACCAAATCTATCAGTTAGGGATAACTCATCACGACCGGTGATAACTCATCACACAATTAGTGAAACTGGTTGGAACACTGATAGCGATTAAGAGTTAACCTCTTCCAAGTCATAGACTGATTGTCCTCCAATTGCCTCTTTGATGATCTCCACAGTATCTCCAAGCTGGTGTCATGTCTTTCCTGCATATACCGATTGTCTACATATACTAGTTAGACACCTTCAAAACCAATTGGACTTCACTATGCATGTAATACCGATTTTGCAATACAAAGACTTAAGAGTAGTATTGGTTAGTCATAACTAAGATGACTATGACAATGTGAACATATGTGTGTTAGGATATTTTATTCCAGCGGGATGAACAGTGTCCCATCTTCTCCTGTGCATGCAGCTTACAGGATGATTGTTGAGAATGCAGATTATGACTTATGCAAGGCTATAAGGAGCCAATTGATATTGGACTTGCAATAAATTAAGAAAGACATTAGTCAAAAGTTCAAATTTGGTCAACTATTGATTGGTCTATTCTTCTATTTTTTAGAATTTCCTATCGGGAATTGGTGGCATTCAATGGTCGAAGGACATACCGATAACAACTCAAATCAAGAACAACATTAAGGCAGTAAAGAACACATTTCATGTTGCTATGAACATATATTTTAATGAGTTCCAAAAGAAGATGAGCATGAGGTTAAGGCTACCCAAAGATGTAATGAAACACTTTGCAAAAGACATATGTTTCACAGTCACCATAGACTTTTGTCTTATGGAGGTCGTAGAACCCAGGGAAAATGAGATGGAAGAAATGAGTTATGAAGTCAACTATGACTTATTAATTGAATATGCCAACAACCTTTTGGCATCTCCCAAGGATAAGAAGAAGAAAAGACTGGGAACTTACTAGGAAAGGAAAATGGACCTGCTCAACCCAATAGTGCCAAAGACAAGAAGAAGAAAGTTGAGCAAGCACCTTCAGTGACTACCGATACAAGGGTGACAAGAAGTGTTCAAGTCAAAAATGAACCGGCACTAGAAGTATATGCTAAGAAGTAGATTGCAATGAAGAAGAGAGGTAGGCAACTTATTCTTCAAGCAAAATCTAAGGATACCAACACTGAAGAGGAACCAAAGAAAATGAAAGCAACTGGTAAGAAAGCCAAACCAGTAGGAGACACTTCAAAGCAAAGTATTCCTATTAATGTTCTATCTTACAAGCCTATGAATGATTTTGAGAGAACAGTACAAATATTAGGGAGGAATAGGTTTGATAATGTGAAAGAGTGTTTTGATTCATTTGATGATGATCAGAAGCAACAAATTGTTCAAGAGGTAATCAACCACTAGTGTCAATACAATAGGTTGCCTCGGGATATTGAAAAGGATATTTTTGATTCTTTGTATTCTATTCTTGCAAATAAGTGGAAAATGGTTGTTGAACAAGATCAAGAAATTATTGATAGAGTTTTCATTCAATATTTTCCTGAGTTACCTAGAGATGAATTATTAGAATTGTTTGATAATTTTAAAGGACAGTTTCATTCTAAGGTACGAAGATTAAAGTTATTGAGTGGAAAGGTTGAATCTGTTGAAGTTGAAACTCATCAGATGGCTATAAATATTCAAAGGATGCATGAGCAGATGAAGTCCCATAAAGATGACCAAACAGAGACTAGAGATCAACCAGAGCTAGATGAAGAAAAGATTGTTACACCGGATATTGTTTATCCTATTAAGCATAAGGATGACACTACTTCTCTACCGGTTATATTTGTAGATGATACCGATGAAATCCAGGGCACTATTGATACAACTAGAAATATCATTGAATCAATTCTAGAACCTTTACAACAGTCGGACATTACTATTACACAGGAAGCAGCTGAAGAATCGGTCAATTAACCTAGTGTGGATATTCAACCGCCACCAGAAAAAGAACACCAAGTGGAAAATAAGCTGCCACCGGTTACAACAGAGGCAGAAATAGAGAAACATAAACCTGAGAAAAAGGTTGAAGTGAAGGAAAATAAACAAGAAAAGGAGGAAGTGAAAGAGAAATCAGAGGAGAAGATAGCAGAGAAAACAAATGAAAAGGAAAAAGCAAAGGTAAAGTAGAAAACTGATGATGAGGATGACTCAATATGCATAAAAGGGCCTACATATGTAGATAATATGAGTGCATCTGAACTCATGGAGATTGCTACAATGATGCAATCTAGAGCTCAAAAGAAAATATTGAAAGAGCAGAGGAAAGAAGCAAAAACATTTCAAATTGTTGTTGAGATTCTGTAAGGTCTCCTACCAGAGACTGACACTAGAAATTTGACAACCCCTATCGACAAGCTTGGCCAATTGGATGTTGATGCTTTTGACCAATTGAAGTCTCTTGAAGAAGCTGCTCAGACTTTAGCTGAGAATAATTACAAAAAGAAGAGAGGAGAGAAAATAATGAAAGATATTGATATAGGGAAGATTGATTTATCTCTGAATAAAGATCTTTTGAAGACTGCTATTGAAATTGGAGGAAGGATACTAGCCTATACATCTAACGTTTCATTTTTCTATCTTGATCTGAAGAAAAGGCGAGAAGAGACAGAACAAGAATTGGAAAGGATATGTACTGCTTACATACCTTTAAAGGATTCAACCTTAGCATTTGATAAATCAGTTGATGATTTGAAACATCGGTTAGATATTTATGATTGTGAACAAGCTAAGAGACTTCAATCCTTGAAAGAGCTCAAGAACCAATTGAGACCTAAAGTGGACATCTTACAAGGAGCATACAAGGATGTAGAAGCGGTTTTGGTGACTCCAGAGATGAGCACAACGAATGCAATGGAAGAATTTGCTACACAAGTTATAACAACCATTGAGATCACTGAAACATTATTGGAAACTTGAGATAATGATTTTACTCAGATGAAGATCATTTTTAGTGACATTTTCTTGAAAATTGCAGTGACAACTCCATGAGAAAACTCCTATATTTTTGTATATGTAGTTTTTAATGCAAATTTTGATATAATATATATGTATTTTACTTTTCAATTTGGAATTGTTTTCAAAGGGGGAGTAGAAATATGTATGTGTTGTGAAAATTTTGTATGTATTGTTAAGGGGGAGTAGAAATATGTTTGTACAATTTTTGTAAGCACACTTAGTTGTAAAGTTGTAAAATTTTCTAAGTGTTGCCATCAATGACAACACATGAAGTCGTCCATTACAATCATCATCAAGTCAATAACTTCATGCATTACTAGTTCAGATATGATAAATTCATCTTCTGATCCACAGTCATATGATCTGATCTAATTACTGCCATGTTCATCCACCTTGACATTTATGCTCTTTGTTATCCTATTCAATCTTTTGTTATAATATCTATATTCTTTTCTCTTAGTAGAGTAACCCAAAAATATTGCTTCATCACTTCTAGGATCAAAGTTTCCCAATGCATCATCTCTTCTAATGTAACATTTACTTCCAAAAATTCTGAAATATCTGATAGTAGGAGTATGACCAAACCATAATTTATAAGGGGTCTTACCGGTATCACCTTTTATGTATACTCGATTGAAGTGTATACAATTGTATTGACAACTTCCCTCCAATAAATATCAAACAATTTAGCTTCTGTCATCATAGTCCTTGCCGCATCCAATATAGTTTTGTTCTTCCTTTCCATCAATCCATTATGTTGTGGAGTCCTAGGTGTAGAAAGTTGTCTTATGATTCCATTCTTCTCACAAAAGTTGTTGAACTCACTGGATGTAAACTCGTCACCTTAATCTGATCTCAAACACTTTGTCTTCAGTCCTATCTCAGTCTCAACCATAGCTTTAAAGATTTTGAATTTCTCAAAAGCTTCATATTTTTCTTTCAAAAACACTACCCACATCTTTCTAGAATAATCATCAATAAGTAATATAAAGTATCTATCACCTTGAAAAAATTTAGTCCTTTCCGGTCCACACAGATCGGTATGAATAAGATCAAGAATTTCATTAGATTTATCATGTGTGCTTCTAAAAAAAATTCTAACTTGCTTACCCATTTGACATTCTCTACATACCGGATTATGAGGTTTGACAATTTTGGGAAAATCTTTGACATCTTGTGTTGAACTGATCTTCATTATGCAATAAAAATTTACATGACACATCCTCTTATGCCATAACTAGATTTCATCAATCTGACCAATTAAGCAAGCTTTCTCACTAGAGTTCAAATGAAAGATGTTTCCATTGGTCTGGTTCCGGAAGCAATTTCCAATCCAGATCTATTGATGATCTTACATTTCCCATCCTTGAATTGTAAATGAAATCCTCTATCCACCATCTGATCTACACTTAAAATATTATGCTTTAAGCCTTCAACATAATATACATTATCAGTGTTAGTCTTACCATCTAATGATATTGTTCCCTTTCCTTTGATCCTACATGCCTTGTTGTCTCCAAATCTTACTAATCCACCATCAAATTCTTGTAGTGATAGAAATTTTCTCTTGTCACCAATCATGTGATGTGAGCATCCAATTTTTATAACCCATTCATCCTTTTCTTCAATTTTAGCAGCTAAAGCCTTTTCCTCAATATGAGTTGTCTCAAAGATAGGTTTCGGAGAATCATCCTTGATAGCAATAAAAACTCAGTCCTTACCGGAGGAAGCTCCATTACCGATTCCACCCACAAGTTCATCATCATCATCAGTAATACCAAAATCATCATCACCAGCATAATAGTATGATTTATCCTTATTCCTTCTAAATATAGGTCTGTTTTGATATTCTGGATTAGGCTTATAACTCTTCACAAATCTTTCATGATTCCTAGCAGCTCTTTCAGGGCATCTAGAAGCAAAATGACCAATCTTATTGCATGAAAAACATTTAAAAGGGACTTTTCCTTCATACTTACTTCCAATTGGTCCTTTAGGAATTCTTCTAGCAATTAGAGCTTCTAGCTCTTCAAGTTCTCTTTCTTCTCTTTGAATGTCCTCCATATCTTTAGCATACATCTCCTTCCAATCTATCTTTTGCTTACCGAAGGCAGATGCTTTAAATGCAGTCTCAATTTTAGTAGTTCTCTGATCTCCAAGTTCCTCGAGCTCAAAAGAAGTCAATTTCCCATGCAGTGTATCTCTGGTAACAAGGGTACTTGACATTGTCTAGATTTCATTGATTGCAGTAGCCTTCATCTTATAAGCTAGAGGTAGAACTCTCAGAACCTTTGACACTATCTCATCCTCACTAACTGATCCGCCGTAACATTTGATTCCCATAACAATCTCATTTACTCTATCCATGAAAGAACTTGTCTTCTCATCTTCTTCCATCTTTAAAGTTTCATACCTTACCCGAAAACCTTCAAGTTTTGCAATTTTCACAGCCTGGTCACCTTCATAAAGAGTTTCAAGCTTTGTCCAGATCAACTTTGCATTCTCCAACTCTATGACATTCAAGAGATTTTCATCAGATAGGGTTCTTAACAATGCTTCTTTTGCTTTGACATCATTTTCAGCCTTCTTCTATTCATCAACAAGTGTCAATATTCCAGAATTAGGATCATGAGGTATATACCCTTTCTCCACTATCTCCCAAACTTCAGCTCCAAGACATCTAAGATGAATCTTCATTTGCTCCTTCCATATTTTGTAATTTGTTCCATCAAATCTAGGACTCTCCTTCCGATAGGGATTGAATGTACAACTAGATGCAGTTGCCATCGGATCTCCTCAAGAGGTTAAGCTTCTATAGAGAGAACCTTTCTCTAATACCAATTGTTAGACAAATCTGATACCGAGAGTAAATTGGGAGGGGGGGTGAATCAGTTTACCCTAAAAAATTAGAACTAATGCATATCAAAACCATTAAACCGAAGCACAAAGAAACCAACACAATGAAGGATAGAACATGAAAGCATAGTACACACAACACCATAATTTGACGTGGAAAACCCAGTAAAGGGAAAAACCATGGTGGGAAACCCTACCCACAATTAGATAATACTTCTGTAGTAGTATGTGAAATTACAATGGGAATTTTACTTGCAATCAGGCCAACCGCCTAGAGCTCACTGCTCATCACAAAAATAAGTCTCACTAACTTACAAAATCATCAGACTACAATCTAGAAAGAATGAACTATGAAAGTAGCATCTCCTAATGCTTGATGTAGTTCTGGTTAAGCACATATGTCTACTCTACAATACAAAAACCTTCACCGAATGATATATCAGTTGTTTGCATATAAACCTTCCTCTGATAATGTAAATATAACCATCCATCCCATCCATATGCAAATTACATGAATAAGTCACCTATAAATACAAATCATCAACCTTATTGACAATTTCAGCTAAACCCTAAACCCATAAACCCATAATAACAAAAAAATATTACACGGTATCATTGGACCAATATTATGATTTAAATTACATAGAATGGACCTAAATCAAGTAACCAAACAATTCCATCCACTGAAAATTCCACTAAGACCAAAATCCAACACACTTCACCAACTGGTAGAAACCCTTAGTGAAGTAACATGGAAAGTCTAATCGGATCCAAATAGGACCACCATAACAGCACACCAACCAATGCAAAATAACCAAACACTTGAAATATGTTCAAGGATAACCTTCAATATGATATAAACCGATTCCATAAGACGGACCAAAATCATCTGACCAAAATGCCAAATATCACTTGTCGGTAAAGCTAACTGGTATCGGGAAATACCAATTGGGAACATAAGCGATAGTTATCAAAGAACCAAAACATGAACCAACGGAATATGGAAAACAAATAACCATCCAAAGTAAGCATCCAAAACCGATTCCAGAGATCTAATCATACCGAATCAAAATCTTAGCCAAAACTAAGATGATCACCAAGACTAACCAGGATAGGTCCAACCGAGATAGCCTCCAACCAGGATACAGTGTTGACATCAATGACAACACTTAACCAAATCCAACATATTGCCAACAGGAGCTTATGGTTGCATGTTATGAGTTGTATATTTTGATGACATGAGATTCACTTGATATATTTTGTATACCTTGGAGGTATCAATAGTTGGATGTGTTAGCATTTGTTGTGGTTTCTATTTCAGCTATGGATATTGGTTCTTGATAGCTACTAATACATTTGGTACCTTTAGATTGAGTTTTTGTTTTTGGGATATTAGTGAGGCAGGCCTTATGCTTAATTGTGAGAGACTGTGCAGCTTCTCTTTGGATGGCTTCTTATCTTTGTGTCGTGGCAGTGGTATGATGGAGGATGAGAGCATTCATGTTTGAGATAATGGTCACTTTTTTTCTTGTTACAAGTACCTTGATGGACCACATAGAGCACTCTGATTCCTTCATGGTATTTGAGGCTAGAGAGATTGTCACCTTGTTCATGTTTGAGGTTGCTTGTTGCTCCTTATGCAATTTATACAACAAGTGGGAGAATGTTGGGGATTAGGTGTTGTACACCTTGAATAATGTTATGTAATACATTATTTATTTATAATGTGTGGTGCACTTAGGGGAAGCTATATGGATGTGCATCATGTAGAGATTCCATTCTTGGGGCCACTCATTGAGTTGTATTGTAACCCCAGTCAAGCCCCAACAACCTCTTTTATTCTCCCACCCTGCAGGGGTGGTTGGGGGGCAATAGGAATAGAACCATGGGATATTATATTTTATTTATTTAATATTGAAGAAATTAATATAATAGAGCAAAAACTTAGTATCGAATATTAAATGTGGGGTCAATGGTTTGTAATATCATTATTTTAGTCACATGGTTTTATGTAATACCACTTGGTGGTTTTGTGGGAACATGATTCTATAAAAGCAACTACAAGGGTAGTCATTTAAGGTTGGTTGATTTGCAAGTTAATCTAGGATAGTAATTGTGGAGGTTTGAAGCATGACATGGGATGTGTGGTTACATGCTTGTTCGCATGGTGTGCTTGTAGATGGCTTGTGACTGAAAGATGTTCATGGTGTATTTGTAATGTTGCATTATAGAATAATTCATGGTGGATAGATGCTTTTGGGGGCTAGGTTTTTCCCTCATGAGGTTTTTCCCAGGGTGTATCTTCTGTCATCTTTAATGGGTATGTTGTCTATTCTTTTACATGTGGATTTTGAGTACTTGTTTGTATTGATTTCTCATTTGATTTATGTCAAAATTGTCATTGTATAGCTACATATTTTCCAACACATTAGGGAGGTAAAGGGGTCCTTTTTTCATTATGTTGTTCTTATAAATTTCATCATTTGATTCATCTACATCTTTGCTCAATATTATGTTGGGATCTTGATAGACATTTAGTAGTCTCCATGAGAGGAATAGGCCTCTATATCCATCAATATGTCAAGAAAAATCATTGAAGGAAATGATAATGTTATCTTCTTCTTACACCAAAATATCCTCAAGAGTAGGAAAAGCTTTGGGAGAGGTGCAAAATTTGTCTTTCAGCGCTTCATCTTTAGGGGGAGCATTGAAATGGATAGAAGGTAAAGAGTTGTCAACATCTTGTATCACATTTTTTCTTCATTGTGAGTGGAGTAAAGTGTTAAAAGGGCAACTAGGCCATGATCACATGAAGGATACATCCTCATTGAAAAATTGAAAATAAAAATGATGCACACACTTTCTTTTTATACCAAATTGAAATGAAATAGCAACTAAGTGATTGATTAAACAATATGAGAGAAATTTCTTGATATGTTTCCAATGCAAATAGTAATTTTCAGAAATGAATTCTTATAAATCTAAAAAAAGCATTTAAAAATTAGATATGAAACCACAAAAAAATTTTAAAACAATTAATGCAAGTATAGAAAAATCAGGTTCACCAAAACGTAATGTTGTGGAATGGGGTTCACTAATCTAAACATGCAAACTAGGAATCAAACCCATTCACATCAACATACATAAAAGAATAATCAATAGGCCCAAATACAAACCATTGAGAGAGCTAGGCACAATGATTGATTATTCTTTTTGAATGATTTGATATGATTGGATAAGATAGAATGATAAAATGTAAGCACTAGGTATAGAGATGTAAATTTGACAATAATTGGCATAAACAGTAAGCTACAAAACTAATATGAAAAGTCTAAAGATAGATTTGAAAATAGTTATCAAAGAGGAACTTTTGTTTTCAATTTGAGTCCAAAAGTGTCAGTCAGTGTGGATAGGTGCCACTGACATGAATTTTTCTAATGTAAATATCATAAATAGATTTTAGATTAGGATGTCACATAGATTATCTCCCAAAAATTTTGTTGAAGAAAGAGTCAATCCTTGGAAATAGTTATCAATGACTAAGGTTTTTTTGCTTCTTTAAAGTCTAGATTTTTTTTGTCTCAATCTATATTTCCTGAATCTATAATTCATTTTTGCTAGATCTTAATCATACACATAGAAGAGAGAGAAAATTGTGTTAGGATGTATAGGGGTTTGCCGAAGTCAAACCCCAGGTTGGAATTAACCCCACAACGATGATGATGAAAAAGAGAGATTACCCTTGAAATGAAGAGGCTAAATCTAAAATAAAATGCTTAATTGACAAGATTATACCTAAAAATTGATAATGTTGATAATTCACTTCTCTTTGGATATGACTCTATCGTGTCGGAGCACCTAGTCATTGTCATGCCTCATGAAGGATTTTGTGATAGATTTTGTTTTTTGTGTTTTTTCAAGATGTAATAAGGTCCTAAGAACCATTTTTTATCAATTCAAGTCATTTTTAATCACTTCAAGTCAATTTGTAAGGCCATTGGTGCCATTGGAGTCATGTAAGCCTATAAGGTTCTAGTTGGGTCAAAGTTGGTCAAACTTACTCAAATGTATGCACATGAGTGGAAATGGTGTAATAAATGTTATAGGGTCTATTTTAATGAATTTTTAAGTCATTTGTGAAGTTTTAGGTTCATATGTTGAGTAGATCAAAAAAATTGTCAAAAAGATGGAAAAGTTGCTTAAGTAACTTTTACATCTTTTAATAAAAGTTGTTTTCCAATGGTTATTACTTTTCTAAAATCAGTTGGGGATGTTTATTTGGGTCTTTAGGAGTTTAAATACCCCCATTTTTGTCTATGTGGGGTTTTTGGCATTGTATGTGGTGATTGGAGGAAGAAATCAAGAAAATTTGAAGGTTTTCTCTACAATTTTCTTGAACATTTATTGCTATTCTCGTCATAACTTCTCTGTCTAGATAGATCAGAATGTAAGGCTGGACTTTTTGGAAATATATGTGAACTAAATTTCATTAAAGACTAATTTTGTGAGATTTGGTTGATTTTTGTGCATTTGGTGGGTGTTTTTCTGAAAACTATTTTGAAACCTTGGTTCAAGGGTTGTACGAGGGTTTTGATGAAATCTACACATTCCACCTTTGAAAAATCCTAAAAATTGGTGGAATGGTAGATAGGGAGGTACTCCAAATGGTTTTTCTTCTATTTTTGTGGGGGACAACTTTTGGATCATGTTTGAGGCATTGAACGCCTAACATCTTCATGTGTTAGGTCGTAGGAGCATGGATATGGTGAATGATTTGGAGTTTGGTGTCAAAACAAGGTGTGGGGTTGAAAATTTTGTGAAATATATTTTTCCTTGATATTTTATCATTGTTATAAGTCTATTTGTGTGTGGGTAAGTTGTTTTTGAGGCTTTTGGTGTGTAAAAGAGACTTAATTGTGCACTTGAAACCCTGCTATAGTCAGAATTTGACCCCATTGTTCTAAAGTAATGAATAGTGATTTTGATATATGTTATGTAACTCCAAAAAGGGTATCTCAAAATGTTTGTTTTTATGCCCATGGTCCGGGGTTGAGGAGTTAAGGTCAAAAAAAATAGTCAAGTAGGGCTAATAGGCCTAGTAGCCTTATGTGAAGGAAGTGTTCCCATTGGTGGTTCCCAATAAATGCCAAGTGTTGGAATGGTTTGTTTGGGGTCTACTAGGTTTTCATAATATTCTAAGATCATTGTCTTCAAGAAATGCAAGTCTTAACCCTTTGTTGTCCTAAAAAAAATCATTTTGCTGTGGTTGTGGGGTACCCAAGTATAGCAACTTTGGAGAGTTTGGAAGCCAAAGGTCTTGTAACCTTGTAATGTCATTTGTTGGATGTAAATCCATTCTATTTTCATCTACATCATAGAGGTATCAGAGCCAAGTTCTGATTGGAAAGGGAAATTAGTGGTGTGTGAAAAAGAGTAAGTTGTCATGTGAAGCCAAAATGCCTCCAAAAGGTGGGTCAGTGATGGCCAAGAGATTGAAGGCCCTAGAAGATGAGATTGAAGCATTAAAAGCTAGAGATAAAAGGAGAGATAGGGGTGAAGAAAGTGACAATGACCTCGAAGAAGAAGAAGGAGAGGGTGAAGGTAGAACCCCTCAAGCAAATCCTCAAGAAGAGGAGATGGCTCCTGAAGAAAGAAGGCTTCTCAATGCTTTGAAATCAATGAAAGGGTATACCTTTGATGTAAAGATGGATGTTGAGGAGGTGATAGAATGGGTTGATTATCTCAATAACTACTTTGAGTACAAGGAAGTACTAGAGGAGAAGAAGGTGAAGTTTGAAAAGACAAAATATAAAGGGGATACCTTGACAAGGTGGAACTATACCCAAGGAGAAAGGGTGAAGAAAAATAAGTCCATGATTAATTCATGGGACAAAATAGTAAACAAAATGAAGAGTTAATTCTCACCTGCAGACTATGAGGTCCAAGTGTTCAAGAAGATGCAAAACTTGAAGCAAAAAGAGATGGATGTGGTTTCCTACACTAAGGAGTTTCATAAACTCGGTCTAAGGTCTGGGCATCTGGAGAATGAGAGGGAGAAAGTGGCAAGATACCTTAATGGTTTGAAGTTTATCATTCAAGATGAAATCAATCTTGAAACCCCCAAAACCATTGAAGAATGTTTTCAAGTGGCATGTAGGACTTAAGAGAAGTTGAAAAGGAAGCAAGAACAAGAAGGAAGGGGAAGAGGTAGAGGCAACACCAATATAGGAAGAGGACAGTCCTATGAAGACCAAGGAGATACAAACAAGGGAAAGGAACAACCTGTAGATCAAAGGAGTGGTTCTAGAGGTTCAAGAGGTAGATTTGGAGATAGAAGTTCCAATACATTCTTAGGAAGATGCTACAATCGCAATTAATTTGGCCATCCAACATTCAAGCGCCCTGAGACGCAAGGTTCCACTTCAAGTGGTGGTGAAAGGAAAAGTGAAAAGAGAGTACAATTGGTGCAAGAAGATGAAGATGAAAGCATCAACTCCCCAAGCCAGCCTATTGATCTAGAAGTGGGAGAGGCATTGATGGTGAGAAGACAACT
The DNA here is from genome assembly GCF_030272615.1 of Cryptomeria japonica. Taxonomy (NCBI): domain Eukaryota; kingdom Viridiplantae; phylum Streptophyta; class Pinopsida; order Cupressales; family Cupressaceae; genus Cryptomeria; species Cryptomeria japonica. The sequence continues at coordinate 924,880,008 of NC_081409.1, read as the reverse complement.
CCTAAAGGCATCCAATGAGAAGTACATGACCCAAAGGAGATAATTGTTCAACATGCAAGTGTAAAAGTAAAGTATGTAAAGTTGTTATAGATTCTGGAAGTGTTGATAATGTAATGTCTAATGAGATGGTTGAAAAACTAAATTTAGAAAAAATACCCCATGGAACTGTTGGCATTGTGTTGTCATTGATGTCAACCGGTATGGGATGACTACCGGTATGAGAGATGTATGTGCAACACTGTCATGGAGGAGTACAGGTTGAGATAACCTTGATATCACCTTAAGTTGCAGATCACTGGTAAGGAAAGGATATCAACTGGTAAGTGACATGTTGACATAGGGAAGACATCTCAGCCAAGTGCGTAGCTTCCAACTGGAAAAGCTCGTGACCAGTGAACAAGCAAGATGAGCAAGGTGCTTGAGTTGTTGATTGTGATGAAGAGGCAGAATGTTACCTAAATCACATCACACAGGAAGAGAAGGATGAATAGGTCACCGGTATGCTGTGTGGTTGCAGAACATAAGGACTCCCACCGGATGAAGATGTAGTCATCATGAGAAGCAATGACTAGTAGTGAATGTGCCCACACTAGATCACATGTTCCTGTTTGAAGGTTTGCTACACAAATAGGGAGGTCACATAAGTGTGTTGCAGGATGCATATGACATAAGGTGTCACTCTCACCGGTAATATGGACAAGGTGCAGATGAAGAAGACTCCCCAGCTGATGAAGATGTGCATAAGGTAGGTTATCAAAAGTGCTAACCGGTTGAGTGTTCCACTTGAAGAGAAATCGAGTGGAAGGTTGATGACAGACCAGTTTGATGGTTTAACTAGCAGGGTTAGTAAACTGGCAGAAAAGAGGAACCGATAGAGTGTTTGGTCGATGATCCTATATGGACTAACATAAAGATCCAAGCTGGCAGTTGGTCGACATGGATGCCATGTGGAATCAAGGTGGCAGACTTGCATGCAGCAGCAGATGGAATGAACACCGATAAGGTAGTTGGTGAGTTGGTCGACATTAATGGTAGATCCCGTAATTCATGGGATGTGTTGCAGGCCATTATAGAGGTTTGTGGCTCGAGGTCTAGAGGACGACTGAGAGCCAACTCAGAGTGATTGAGGAGATCAAGGCAGATGAAGGAAACCGCAAGACCAATCTTGGTGATTGACCAAGAAATCAGCTGACAAAGAAAAAAGCAAATTGACAAATATAGAAGGCATGATCAAGAAGGCACATTAGTGGCGGAGATGTAGAGTTGGCTTCCAAGGAGATTAGATTGGACAAGATCTTATTGGATTTGGTTTTCCTTGAGGTTGATGAGGAAACCCTACTACTGGAGATTTGAATTGGTTTTTGATGGGAAAACTAGGCTATAAATATGCAAGCCAAAGACATTGATAGTGCTACTGAATAGAAGAAGATAGTGCTGCTACGAAGTGATTGAGTGTTACTTCTGCATGTGAGAGGAAAATCAGTCAAGTGCTCAATGAGTATCTAAGAAGAGACTGAGAGTGAGGGAGAATCAAGTTGAAGTGTTCAACTGGTAGCAATGCAGAACTGGTAGTGTTCATACTGGCAGAGCAGAAGTGAAGGAAGCTGCATAGAAGGAAGACATAAAACCGGCAGAGTTTAGTACCGATAAAGAGCAGAGCAGTGAGGAGGAGATCTAGTAGAGCGGAATAGAGGAGAGGTGAATTGGTAGAGTTTATCGGAAAGGAAATAGCAGAAAAATGAGTCGGTGTAGCTGAGAAGGTGTCTCACTGACAGAAAGAGGTATATGAGATGGTTACAAGATTCACTTGTAACAGTAGTATTAATTTTGTATTTGAAGTTATCTTTGTGAACAATGAGTTGTAGCTCAGTGCAGGGGTTATAGCTCCTTTGGGTTATAGCCCATAAATAAGTCAGGGGTTGCTGCCCTAAATCAGGGGTTGTAGCTCCTTGGGTTGTAGCCCTAAACATTGTAATAGATTTCAATTGTGAGGTTGGATTGGAGTAGTAGACTCCAACAACATTACTCACTGAGGTTTTTCCCATCTTGGGTTTTCCTCGTACATACTGGTGTTGTGTTGTCCCTTTGAGTGTGTTTTCATTTGAGTTGGTATCCCCACTAACCAGTAAGTCTACATTGTGTTAGATCCCCTAACCGGTATGCTCACATAGAATAGTTAGAAGGGAAAAGATTGAGAACCATTGATTCACCCCCCTCTTAGTGGTGCATTATGTCTAATAATTGGTAGCAGAGCCTAGGTTCCCAGTTAGACGAGATTTCTCCAGCTTGGGTAGATTCTGGCTTAAGGACACAACGGTTTGTTTAGTGTCAATCCCTGCTCCAATATTTAATGGATCTAACTATTCCATTTGGAGTTGTAGAATGGCAGTCTTCCTATCGTGTCTAGGGTTTGATGTATGGATGTCAATTATTAATGGTCTCTCGAGGAATGTCAGTCCTCCCACCAAATCTAAAGAAGAAAGAAGATGCTTTTGTAATGAAGAAGCCATGAAGGCTATATTCAGTGGGCTCATAGGTGATGTCTCCTCACAGGTGGATAGATGTAAATCAGCAAAAAGCTTATGGGAGAGATTAAAGAAGCTCTATGGAAATGAGCCTACTACTATAGAACCGACTTGTGATGAAAGGATGAGAAATGCATCTCATAAATCTGCAGATGATGAAGGTGGATCTACTAGCAACCATAGCTTTGATTATGAAGGAACCCACCTCTTCATGGTTCAAGGATCTGAAGATGAGGAGAACACATCTGAAAGTGATAGGGCATATAGATCCCACCTGCAAGATGTGTTTGGAAGTGATAGTGAAGGTGAAGAAGAAGAGGAAGCAAAAGTTGATCTTGAAGGAGAGCTTGCAAATGCACTTGAAGAACTCAGTAGAGTAAGAAAGGAATACAAGCTATTCAAGAATGCTACTATAGTGGAGCAGAACCAGTTGACAAAATGCCTTGAAGAATCTAAGAAATATATCTCAGAGTTGAGGACTCAAGAAAAAGGCACCAAGGAGTGTTGGTGTAATGATCTAGCATCTATGCTAGAAGTAAAAGATAAAGAATATCAACAACTCCTTGGAGAGATGGAGGTTCTCTGAAATGACCTTAAGAAGTGTCAGGATGAGCTCAGGGTAAGAATCTGGTTTGATGGCAGTAGTGAGGCCTTGGATAAAATGTTGAAGAAGCAAGAGCATGCCAAGGATACTGAAGGTTTAGGAAGTGGTGTTGGTGAATGCTCCACCAGCAAGAATGCCCTCCACAATGACATTTTGTTTGTCTCCTTGAATGGAGAAAACAAAGGCCAAACCTTCACAGTGAGAAATTCTCCCCAGAAGAAGGTTGATCTAAATACAACTGGTGAAGACTTGCAGACAAGAATGAAGACAGGTGTTGCAAGAAGGAGGAACAATGCAAATCCAAAAGGCAAAGGGAAGATGGGAGAAGACAAATTCTCCAGAAGTAGGCACATGAGAAGTCAGCAAAGAAGACCTCCTACCGGTAGAGGACAGAGAAATGCTACAACCCACAGGGCAAAGCAAGTGTGGCAGAAGAAGAGACCAGATGGAAGAGATGCACAGAATGGACAACCCAAGATCCATCCTCAAAGAAGGAGAAGTGGAGATGCTAGACTAGTAAGATCTCCCCATATATGGAAAAATAAATTTGTAAGTCATATACCATCCTTCTCCGGTAATTGCTGAGCATGTAATGCTTATGGCCATAGGACAGAAGAATGTAGAAAGAGATCTAGAAGGAATAATCTAGGATCTCGTAGACATCATGCACATGAGAAAAATGTATCCAGGGGTAGATACATGCATATCCCTTCTCCCAATTATGCTAGAAAGAATCCATTTTCTATTCCTAATAAAGTAAATATTGTATGTTATAACTACAATGGATCTGGCCATAAAGAGTTTGAATGCGGGAAGAGGAACTTGCAATCATATGGAGGCCCGTACAACAACTATGCTCTACAGAAAAGTGGGTACAGATCATATGGAAGTTAGAGACCTGCATGGAACCAAAGGAGAAATGTCCAAGCAGGAGCAAGAGGTCCACTGGTTTCGGTTGCCAGTCGCAGCAACATGACTAGAAGCAGATGGTCAAACTGGTATGTCAAGAGATTTCCCAATCATGAAGTTGGGATGGAAGTTGTGTGCTACTATAGCACTGCTTCTGTATGTGATGCAGAATCCAGAAAAGGAAAGACTCATCATTAGAAGAAGGGAAGACTTGCTCCCAAGACTGAAAATGGGAAGAAGAATAAGACCAAGCAGGTATGGAGGAAGAAGATCATGGATCGGCATTGTGCATTCAATGCACAGGTGATATCTCCTAAGGCTTAGAGGAGATGCATGACCTTAGGGGGAGTAGCACATTGAATTTATTAGTCATCCCCTTAGTGAAGAAGGACACATGGAAGAACAAACTGTAACCGGTATGAAGGAAGAAAATGAGAAGATAAGTGTGTGTAGAGGCTGCCTTGACTACACACCTACAGAGGAATGCTAGATCACTACTGTCGTGTCAAAGTATGATGAGATAACAATGGGAAAATGACACAAAATGACACAAAGGTTAGGAGTCACAGGAAGGTGGTCTAGTAGTGAGAGTGGACCAGTACAGAGAACCAGTATTTCCAGGATATGATTGACATAAATGCTAATAGGTACTTGCAGGTTATGTAAAACAATGAGGTTGGAGATCATTGCAATAGCCCCGGTAGAATGGAATGTGGAGTCTATGTCTTAGGTGGTATTGGAAAAATCCTGAATGACATATGTTGGCCTGTTGGTTAATCATGCAGGCATGCATATTTTTGGGCTAATTGGTTTAATTTATGGCATGGTGATGTCATTGTATGGCATTGTGTGGTTTCAGGATCATGTCATAGGCTGTGGTGGATGTGATGGAGCTAAAGATCATCAGTTGATCACATATGCACAGCTCAACTGGTACATGGAGATGATTGGAGCCCTAGTATTGGACCTAACCAGAAATGAGGACTTGAGAAGTATGACTGAGGGGGAGTTCAAGTGGTTATAATGCAAGGCCAACATGCTTGAACTTGAAACTGTAAGAGCACTGATTGCCCAAACTGTAGATGATGGAAATTACAGTAGGAATACCCAGGAGAATTTTATGGTTATGGGTATCTACTTGTCATTTGGATGGTTATATTGATAGTACATTCACATTTGATTCTAAATAAATTTGGGATCAAACGGGAGGTGATGCAGTTTGACTGATAGGTGAGTAGTATTCACTGACACATCCCTCTACAAATTGAGTATTTTAACAAATGGTATAAAATTTGCATGCTCAATTGGTGTCAATTGATGGTTGAGTCCTCCATCTCAAGTGTTGTGACTTGAAAGGATGTATAATATGTAACAATCAGTATCAAAGGAGGAGAAATAATTTTGCCAATGCTTGGTAAATGCAAGGAGGAATGATACCATGATGGTGCCCTTTGTCATTGTTGTCAAAGCGGGAGAAGGATTTAGTAGTATACAACATACTACACGTGTTGAGAATCCATGGATTATATGAGAGAGATTATGTAGTATGCCAGATACTACATGTGTTGACATCAATGGCAAAGGGGGAGATTGTTGGCATTGTGTTGTCATTGATGTCAACTGGTATGAGATGACTACCGGTATGAGAGATGTATGTGCAACACTATCATGGAGGAGAATAGGTTGAGATATCCTTCATATCACCTTGTGTTGTAGATCACTGGTAAGGAAAGGATGTCAACTAGTAAGTGATGTGTTGACATGGGGAAGACAACTCAACCAAGTGAATAGCTGCCAATAGACAAATCTCATGACTAGTGAACAAGCAAGATGCTCAAGGTGCTTGAGTTGTTGATTGTGATGAAGAGGCAAAATGTTACCTAAATCACATCAACACAGGAGGAGAAGGATGAATAGGTCATCGGTATGTTGTGTGGTTGCAGAACAACAGGACTCCCACCAGATGAAGATGCAATCAACATGAGAAGCAATGACTGGCAGTGAATGTGCCCACACCGGATCACATGTGCCTATTTGAAGGTTTGTTGCACAAACGGGGAGGTCACATGAGTGTGTTGTAGGATGCATATGACATAAGGTGTCACTCTCATTGGTAATATGGACAAGGTGTAGATGAAGAAGACTCCCCATCTAATGATGATGTGCATAAGGTAGGTTAGCAAAAGTGCTGACTGGTTGAGTGTTCCACTTGAAGAGAAATTGAGTGCAAGGTTGATGACAGACCGGTTTGAGGGTTTAACCGACAGGGTTAGTAAACCAGTAGAAAAGAGGAACCAGTAGTTTTTGGTCAGTGATCCTATCTGGACCGACATAAAGATCCAAGCTGGCAGTTGGTCGACATGGATGTCACGTGGAATCAAGGTGGTAGACTTGCATGCAGTGGTAGATGGATTGAACACCGATGAGGTAGTTGGTGAGTTGTTTGATATTAATGGTAGATCTCATAATTCATGGGATGTGTTGTAGGACGTTGCAGAGGTTTGCGGCTCAAGGTCTGGAGGACAACTGAGAGCCAGCTTAGAGTGATAGAGGAGATCAAGGCAGATGAAGAAAACCACAAGACCAATCTTGGTGATTGACCAATAAATCAGCTGACAGAGCAAAAAGAAGATTGCCAAAGATAGAAGGCATGATCAAGAAGGCACGTTAATGGTGGAGATGTACAATTGGCTATCTGAGAGATCAAATCAGATAAGATCTGATTAGATTTGGTTTGCCTCGAGGTTGATGAGGAAACTCTACCACTGAAGATTTGAATTGGTTTTTGGTGGGAAAACCAGGCTATAAATATGCAAGCCAAAGACATTGATAGTGCTACTAAATAGAAGAAGATAGTGTTGTTGTGAAGTGATTGAGTGTTACTTCTACATGTGAGAGAAAAATCAGTCAAGTGCTCAACGATTCTCAGTCAAGTACTCAACGAGTATCTAAGAAGAGACTGAGAGTGAGGGAGAACCAGGTTGAAGTGTTCAACCGGTAGCAATGCAGAACTGGTAGTGTTCATACCAGCAGAGCATAAGTGAAGGAAGCTGCAGAGAAGGCAGACATAAAATCAGCAAAGTTTAGTATCGATAAAGAGTAGAGTAGTGAGGAGGAGATCTATTAGAGCATAACAGAGGAGAGGTGAACTGGTAGAGTTTACCAGAAAGGAAGCAACAGAAGAATGAACTAATATAGCTGAGAAGGTGTCTCATCGGCAAAAAGAGGTATATGAGATGGTTACAAGATTCACGTGTAACAGTAGTATTAATTTTGTATTTGAAGTTATCTTTGTGAACACTGAGTTGTAGTTCAGTGTAGGGGTTGTAGCTCCTTTGGGTTGTAGCCCATAAATAAGTCAGGGGTTGGTGCTCCTTGGGTTGGTGCCCTAAATTAGCGGTTGTAGCTCCTTGGGTTGTAGCCCTAAACATTGTAACAGATTTCAATTGTGAGGCTGGATTGGAGTAGTAGACTCTAGCAACATTTCTCACCGAGGTTTTTCCCATCTTGGGTTTTCCTTGTACGTAGTGGTGTTAAGTGTTGTCCCTTTGAGTGTGTTTGCATTTGAGTCGATCTCCCCACTAACCGGTAAGTCTACATTGTGTTAGATCCCCTAATCGGTATGCTCGCATAAAATAGTTAGAAGGGAAAAGATTAAGAACCACTGATTCACCCCCCTCTCAGTGGTGCATTGTGTCTAACAGGAACACCATATAGGGTGTCATGGTGGAAAGATGATCAGTCGGTCTTGGTTAGTGAGAAAGCCATAGTTGAATTTTAAATTGGTGGTTATAAGGACAAGTTAGTTTATGATATTCTTCCCATGGATTGTTGCCATCTTATACTTGGAAGGCCATGGAAATTTGATAGGCAAGCCCTTTATGATGGTAGGAAGAATACCTATGCCATTAGGAAGGATGGGAAGACCTTTGTACTGATCCCATTGCAGGGAGAAGATAAGGAGCAGTCCAAGGCAACAAGGATTGTAATGTTTGGAAAAAGGGAGTTTGTCAAGGTTGGCAAGGCTGGCCAAGATGGATTTGCAGCCACTTCAAGGCTAGAGGATCTTAATAGAGAAAGTATGAGTAGAGATTCAATGTTGGGAGGTGGAGAAAGTAAGCTAGTACCAAAATTTGATCAAGAGAAGGCCCAAGACACATTGACTATGAAGGTGCAAGATTGCATAGAAAGGCATGATGGGATCATGATAGGGGTGGTCCTTTGTACTTTGGTTTGAAGAGAAGTTAGGGGACAATGATATGCTATCATTATAGAGGTTATTCAATCTGATCAGACATAGACATTTGGAGTAGGAGACCTAAATCAAAAAACAAAAGAAAGAGGTGGAGTGCTTGAAGGTGTATGGCAACACCAAGTGAGTGGGTTTAAGTGTGTACTCAAGAAGATGGTTCAGGAAAAGGATGGGAAGAGTATGTTTTTAGACATGAAGATCATTCCTACACTAGTTTGGGACAAGGAAAAGGTGAAGAGACAATCAACCAATCAGTTTGAAAAGGAAGAACCATGTCAAGGAGGCACCATGTCCAAGGATGCAAGGCTCAAGTATTTGATCCAATGACAAGGTATACCAATCAGTGGAAAAATTTGGAAGTTAGAGAAATGTGAAATCAAATATGGTTTGGTGCAACATATTCCTCAAAGGGACTTGACTCTTTTTTTAGCCCAAGTGTATGGTGTCGGAGCACCTAGTCATTGTCATGCCTCATGAAGGCTTTTGTGATGGATTTTCTTTTTTTTGTTGTTTCAAGGTGTAATAAGGTCCTAAGGACCATTTTTTATCAATTCCAATCATTTTTAATCACTTCAAATCAATTTGTAAGGCCATTGGTGCCATTGGAGTCATGTAAGCCTATAAGGCTCTACTTGGGTCAAAGTTGGTCAAACTTACTCGAATATATCCGCATGAGTGGTAAAAGTGTAATAAATGTTCTAGGGTCTATTTAAATGTTTTTTGAAGTCATTTATGAATATTTAGGTTCATATGTTGAGTAGATCAAAAAAATTGTCAAAAAGATGGAAAATTTGCTTAAGCAACTTTTACATTTTTTAGTGAAAGTTGTTTTCCAACGGTTATCCCTTTTAAAAAATCAGTTGGGGTTGTTGGTTTGGGTCTTTAGGAGTTTAAATACCCCCATTTTGGTAGAGGTTGGTTTTTTGGCATTGTATGTGGTGATTGGAGGAAGAAATCAATTAAATTTGAAGGTTTTCTCTGCAATTTTCCCAAAACTTTGCTGCTATGCTGGTCATAACTTCTCTCTCCAGACCTATTAAAATGTAAGGCTGGACTTTTTGGAAATCTATGTGAAATACCTTTCATTCAAGAACAATTTTGTGAGATTTGGTTGATTTTTGTGCATTTGGTGGGCATTTTTTTTTCAAAAATTGTTCTGAAACCTTTGTTCAAGGGTTGAACAAGGGTTTTGATGAAATCTACACATTCCATCATTGAAAAATCCTTTAAAAATGGTGTAATGGTAGATAGGGAGGTAATATAGGTGGGTTTTCTTCTATTTTTGGAGGGGACAACTTTTGGATTATGTTTGAGGCATTGAACGCCTAACATCTTCATGTATTAGGTCGTGGAAGAATGGATATGGTGAATGATTTGGAGTTTGGGGTCAAAATAAGGTGTGGGGTTGAAAAATATATGAAATATATTTGTCCTTGATATTTTATCATTTTTAAAAGTGGACTTGTGTGTGGGTAAGTTGTTTTTTAGGCTCTTGGTGTGTAAAAGAGACCCAATTGTGCACTTGAAACCCCGCTACAGTCAGAATTTGACCCCATTGTTCCAAAGTAACCCATAGGGATTTTGAAATATGTTGTGTAACTCTAAAAAGGGTATCTCAAAATGTTTTTTTTATTCTCATGGTCCGGGGTTGAGGAGTTAAGGTCAAAAAAACCAGTCAGGTAGGGCTAGTAGGCCTAGTAGCTTTGTGTGAAGGAAGTGTTCCCATTGGTGGTTCCCAATAAATGCCAAGTATTGGAATGGTTTTTTTTGGTCTCCTAAGTGTTCAGGATATTCCAAGGTCAATATCTTCAAGAAATGCAAGTCTTAACCCTTTGCTGTCCTAAAACAAATTATTTTGCCATGGTTGTGGGGTACCCAGGTATAGCAAGTTTGGGGAGTTTGGAAGCCAAAGGTCTTGGAACCTTGTAATTTCTTTTGTTGGATGTAAATCCATTCTATTTTCCTTTGAATCACCCTCAAATATTGATGCAATAACATGACATGGAAAGACAAGATCAATCATTAAAAACCACTTGCATGAAGATTGTTGTAACTTGTCACTCCATAATACTCAAATCTGAAGAGATTTGTTGATAATACTTTCTATAGAAAGTGATTAGGAATTTGGATTGATATATAGCAATGAATCAGAAAGTTTCTCTTATATAGGGTTCCCCATGGTATTTTTTAAATTAGTCCAACCTACAATGGTCATATTTGAATATCAAGATTGGATAACAACTAGTAAGAAATACCATACTAACAGGTTAAATTTTGAGCTAAATTTGGGGGTACTATGGTTCCTAATACCCTAGTCCACCAAGACTATGGTGCCTAGTGCCATAGTTCACCTAGAAAAGAATGGAACAAAGGAAAATTTAGCATGCACAGGCTCAAAGAGGTAGATTTAGAGATAGAAGTTCCAATACATTCTCAGGAAGATGCTACAACTGCAATGAATTTGGCCATCCAACATTTAAGTGCCCTGAGAGGCAAGGTTCCACTTCAAGTGGTGGTGAAAGGAAAAGTGAAAAGAGGGTACAATTGGTGCAAGAAGATGAAGATGAAAGCATCAACTCCCCAATTTAGCCTATTGATCTAGAAGTGGGAGAGGCATTGATGGTGATAAGACAACTCCTAAAGGCATCCAATGAGAAGGACATGACCCAAAGGAGAGCATTGTTCAGGAGCACATGCAAGTGTAAAGATAAAGTATGTAAAGTTGTTATAGATTTTGGAAGTGTTGATAATGTAGTGTCTAATGAGATGGTTGAAAAACTAAAATTAGAAAAAATACCCCATGGAACACCATATAGGGTGTCATGGTTGAAAGATGATCAGTTTATCTTGGTTAGTGAGAAAGCCATAGTTGAATTTCAAATTGGTGGTTATAAGGACAAGTTAGTTTATGATATTCTTCCCATGGATTGTTGTCATCTTCTACTTGGAAGGCCATGGAAATTTGATAGGCAAGCCCTTTATGCTGGTAGGAAGAATACCTACACCATTAGGAAGGGTGGGAAGACCTCTGTACTAACCCCATTGCAGTGAGAAGATAAGGAGTAGTCCAAGGCAACAAGGATTGTAATGTTTGGAAAAAGGGAGTTTGTCAAGGTTGGGAAGGCTGGACAAGATGGATTTGCAGCCACTTCAAGGCTAGAGGATCCTAATAGAGAAATTATGAGCAGAGATTCAATGTTGGGAGGTGGAGAAAGTAAGCTAGTACCAAAATTTGATCAAGAGAAGGCCTAAGCCACATTGACTATGAAGTTACAAGATTGCATAGAAAGGCATGATGGGATCATGATAGGGGTAGTACTTTGTCCTTTGGTTTCAAGAGAAGTTAGGGGATAGTCATATGCTATCATTATAGAGGTTAGTCAATCTGATCAGACATGGACATTTGGAGTAGGAGACTTGAATCAAAAAATAAAGGCAAGAGGTGGAGTGCTTGAAGGTGTATGGCAACACCAAGTGAGTGGGTTTAAGTGTGTAATCAAGAAGATAGTTCAAGAAAAGGATGGGAAGAGTATGTTTGCAGTCATGAAGATCATTCCTACACTAGTTTGCGACAAGGAAAAGGTGAAGAGACAATCAACCAGTCACTTTGAAAAGGAAGAACCATGTCAAGAAGGCACCTTGTCCAAGGATGCAAGGCTCAAATATTTGATCTAGTGGAAAGGTATACCAATCAGTGGCAAAATTTTGAAGTTAGAGAAAGGTGAAATCAAATATGGTTTGGTGCAACATATTCCTCAAAGGGACTTGAGGTTTTTTTAGCCCAGGTGTATGGTGTCGGAGCACCTAGTCATTGCCATGCCTCGTGAAGGATTTTTGTGATGTATTTTGTTTTTTTGTGTTGTTTCAAGGTGTAATAAGGTCCCAAGGACCATTTTTTATCAATTCTAAACATTTTTAATGACTTCAAGTCAATTTGTAAGGCCATTGGTGCCATTGGAGTCATGTAAGCCTATAAGGCTCTAGTTGGGTCAAAGTTGGTCAAACTTACTCAAATGTATCCACATGAGTGGAAATAGTGTAATAAATGTTCTAGGGTCTATTTTAATGTTTTTGAAGCCATTTATGAATTTTTAGGTTCATATGTTGAGTAGATCAAAAAAATTGTCAAAAAGATGGAAAAGTTGCTTCAGCAACTTTTACATCTTTTAGTGAAAGTTGTTTTCCAACGATTATCCCTTTTCAAAAATCAGTTGGGGGTTGTTGGTTTGCATCTTGAGGAGTTTAAATACCCCCATTTTGGTCGAGGTGGGGTTGTTGGCATTGTATGTGGTGATTGGAGGAAAAAATCAATAAAATTTGAAGGTTTTCTCTGTAATTTACCTGAAAATTTGTTGCTATTCTGGTCATAACTTCTCTGTCCGGATAGATCAAAATGTAAGGCTGGAATTTTTGGAAATATATGTGAACTACCTTTCATTAAAGACCAATTTTGTGATATTTGGCTGAGTTTTGTGCATTTAGTGGGCATTTTTTAAAAATTGTTCAGAAACCTTGGTTCAAGGGCTGAACGAGGGTTTTGATGAAATCTACACATTCCACCATTGAAAAATCTTTAAAAGTTGTTGGAATGGTAGATAGGGAGGTACTATAGGTGGATTTTTTTCTATTTTTGGAGGGGACAACTTTTGGATCATGTTCGAGGCATTGAACGCCTAACATCTTCATGTATTAGGTCGTGAGAGAATGGATATGGTGAAGGATTTGGAGTTTGGGGTCAAAATAAGGTGTGGGGTTGAAAAATATATGAAATATATTTGTCCTTGATATTTTCTCATTGTTATAAGTGGATTTTTCTGTGGGTAAGTTGTTTTTGAGGTTCTTGGTGTGTAAAAGAGACCTAATTGTGCACTTGAAACCCTGCTACAGTCAGAATTTGACCCCATTGTTCCAAAGTAACCCATAGTGGTATCTCAAAATATTTTTTTTTAAATTCCCATGGTCTGGGGTTGAGGATTTAAGGTCAAAACAACCAGTCAGGTAGGGCTAGTAGGCCTAGTAGCCTTGTGTGAAGGAAGTGTTCACATTGGTAGTTCCCAATAAATGCCAAGTGTTGGAATGGTTTGTTTTTGGTCTCCTACGTGTTCAAAATATGCCAAGGTCAGTTTCTTCAAGAAATTCAATTCTTAACCCTTTGTTATCCTAAAAAAATTTATTTTGCCATGGTTGTGGGGTACCTAGGTATAGCAACTTTGGGGAGTTTGGAAGCCAAAAGGTCTTGTAACCTTGTAATGTCTTTTGTTGGATGTAAATCCATTCTATTTTGCTTTGCATCACCCTCAAATATTGATGCAATAACATGACATGAAAAGACAAGATCAATCATTAAAAACCACTTGCATGAAGATTGTTGTAACTTGTCACTCCATAATACTCAAATCTGAAGAGATTTGTTGATAATAATTTCTCTAGAAAGTGATTAGGAATTTGGATTGATATATAGAAATGAATCAAAAAGTTTCTCTTATATAGGGTTCCCATGGTATTTTGTAAATTAGGTCAACCTACAATGGTCATATTTGAATATCAAGATTGGATAACAACTAGTAAGAAATACCATATTGACAGGTTAAATTTTGAGCTGAATTTGGGGATACTATGGTGCCTAATACCCTAGTCCACCAAGACTATGGTGCCTAGTTCCATAGTTCACCCAAAAAAGAATGGAACAAAGGCAAATTTGGCATGCACAGGCTCAAAGCACACAAATTGATGCCATATTAGCATATGCCAACAATTTGATAGCAAGAGAGCCATAAATAGGCTTGGAAAGATCTATGAGGAAGAACACTAAGGAAAGGGGCCAAAATGGAGTATAAAATTGTAAGGGGTTACAATTTACGATACTACACTTGGCATGCCTACAAACTTGTTCAAATAATTAAAATGATTAAAGGGATTGACTAAGGCACAAGGTGGGGAGCTAGTTTACTTCCCTTCCCTAACATAGCATGTTCAATGGTACTTTAAGCACCACCATTTTAGATAAAATAGGCATATGAGACTTTAAATAATCAAAAGATAAATTTTCATTCGCAAAGAAAGTTCGAGGTTGTAGAAGAAGGATCATGGGCATAGGTGTAGAGATCAAGGTTGCAATAGTAGCATTGAACTAGAATAGAGTGAAAGCCAATTTTTAGATTATTGGAGCCAAAAAATCATGAATTAAATAGTACAAGTTATATTTGTATCATAGAGTGTGTGTTGTGATAGATCATTCACCTATCACAAATAGAGCTAGGCACGTATATCTTTGCCAAGTTTATTTTTAATTTTTTACATATTTTTGTATTATTTCAAGAATTGACTCTCTAAATTTTTATTTTTTGTATTGATTATTAATTTAAAAATGAGTTACTTATTTCAATTCAATAATATCATTTAGAAGAAAATGATAATATTATGTAACTTAAAAATAATAGAAAATGAAACACTTTGAACTCCAAACACACCATTTAATTATATTAGATGCAATTAACAAGTATAAAATTCAACACATGCAAATTCATAAAATTTAAACGCAAGACAATGGAACAAGATTAAACATTTTCTATTATAAGAAAGTCCATAAAATATAAAATAAGATAAGTAAATAAGTTAAAATATTATATTTTGATTAAAAATATTTATTGGAAGGGTCATTTAAAAGAAATTAGCATGATATTTGTTGGATATTTGTAATGTTGAAATTAGCATACCCATGTTTTCCTTCATTTAGTTTCATTTTTTCTTGAATATAAATATCTTAATGTAACAATATGTCAACAAGTGGCATTCTCTGGTATGATAATTCGATCACAATCACATACATATCAATTTTCGTGTTCATATTCATTTCATTTCAATTCACACTAATTCCTAGATATTTATTTTTCATCTTGACATCAACACATAATCTCTTTAGATACTTTTAGAGGAGTGTGGAATTGACCCAAGTCAATCCTAGGAATATTGGAAATTACCTTGGCTCATACAAAGCAACTTGGAAGTGACCCGCGACATTCAAATTGTAAAATTTCCACCCCTTATACTAGTCATTACGAGTCAAACTATCACATGCTTCATGTGAAATGTTGTTATGTCATGATACTTAGGGATATTTGTTGTGAACTACAACATATAGAGGATGACATATAAGGATAATTTGAATAGTTAGATAAAAATTCAATTCTAAATAGTAATAATAGAATCAAACAACCATCATCACATAGGTCATCTACATGTCTATGAATGATGTCCACAATCTTTTAATGTCATTAATTCAATATGCAAAAGGGTTTGACCTAGGAGAACTTGTTTATCTATTAAGAGAGGACTCCATAATAATGTCTTTAGACACCACCTTAATAGATTTAAATACTTAGAAAACAAAGATAAATATGTTCAAAGGCATATTTTTGTTTTGATCAATCTTGAACATGTTAGATCATTCCCTTGCACACATCTTAGATGATTCCCATGTACACACATGTCAATCCATGGGGGCATGTTTGACCTAGACAAATTTGAGATTAACCTAGTTTAGATTTTGTCATTCTCCTCTCAACACATATAAGAAGTTACAAGTATGAGTTATGATTAAAACAATGAAAAACTATCTATTAATTGGCATAATCAACTAAATACTTCCATCTATGTTATTTCCATATTTATTTATTTTTTAACATGGTTTGTCACAACTCTAAATTAAATGATTTTGGATTGCATTACTTATTTTATTCATTAAATTTGATTTATTTAAAAAAAATGATTATTATTTTTACAATGTTATAGACCATTTGTCCTCATTCAAGGCAACTTCATATTAATATCTTTAAGGACTCAAAAAATAAGAAGATAAAGTATGTTTGCATAAACTCAACAAAAAAATTTGTTTCCCTCGTCCTAATTATTGATAACGGAATGTGAACAAAATATGAATACAAAAACTCTCATGCAACTTTTATCAAAAGCATTCTACTTCATTTACATAAACGATAAAAATATTATATTTATAAATAATATGTTTTTATTTATTTTTAAATCTATACTTCCATAGATTCAATTGACTAACTAAAAACAAAAGACATGATGTCTTCTATCCAATCATATAACTGCAATCAATTGTAAACCTCTGTAATATCTCGCTAAACTTTCTATATATCTACATCTCAAGATCCTCATACAAACACTAAAATCTTGATATACTATGTCTCAAGATCCTTGTACCTACATTAAAATCTTGATATATTTTTCATCTCAAAATCTTCGTACCCACACGAAAATCCTGATATACCTATGTGTTAAGATCCTTGTACCTACATAACTATAATTTATATTATTATTACCCTCGACCTTCATAAACATTTCAACTATTACTATCTTGTTTCGAGTTTTAATTATTAACATATACATTATTCCATAATTTTAAAAGACATAAAACTAACTATAGTTTGAAGGAGGGTATTTGGTTGGGCATGCACTAGAAATAGATTGAAATTTTGAGTTTACAATGACTTCAAATAATAGGACAACTGTAATCTAAAATGAGTTGTATCACAAGTCACTTTGGATGTCACACTAGAAAACAGAAGAAGTAGGTTGCACATGGTGGGACAATAAGTCAATGACATAAACAAATATTTGTATTTGTATATTTAGGTATTTGGATAGACTCCTACTTTACCACATATTTGCCAACTAATGTTTTATGGTGTGTGTGTCAGATCTAGAATAGAAAGTTGGTTGAGTGGAAGGAATTCAAATATATTCTTTTGCACCAATTTAATGTTTAAACTATCAAGAATGAAAGTGTAGGAGTAATATATGTTTATGTATACATTTATTTTATAGTTATCCAAGATTTGACTCTTTACACTTCCAATGCACTTTTACAAAGATATGATACGGATCTTTTAATATACTAATAATGATTGGAGGATGTAAGATTTGATGGTAATAAATAAATATATTGATTTTGAATGGTTTAGACATTTGTGAACATAGAAAATCATTGCCCTAGTTGGGATTTCCAAATATTCTCACATGAGAAGCTGCACTTTATTGTTTCTTTTAATACTTACATTATTATTAAAACACTTTTTACTCTACCTAGTGCTCATGCATTTTGGGTGGGTCCCATACTCCCATATATATTAGATTGGGTGGGTCAATGTGGGTCAAGTTTCAAGAGAATCCCCACTTTCCTGCATTTAGAGTTGGACAAAAAAGGACCTCCTTTTTTATGCCCACAATTGCTTCTTACTAATTGATTTAAAAAGTAAGTACTTACTTTTATTATGTGGACAACGTTTGTTTGTAAGTAATTGTATGCATCTTAGGGGACTAGTCTCGTCTATTTCAAAAGATAAGTTTCATTTGTGCACATCTGAGATGACTAGTCTTGTCTATTTCAAAAGATAAGTTCCACTTGTGTACATCGCAGATGACTAATCTTGTCTATCTTAGAAAACAAGTTTTGCTTGTGTGCATTCCAAGAGACTAGTCTTGTCTATCTCAGAAGACAAGTTTCACTTCCATCCCTTCCTAACTTTAATTTGACAGAAACTGAGCTAGATTGCGAAGATACCCATGAATTAACTAGAAATAATAATTGAATTTATTTGAGTACCAAACCTCACCGACTGAAATTGAATAAAAACAAATTGAAAATCAATTACTAATGTCTAACATTAGAGTCAATGCCAATCTTTGAGAACATAAAAAAATGGTGGGGACAAAGATAGAGAATCGTGCAATGTCTCAACTTGTCTATTGTAATGTTGTGAGATCACAATAATACATTTATGAGTAACGCATTATACAAAAACCTATGTAGATCATGCCAGGGGAATTTTAATATAATATTAATAAGAAATTTCTACACTCCAGAGTCCAAGGAAGCAGACCAAAGAGGAATAAGGAACGTGCATAGCAATTGCACATTTTAATACAAGTGAGATTTAAGGCTGCCACGTGGCCTCACATGCAATTCACAAGAGGTGGGCCCTTACAAAATACCAAATTCAATATCCTAATACAAAACCTTAGGTCTAAAACATTTAAACTAAACAAAAATTATATTGAATTCAGTTAAATGTATATTTAGGGTCCGGGCTTATCTCACGAACTTAAACGTGCAATTAAATGAGTTTTTTTACTAAACCGGTGGGGCCGGTGGGCGGGAAGTGTAGGGCCAACGAGATAACGACGCGTATGCAATGTACCGGAATTTCAGATCCATGACGGGCGGTTTAGGAGCTCTGACACGCATGATTTGGCTTAAGGTCTGTTTGCAATGAGAAGTGGACGCGTGTCGTAAATAAGATTCCGTTTGATGGTGACGGGCTCATCGATTTGATTTTTTTGGGAGGTTAGATAAAGGCATTGATTTGACCTGCCGGTTGAGTGGGCCCCGCCTTGTATCTTTAGATTCTTCGTTTCCTTGTCTTCTTATGATTTTTTTAATATTTTTTTTTAAAAATTGATTCCCTCTTACTGCTTTGACCTGCCTTAATGTAAGCCATAACTCGTACCTAGGAAAATTGAAAACAACATCTTAGCTTGCATTGCAGGGGGGACATGGATGAAGATTCTTTTTGACATGGGAACATGGAGGATTGCCCTAGCCCAAGGGGATATAAAGTTGTCTTTGATGGGAGGTTGGAACTGCCCATTTTTTAAAGCCTTTATAATACATGGTTGCCCTTTCTAAAAGCTTTGACAATGGTGGTTACAGACATTTTCAATTCACTGGGACCCTCCAAATGTGGGGCTCCACCCACAAGCTAACTAATGCTCCCCACTGCCCTCTGTCTCTTGCCCTTTCCTTTCCTTTATCCTTCCACACTTTGGTCTTTCCTTGAGTTCAGAGCTCTCCATATTGCCATGTCATGTGCCCTACAATCTCAATCTTATCTCCCACAACTGGTTTCACATGAACATGTTTCTCCTAGAGTCCAGAGCTCCATCTATGACACTCTTATCTCTATCACTTAATTGCAATGGAAGGAAGACATAATGTGGTACTAAACAAACATTCCTTTTGGGTTTACTAGAACTTATGAGATTGATGTAAAGTATAGATAGCTCTTTTCTTTTCTTTTCAAAAAAACTTTTTTGATTTCACCTTGTGGGGAAGAAAGTTCGAGGTGTTTAGCAATCCCAATAGTACTTAGGAGCTCAATTCGTACATATGGGGTAGGGACCCAAGCTTTTTTATTCCTTACAATATCTAACACCCTTTCATCCTTATTTTAGGTTTCTATGAGATTCCTTCTTCCACTATATTAGGGAGGGGTACATATATGGCCCCCGCTACAAGGTAGATTTGGGAAAAATTGATAATTGGTATTGAGATTCTTTAAATATTCCTTTTCTCAATTATTTCAAGTCTATAAATAGATCTGTCCTCATACTACTTTTGCTCGGCTTAGTTTTAACTTAATGGCATTTAAGTGAGGTGTGTATTCTTTTTATATATTTATATTACTCAAAACTTTAAAAAATTATTTGGTTATAGTTATTTATGTAGTTAAAAAAACAAACCAGTTTAGGTATCTTATATACATTTAATTTGAAAATTAGGGGAAAAAATGTTATTTTTAGAGTTATTTATCTTTTTTTTGTGTTTTTTTTATATATTATAAATATGCTTAAAAATAGATGATTACGAATTAGAAGTGTTTATTCAAATTATATTTATTTATTTTCTATATTTTGTTTAGTATTTATTTTTTAAATAATAAATATAATTTATACATTTGAATAACCTCCTTGGTAAATAATATGAAGGTTACACATGTCATAGTCTTAGAGAAATGTAGAAAAGTATTATCGAATATTTATTGGAATAGAGAAGTAGAAATATTTATTTTAATGTGCTACTTATTTTAGAAATATTATGTTTTTATGTCGAAGACATGTTATACTCACATATGGATGCAAAAACGTAAACAACAAGCATTTAATTTGACGTGCTTGTAACACTTAAACATGAAAAGCAAAAAAATATTTATTTTATTTATTTTCAACTCTCATATGCTCAATTATTTTTTTTATAATTATTTAATGCTAATTATATCTTCACTTCCACCTCTCAATTGCCACTCACTCTGAGTTTAAACGATCAATCAACTTTGTCCATCTCCATCATGCAATCAGATAAGTTCATAACTATCTCAATCAAATATTATTATAATTATTTTGTCGTAGAGGTATCCTCGTGACTCATCCCAACGATTCCCACCAGACCTTGCCTTGAGCTTACTTTTTTTGCCAAGTTAGGGTGTCAATGGGGCGGGAGGAGGCGAGACTAATCAGTTTAATCTAGCCAATGGGAATCGACCTCGGGACCTATATGGGAAGAACCCAAAGCCCTTAGCCAACTACGCTACCCATGCAAACTCTCAATCTAATATTAACAATTATGGGGATTGAAAGTGTCCCTACACAAGATCCACTTTTTCCTCAAGGATAAGGATAAGAATGAATATAAAATAAAAATATAATAATATTAATTTGGTATGAAAAGCTTTTTTACTTTTGTAAAGAGTTTAATGGAAATGTAAAACTATAAAAAATAATAGCATAATAATATAATCATGTATCTTAATAATAATTTAATATTAATTACAATAAATAATATAATAAACTATTAAGTGAAATAATGAACAAATATGATAGTTTTTGGCATACGTTACCAATATTCCTCTAAAGATAGGTATGCTAGTTATTGAATATTAATATTTTGGCATATAAATGGTAGTTGAATTTAAAATAACAAGTAAAAGCTTTTGTTAACACACTCACACCATTGCAATTTGCCCATTGCTTCCATTGTGGAGTAATGTATTAAAATTATTACATAACTTAAATAACTAAACATTATTTAGTTAGAATATGAGCAATGAAAAATAATTGTAATGTGTGTATAATTTTTTGGTCAATATAAAGGAAAACTAGTAGTAGTCAAACAAAAGATTTAGAATTTGAACATGGATTGTTTTCTATTTTGGGTTACTTTAGTTATTACAAAAGTATTTTTTACCATTGTAGTTGTAACCTAGCTCTACATATTTGAACTTCGATGTGTAGATCTAATCTATGCTAAACTCTCATATCTTCTTTCTAAATCACCTTGTTATTTTTGGTCTTCTTTAGCTAACTAGATATGTTTAGGAACACCTTGGATGATTTTTATGAAAGTATTGGTTCTCTTTTGGTCAAACCCCTAAGATGTTCATTTAAAGACTTAAAAAATGGTATATTATCATACAAAAAAGTCTCTTGATGTGGATGCAACTAGGATGTTATACTTTTGATCTAGGATGTTCTTTGAATGTTTTTAGGTGCTAAATTTAGATACATGTCCAATTCTATAAGATGTGCCAAAAATGCAATCAAAATAGTCCTTAAATAGAACTCTAAATATGTTAAGTTAATTTTTTTTTTCTTAGAGATAGCACACAACAAATAGTTGGAAGTACTAGATCAACCCCATATTTGAATTTGAATTATATATTTTTAGGTTCATTTATATAAAGAGCTTCATTGACCTAGGTCAATCTTACAGATTATAAATCTAAACTTGGATAGGGAATGAAAAAAATAAGGATCAAAATAGTCCCTTGAAATGACTATTTATGGAATAAATCCAGACTCAAGCAATGTGCAATCTTTTAATAGAAATTGTGTACTTGATTGTATACTTGTGATTGCATAAATGACAACTAGGTCAAAGTGAGCACAAATCAAAGGGATAAAGTAGAAGATATGCAACTTTCACCATTGCATTTTCCCTCACTTTGACTTGTATATAAAATACTATGAGTATTCATGACAAAGAAGAATCATGCAATCAATATAAAAGCAAATACATTCAATCAAGCATAAAAAAGATATGAATATGGATTTGGATGTTACTTTCTGGTACACGTGATATCTTGTAATGAGTGCTTTATCTTGGAAACTTACAAACATTTTCAAAAATTAGTGAATAAAATTCTATAGTCATTTAAAATAAATGTGTGCTATCTACAACTAAAAGGAAAAGAAAAAGGAAAGATATTTTCTACTTGTGGTGGAACAAAGGTATGACCTAGGGGCAACAACATCAATATGCATTATTGTAGAGTAGAAAAAGTTACGTGGTACCATCTGAAAATAGGCATAGGACCATAAAGTAGTCACTCTAGTATACTAAATAAAGGAATATTAGTGACCTTGCATTCCTATATCCAATTTTTTATGTACAAATTGAATTAGAAGAAAGATAAAAATATATGTAAAATGACATAAACCTTGTAAATCTCAATAATCATGTAAGACGATAAGGATAACGTCATGCAACACTATAGTAATGTATGTGTAAGAAAGCACATAGAATGGAAGGAAGCAAGGTGCCCCCAATCTTGCTCCAAGTAGGGTCATGAAGCAAGTGAAATTAGTTATGATTGATATAAAGGATCTTGTATGCACAAACAAGTTTGATGATCATGAGAAAAATGTATAATCGTCATAAAATACATTAGCATAATATGTCATTGTATTAGTGAAAATATGGGCAAACATGGTTGACATAAAATCATGTAGTTGTAAGCATGATAATGATGAATGATCATGTAATCCTCAAAATAAATGATCATGTTAGCGGAATATATAATTAAGATGCTAAAGCATAATTGTTAGTCATATGGATAATCATATCTATATAAGTTTATAGTAGAAATGCCAATGAATCCCATAAAGGATATGCCCCCAAGTGGGACACACCATCTGAAGTAAGCAATGCATGTATCTAAATATGTAAATCTTAGGAGCTCCAAATCTCAACTAGTTATATGATCATTATCCATCAAATCAACTTGATCACAAATACGTTCCTTGTAAGCACCCTCAATTAAGTGGCTTGTCTTTGACAATTATAAGATGTAGTATATTTAGTGCAAGATCTTGAAATATGTAAAATAGGCACTTTTCCTTTTACCACCCATTGCTATTGTAACTTTAAAAATATATTCTTCTTGAAATTCAAATGGTTGTTTGGCAGCCAAGTAATAGAGGGCCCCTTACATGCAATAAGAAGATTTCCAAGTCTAATTTTGTTTACCTTTTTAAAAGGACGAAACCTTCCTTTCTATGGTACCTATAGAGGATGATAAAAAAATTGAAGCAAGGGAAATCATGCAAGGTGTTAGAGGGTTATTTTAAATACAAATAAGCATATAAAACCAAATGAGAGCAATAAACCAACTAATTTATACCTTGCAAGAGAATATCTCTCTTGTTCCTCCAATTAGACCTTTGGTAAAGCCAAGAATGCGCCCCTTCCTAGCTTAATTGGATTGGTCCAAGATGGGATGTGGAATGCTCTCCACTACAAAACAAGATTGGATTGGATAAAAAGATAAGCGTGGATGGGATGGATATGGCTTAGATGAGATGATTTGGGCATTATGAGGGCATGATGGAGGATTTTCATCCTCAAATGGACAACGTGAGAATATGATGGAAGTAGATCAAGGGATGAAATGGATAGCATAAAAATGTATGAAAAGTGGATGATTTGTGAGGAAAGGAGACTCCAATTTATAGATTGGAGGAGGCTAAAATGGAGGACCAAGATTGATTTGGGAAGAAGGGTTGAGATCGATTTGAGAGGGAGCACATGGATTAAGAGGACAAGGTGTGGGATTCAAGAGATATGCCATAAAGGCATTTATTATCTCCACACCTCTCAAGGTTCATGGAGAAGAGGTCCCAAGTACATTGGGAAGAGAAAAAGGAATTAAAAATTCCTTGGAGAAAAGGGAAAGGAATTAAAAATTCCAAAATAAGAGGATGTGTGGGAAGACTAAATGGATAAAGAAATTAAAAATTCCTTGGGAAGAGGATGCATGGGGAGATTCAAATAATTTGAATTTCTTTGAAAGGATCAAGGTGATTAGGGATGTGCAAATGATTAAGGAGATTGATTAGGTGGCTTAATGAGGGATTAGAGTGCAAGTGGGAAAGTTAGGAGGATGTGACATCGGGAGAGATAAGGCGCAGAGGAATATAAAATTGGGGAATAAAGATAATCATGCTTCTAGAAGAATTAATTAGATTAGAAGAAGTGATTTGTAGGAAACACTTTAGTTAGGTTAATTAATTGAAATTAACTAACTAAGTGAGTTTTAGAAGAAATAATGGTTGAGGTGACTTTAGAAGAATGGAGAAATAATTAATTTATTGAGAAATTAATTATTGGACTATAGCGATAAGATTGATTAAATTTGATTTAATTAACCTTATGAAGAAGGGAATTAACACAATTAAATTGGTTAGTTATGTTGTTAGGCTTAAATTAATTAGATATTAATTTAATTAATTTTAGGTGTCTACACAACATATGCTTTATTTTCTTGTTGTGAAGGAAAATAATTTTACATCACCTTATTTTGCTCTTTTGAAATTATATTTAAAAGGTAAGGACATATTTTATCATAAAATAGGGTCATAAATATTAAAAAACCATCCCTCTTGGGACAATTTGTATGTGCAAATGTAGGCACATTAGATTACACTTCTTGATTTTTCTATTATGAAAGAAAAGAAATTGATTGATTCCATATCTTATTGTCTAACAACTCATTCTTTGATTATTTTTTCATCTAAATGCATGTTGATACTATATAACTCATTGATTTTATCTTAATGCTCATAAAGATATTTCATATAAGTTTTTTTGTATAAGTATGAAAAAAAATCACTTTTATGTTGTATATTTGATTTTTCTTTGATATGCAATTTCATGGTATTTCACATGTAATTCAAATTGGCTCAGTAAAATGTAAATACACTTGTCACCTTCATTTTTATCTTAGTTTAACTTAATTGCTTCTTATGTAATTACACGTGTATAGTGGTATTGTTTATGTTAAAAGTTGACACATAACTTGAACCCTACCTAAACCCATCTAGATTGATTCGAAGGGATTAGTCTTCGTCCTCAATTTTACTTATTTTCTCTCCAAGTTCAAATTAACAATGTGTGCAAGTGACCTAGGTTAGTTATTTGATGCGTGCAAATGGACCCACAAATTTAAGTTCTCATATTCAAATTTAGGACTGACCTAACCCTTCCAACTAGTCGTTATGTACTAAATCAAATTATAAAACATTTCATTTGTCAACTTTGGAGTTGTATTTAAGAACTAATCCTAATTCATTTTGATAATCAAAACAAGGAGCACTTATGATATATTCATTCACATGATTAGACCATTCATTATTACAATATCTATGTGCATCACATCCAAGGCATCTCTTGCATTCTTGCTTCTTGTCTTCAATCATTTTTAAAAAGCATTGATTTGAAATATTTTATTGAGTTTGATTAGGGAGACATATTTTGTCATATGCAAACACCCAACCACACATAACAAGATATAGGAATCAAGGTGAATTAAGAACAAACGTCAACTTTTTATAGAGATTAGATATGCCTATCTAGATCAAATTTACAATTGTGTAGATCGGATTTGTAGATGTGTGACCAATCACATAATTATGAAAGTGACTTAGAGTAACAAATAATAAGTTTCCAAAACCTAAACCATACACCTAATTATTTTTTATTTTCTTATATATTAAAGACCCATCTACAATCATTTATCGCAATATATCTCCATCATATTTTCAACTAAATATTTTTATTTTATTTAATTAATTTTGCATTGTTATAATCCATACCTAATCTATATTAATCCTAAAATAATTATCTAATTATAGATTCTTGATTTCTATGAATGGCCTAACTTTAGGTTTTTATTTTTATTTCAATTCTTAAGATTTCAGTGAATCTCTACTTTTTAAAAAGAGGTGATCCTACCATAAACTTTTTTCAAATACAAATGAAATATTTAATCTTCTCAAATCTTCTTCGATGTTCAATAAATATTTAGTCAATGGAAAAAAATTAATACGATGAATGCGTGCAATTTGTCACGTGATAAAATGGATTTTCATTTGATTCATGTTGAATCGAATTTTGTTTAAGAAAACAAATTTTATATTAGTTTTGTAACTTCACAACAAAAATATAGATATTTTCCTAAATGTATAAAGATGATTCATTTAAATCTCGCCTTCTTATTAAAATAATATGACATTTTTGGGTCAACTTAATTCAAACAAATCTTGATTAGGTATGAGAAAAAGACACTCAACAAAGCTTAATTTATATGCAAATATCTAATATAAAAATTGATTACAACTTTCACAACTCAATCCAAGGTATTAATAATTTATTATAATGAGTTATTATTATAGTAGTTGGGTGATTGTGCATACAGGAAAATAAGGCATATTGAAAGTGGTCCATTAGTAAGATCTTAATAACTTTCTTGTAAAGGCATCCTAATCATGAAGCCTTTCCTTATATGATTTTTTGGGATATATAATTGCCAAACGAGTTGTTGATTAAAGTACATTTATATGGTGAAATGTACTTAGTGATTAGGTTGATGTTTATGGTTAGTAATTAAGTGTAAAGGAAACACAAATGATAAAATGTTAAAAAATAAACATTATCTATTATTAAAATATTTTCAAAAGTCTTCGAATGTATAGTGTCACGGTTATAATGTTTTGTTGGTTAAGCAGTCACCAAGGTTCAAATCTCTATTGGGCTACTAAGCTCGCATGTCTTATGCTTTCGTTGGGGCGTTGAGCTCACGGGTTTGATCAAGTGAAGTGTGGGGATGAGGTCCCCCGTTTGTGGCCTCACCGGTTCAAACTTTGGGTCAAAAGTGTTTCATGTGGAGCTGGAGGGCGTGTTGTGCCAATGTCACCAATCGCATTAAAAATTCTACAAGGTATACTTTAAAAAAAAAAAAAATACTTCCAAAATATTTTTTGATTGATATAAAGAAGGGAACAAATAAATGAATGAAAGAGATACAAAATGCTACCAAAATATTATAATGTGAATTGTAAATAGCTTGACATTTGATAATGAATAGAAACATATCCACAAATGATTATACGAGTTCAGAGTTTTGTCTTTATAGAAAAATTTAAACATATTAGAATAAGAAAATTCATTTGATACAGACATATGAATAGATAAAACATATTAGATAATATATATAATTATTTCAACATAAAAAATAAAATAAAAAATTATAATAATATCATACAAATTTACTCTATACTTACTAATATTAATAGTATTGTAAAATTGCTAAGAATGTGATCATAAAACCAAGGTTACATATATTCATACACCCATGCATTATATATTGAATAATTTATAGGCTTGTTACCCCACCAACCACTCCGATCTCTTTAATATGATTTGTAGATGTAATATTAAGCTATCATATTATTAATAGATGGTTGAAGGAGTAAGTTATTAATAAGATGCTTTTGTCTTGTGATTCAAATGTAATCAATTCATGTATTTGATGGGGTAATGAAGTTTATGCATGATATAGTTGAATACCATTTAATAATAAATTTTATTGTTCAATAAGTACTACTTAACTTATCATATGTTTCTATTGATTAGTATTTCATGTTATTTTTTAATTCTATTTTATATGTGTGATTGGATATTTCATTTTGACTATGATTACTACCATCTCCAAAATTATTATTTTTAATGGATTTAAATTGAAAATATGATAATGAATTAAATTAGATATTTTTTTTATTTAAATAATTTGATATTTATCTTTAATATAATTTTTTACTTTTAAAATAACTCAAAGGAATCTATTCATTTAAATATAAGACCAATCTTTATTTTCTTTGTGCTTTTGAATAGAATAAATAAATTTATACTTATGCATAGACTAAATTACAAACTTCATTGCACCATACCATAGATAAATTCCAATAAATGACTATTTTTTTTTTTTTACAAATTACTTTCAATTAATTTTATAACTTTAACATACCCTAATCATTATTCTTCCATCCACCATATAACATGATGATATCCAAGCTTTAAAACTTCAAAAGGAATGAATGAACACATTGAAAATTGGCTATTAAGCAAATGCAAATACATCCACATTTTTTAGTGGCTTGGGATAAACATGAATATCATTGTCTACTCACTCCATTTTTGTTGGGGCCATTTTTTAAGTGCTTTAAGATAAAACCATACATTTTTGGAACAAAGATTTTGAGGAATACATATGAAGATTGAATTGTAAGGTATAATTTTTGGGTGGTACTTAATCTAACTCATTTCATAATATTATTAATTATTATTTATAATCTTACGTGAATTACATGCAATTATGTGGCATAGGGTGGCAATAAAAAGGCATTGATTCCTTCATAATACAAACTTTGTATTATCATAGTTTTTGTCTTATCAATAGCAATGTAATCCTTGATTAACAAATTAGTCTACAAGTTTTCCACCCTCATTATTCCTTGGGACGTTGAAATCTGGCCTACTTTTTGTGGCTTATGTGTCATTTGATAACAACACTCACTTATTTATCTTTGTAAAGGAATATAATGTCTTTTACATAAATCTAGGCAACTAAATAACCAATGCAAATAAAATTATAATTACTTGCACTTCAATAATTAGTTTGTAATTGATAATTGTAATAAATGCTTATTAAAAATTTAAATGAGGGAATGGGCATTTAGTCTTGGAAATTATGATGAAGAAATAAATATTTGTGTCATATATAATTAATTTATTAATGCTTATAAATTAATGTTCTTAATATGCTATTTGTTTCAAATAGTGATATGTTTAGACATTGTGTGATTTGAGTCTACATTTCACTGAGTTGAGTCTACATTTCACGAGGTTGAATTTGAGCTCCACTAAAATAACATTATCCTTAAAAACAATCCTATAACATGTACGGTTGTTTTAGTTGATTTTACACTTTTACAACATATTTTGCCTTAATTACTAGTATCTAATAGTGCATGAGGACTAAGAATCTTAAAATTACCTTTAGGGAAGTTGCTAGATTACAAGGGCCAAGTTGTCCCTAGTCAAGCCCCTTGATATATCAAATTTATGGTCTTATATCAATGATTAAAGATAACATTTTCAAACATACGAGTGTCTTAGTACTTCAAACTAAAGTGTTCCTAAGATTATTCTTCTTGTAATTGTTTAGTTTTGGATAATGAGATGATATGAAACAATTGCATCATGAATGTTGTTAAATTTCAAGACATAGCAATAGGCTGCATAAACACGTACCAAGTCAGTCACCAATAAATATTGAAAAGTGTTAGAGTTGACAAATTTTGAACTTGATTTTTTTAATCTAGGTACCAATCACACACGACATGGGATTAATCTCACATGTTGTGAGATTCAACTAAGAAAGGAAGGCTTAAGTCTTAATGTAGGGATGAATGTATGGTATACATGTAAGCATGTGTACAACAAATAGATAATAATGACAAATGTTTGAGAGTAATTGCAAATATGGAGAGGATAAGGCCAAATGTATGGAAGTATATGCAAATGGGGATGGATAAGTGATTAGATGAGGAGCTAAAATTAGCACAAGAGTGCACACACTTGTCACTATGCAATTTTATTAAGAAATTTCATCAAATTGGGCCCAAAACTAAATTGGCATTAGCATGAAAATTTTACCATTACATTTGCCCCCCATTTTGAGGTGCATGTGAATTCTATCAAAGTATAAGAACATTCTTAGCCATGTATGAAATGTAAATATTTATATGTATAAAATGACATGGTTTCCACATAAAGTGATGTATCCATCTCAAATTCTTTACATTTTCTTCTCCTTGGTCTAGGTGCTTCATCGGAATTTGCAAAATAGAGAAAACATGTGGAATAAGTATATTTTGTCAAATAACTATAGATAAGTATAGAGATAGAGAGATAAAAATTGAGGGTAGGTTCAAAACATTCACCTATATAGAAAATGATACTAAAATACTTCACCTAGTATAGTAGAAGTAATGTGTTATGACAGTTTAGGTATGGCCATGTGGAATGAACAAGATTGATCTAAGTACAATGATGGATATACATAGGCATTAGTAGTTGTCTACAATCTCAACATAAGATTTATTGTCACTATAAGCTCCCTTTAATTGGTTGCACATATTACATGTAAGGAATTGGAGCAGAAGAAAAATGATACATTCATAATAGTAAAGTTAATTTAAATATGTCAACATATAAATCATGCAAGTAAATAAAGTTTATCAATAGCTTCGTATGACAAACAAGTAAGACATATCAAACGATAAGCATGAAAATATATCTAGAAATAAGATTTTCATTCCAATATAGACAAATTAAAAATTAAAAATATCTCTAAAGGTGGGATAAGGATCAAGTATGCATAAGATGAGGAAGGAACATCATTTCCAATGTGACTTTTAGGTACTATTGGTTGACAAATTTGTCTTTTATAAAAATGAATTCTTTTTTACTCTATTTTTTCCTAGTTAGTAAAGACAAATGACTACCAATAGTTGGGTAAGTTATATGGAAATTATTTGCCTTTGAATTTTAAAGGTACAACACCCTTATGAGATCGATTTTTGGGGGTTTTTGAATAATGTAATGGGGTATGCTTTTAACCAGAAAGAAGGAAATGTGGTCAAAATTTATCAATAGCCATGAAATAAATGTAGTTAAAAGTTTCTTCCAACAAATCAATATAGATTTCAAAACAACTCTCCAATACACATATAATAAGATCAATCATTAATGTGAACTTAGATGATAGATTTCACCACATAAAGACAGGAAAACAATACTTTGCAAACCATTATCATATTCACACAAAAGAATGATAATTATAAATAAACTAGAGCACATAGACTTGCAATTAGTTTCAAAACATAAATATTTAGTATTGCAAACACAAAGACTCACAAAATCCTTTTCAATTGGCAAAAAATTGGTATTTCTTAGCAGTAATCAATTTCAAACTTTGAGAAAATTGGGATCCTCAATAATGTCCATTGCTTATACATTTAAATACTTTCAAATGTAATCATCCATCGAATATTCAAAATAATTTCTTTAATACAATTAAAAGTTTATAAAGTAAAGCATTAGAGAAATTTTAAATATTTCCCAAAATAAATAAAATCATTACAAAGGTAGCTTGTTTTGGTTTTTTAGAAGCTTGACAAAGGCCGACAGATCTTAGAGATTCTTTCTTTAATGAGTAAATGAGTTTTTCAAAGGGGTGATCAAACCAAGGCAACACCTGGCTCTCACTAGGGTCACAGACTGACAAGGATGTAGAAAGGACTTATAAATCTAGTTTAGACTTTTCATTGGGTAAGAGAGTCAAATATTTGTGACTAAAGGGACATTAAAGGACTAGAAAGACACAAGCCAAAACTAAAACTCATAAAATCTTAATTACCAATGTACAAGTATAAGGGATACCTATTTTACAACTTTAGATCTTCCCATTATAAGGGAGTGTCAAGGTTGTACCATCAGGATATGCCAACATAAAATAATTCTTTCCACACTTGGGTATTTTTGAAATGAACTTCTTATAGGGAATCATATTTTCCATGCGCACCTTTAGGTTCCCTTCTTTTGTCCCATAACAACACTAGGTCTCCCATCATCAAATTCCTTGGTATGTCCTTCCTATCAAAGATATTCTTCCCTCTAACTTGATGTAGAGTGATCTTATCTGTACCATGCCTTTTATTTTCTCTTCAATCTTAATCAAATACATAATCCTCTTCTCCAAAGAGCTCTGAAATTATTGGTCTTCTATGGTGGTCTGCAACTTAGTGGTTGATACCTATACCATACACCATTTCAAAAGGAGACATCCCTATCACCCTCTGATCCAATCTACCAATAAAGCTTCCTATAAATTCTTGTGCAAATTCCTCAAACTTTCATCCACTAGCTCCTTCATGATAGACACCAAGTTCTTTATTACTGGACTTGGCTTGCCCATTCCCTTGAGGATAGTAATTGGATGAATGAGCTAAAGTGATCCCATGTTCATAACAAAAAGAGGATAATTTTAGAAGATGACAAGTTGGAGGCATTATCTATTACTATCTTCTGAGGAACCCCAAAATGCACTAAAATGATTTTCTTTATGAAATTGCAAACCACCTCAGAAGTTGTGTGTCTTACTAGTATAACCTCAACCCACTTAGTGAAATACTTTGTGGTTGTGAGGATGTGGGTATGGCCTGCACTTTAAGTTGAGTTAATGGGCCCAACAAAATCTAACCCCCACCACTAAATGGGTTCTTTAACTACTCTAGGTTTCAAAGGAAGGGCTACCAATTGAGGTCTACAAACAAACTACCTACATTTTTATTACATTTGGCTACCTAGTGATGTGCATACTTAAACATTCCTAACCAGTAGTAACATTGCCTAAGTATTTTGAAA
This sequence comes from Cryptomeria japonica, assembly GCF_030272615.1. Lineage (NCBI taxonomy): Eukaryota > Viridiplantae > Streptophyta > Pinopsida > Cupressales > Cupressaceae > Cryptomeria > Cryptomeria japonica. The sequence goes on along the minus strand of NC_081409.1, from coordinate 924,847,315 downwards.
TAAATCACATGAAGAGAAATGACCACCATGCGCCTCATTATCACAAGTTTCTAATAACTTTTTTTTGTTGATCTTTGTCAATATATCTTAGGAAGGTCCTATTTAATGGTCTTTTATACAAGGTATCTTCTTAGATTACATACTTAGATGCTTTAAGCTTTAAGGTCATCTTCTCTCTTGGAGATAGATGTGCAAGGAATTCTCCGTAAGGTAATGAAAAACATTTAAAAACCATTCATCTTGTAGGATTACCAATAATACTAGTGGATTTTCATCTTCTTCTTCAAGCTCATTTTCAGCTATATAAGATTTCAAAGACCTATCCCCCTGATCAACTTGGTAGGTTTTATCTCTAGATCATACTCTTGCACTTTAACCACCTACAACTATTATTGTAGCTAATTTCTTGTTGAGTAAGACCACTCTTTACCATATCTTGCATCCGTACCACAAACTAACTCATATGGTGACTCTCTTATAGCCTTCTTGACTGTAACCCTTTCTGCCCATAATGCAAGCTTAAGTTTTGAGTTCCATGCCTTCTTGTTATTTTCAAGTATTCTCTTAATGATATTAATCAATATTTTTTTGCTTGATTCTACTTATCAATTGCCTTGAGGATGATATGGTGATAATTATGAATTATTAATGCCATATTCACTACAAAAAGAGGTGAACTCCACCAACTTGAAATGCATGCCATTATTAGTTATTAACTTTATTGGAACACCAAACCTAGTAACAATATTATCAAAAACAAAATAATGACAACTCTGTTAGTTGCTTTCTTTGTTGGGATAACCTCTATCCACTTTGTGAAATCATTTGTTACCACTAGAATCCATTTATGACCTTCACTTGATGTTTTAGTTATTTCTCCTATTAAGTTAATACCCCACTGCTGGAATGGTGCTTCAATAGTATTATTCCTTAATGGCAATGCTCCAAAATGCTTTAACTTACTAAAGAAATTCTAGCACACTTCACATTTTATCACAAGCTTATGAGAATCTACAAATAATGTGGGCCACCAATACATTGCTCTTAATACCTTGTGGGTTGGGGTTTTAGCAGTGAAGAATAGTTAGTAAAATTAGAGTTTGCAGGCGCGAGACAATTTTAGGTGTCTACATAAAGGATTCCAACGAATGACCATCCTCATGCAAAACATTACTAGAAAATCAAGTAATAAACACATGAGCGATCTTTGCTAGTCTGTCAAGACTCGGATGGTGCTTTAGCAAAGAGAAGGTTTCTATGAAACACAATAATATTGGAGTATGTTGCCATGTCACCTATCGATGGCTTGCTAGAGAAAGCCAAAGGCTTGAGCGAATGCCTTGTCTTTCATAGAATGAAAAGTTGTGTCAAGTCGACTACCACATAGTATATTTCGTGCCTTTGCTGAGACCTTAGAACCATCCCAGTGAACACTCATGCATCAATAAATTTACTGGCATGGACTAGGAAAACCACTTGTCTTGACATGCAACTGGATGACTTAAAGCTCAAATAACACACGTGAAGACTTTGAACTCACTAAGAATGAGGGGGCTATGAAGGGGACATGAAACATCAACCACATGAAATAAAACTTAGGATCTAGGATAAAAATGAATTAGTTGAGTTGTAGGTATTTTCTAGGCCAAAGGGGCTAGTAAATAAGATGTTTTAATAATGGGGTCAAGTTATAACTTAAGAAATCAACAACAGGAAATAACAAGTCAACTATGAAACATAAAGTGATGCCAACATAAAGAAATGGGGTTAAGAGTTTAAGGGCTAAACAAATGAGACTTAGGGCTTGAATTTCATGACTTGGACACTTTAGGGCTTATTCTAGAGGATGACAAAGACTTTCCAGTTGAAAAAAATTAGGGTTCCACCATGTGTGAAAAGGGATTTTGGAAGCAAAAATGTCTACAGGTTTGTAGTTCATCACTTGCATCAATCTTCCTCCTCCCCAAGGTGCTCAAGCCTCCTTTCTCATGGTCATTTCTTCATGTTGCCTCTGTACATGTTACACTTGTGTTTTTCTTATCTATCATCATTTTTTAGCATAAATTATCTAGATGCTAGCATCATATGGACATCCACATGTTGCACTAACATCCCGTGACAGTTTTCATTTAACACTCATTTTTAAGCATTTAACTTCACTTGTCGCATTCTCAAGTAAGAGAAAACGGTTCAATATCCCCCCCTCCCCCCACTATCTCTCTTTGAATCTCTTTTTCATTCTAGATAATCTTTTTCCTCTCTCGAGTGCCCTACAACTTGTTACAACTCTCTCAAACTTTCTCTCTTGACTTCCTCAAGCCTTTATAAGTTATATTGTTTCCATTTCTCATTTTTGTTACAAGCATTTTCTTTTGGTTCCCTCGAGCACTTTGGGATTTTCACATCCTCTCTCTTTCATTTTGTCACTATTCTTATTTTTATTATTTCTAGATGACATAGAATAATAGCACACACTATTTATTTTCTCTCTATCTTGGTTGTTCATGGTGGTAGAAATATCAAAATGGGAGTTTGACTAGGCAAGCCCCTAAATAGCCCAAAATATTTTTATTTTTTATATAGGTATTTTGAAATCACGAGCAATGCATGAAGATTTGCAAGTTATCGTTTATAAATTTCATTTAAACCATTTAAATCTTAGTTTATTTCTTTATATTCTATTGTATAATATTTGAAAAGCTTTTCTTACAAATATAATAATAATAGGAGTAACTATTTCTCCTTCTTGTCATCTATTATCATGTTGGAAAATGACAAGCACATATATTGTAAAAAATCTAATCCACAATAGCAACAACAATAAATACAAAATAATATTTTTACTAAGTTCATAAGAGATTTTACAATGAACTCTTAAATACTTATAAAGCATTGCATTCTCATAACTTCCATAACTACCCCAAACTACCAAATTAATTGTTATAACAATAATAAAAAGTCACTAAATAACTTTATTACAAATGAAAACCTTAATATATCAACACTATCAACCGCTCTTGCTATGTTCCCTAGTTTCTTTCATACAACAATAGCTGTAATTATTTTTTATTTTCTTACTCCAATATATATTTTTTATCAATCCCAACTCTTAAATCCTAAAATTTTATATCTATTGTTCTGTCTTCTGGGTGGTAATGATGCATGTTGTGGGATCCGTTATGAGTGCAAGGGTAAGAAAGTACACATTTCAAAGTGTTGCCCTATACTTGCTTAAAGCTGCCCCAATAACCATGCACTTAAAATTGCCAATACTTATCTACAAGTGCCCTAGTAGTGGTGCGCTATGACAGTGCACAAATGGGTCAATTATGATCCAAAAATGCTAAAAAATAAGCTACCATTAGAATAGACTTCTAGTTTTTGTTTTTTGGTTTCTTTAAAGTTAGTAATTAAAAGATTAGATGTACAAAGAGTGAACAGTCATTAAAATATAGACGACTCCTATATAATAAATTTGCAAAAGAAACCTTTTTGTTTTCAACATAAATATCAGCCTATAATAATGGCCTGTTAGATAGATCCAGCTTAAAACCAATGGTCCCATGGAGGGAAGTAGCATTTGGACTATTTTGCAACCCCGAGTTCAACTTTTTTGGATAATTTTCTGGTCAAAAATGTAACCAGGCCTAAACCATGATTTGAGGAGGAAAAAAACAAAGTATACGAACTTCTATTTACTGCAATTTATGTCGTTGAGTCCTGCATAGCCAATCTCCATTACTATACATATATTCATAAATTACTGAATTTATATATCGTATGACAGGGCTCCTCAAACAACCAACAAGTACAAGAAGGCCAAAAGCAAATCGAAGCATAATCATTCCAAACCTCCAATCCATATCCACATCCCATAAATAAATAAATATATAAAATATTTTAGAGAAAACTGACAAGTGCACATTAGCTATCTATCATCTATCTGTGTCTCTAGTATCTTATTTGTGCAGTGCTGTCTGGAATATCTTCTTCATATGCTTACGTAGGCTTACAAGGTACTTTGAGTGAGATTTTGTTTTCTACATCATCTTTTCTGCACACTATAGACATCATCACTTCATCCTCTTTCATCATTGCCTCAGTATCTTCTGCTCTGCTCTCCCCCACCCTGTTTTTACTACTACTGTTATTATTAGTGCCATTATTAATATTATTATTGTATAGTAATGGTTAGATCTGAGAGGGGAATTGATTTTTTTAATTTTATTTTGTATTCTAAGTTTCCTTCTTGTTGGTCTCCTTACAATCTATCTGTTAGATATCATTGTGCTTGAAGTGGTGGAGAAACATTGGCAAAACCAATTAGATTTGTATTTGGTAAGGGGTGAAAGCCTGCAAGATATGTTATGGAGAATGAAAATTTTGAGAATTCAAAGCACACTTATTAGGTGTTTGGTGTCCATTTGTATTGATGTTGATATTCATGGACATACCAGAGAAAAAAATTCAGTTGGAAGAAGCATCACAGGGATTACCAGGTGAAGTTCTATGATAGGAACATTTTTTTGTTGACATTTTAGTCCAAAAGTAGGACCTTGTATGATTTTCCTTTTTTGCTTTCACCGTAAAAATTTGCATCTGCACACATCTGGAAGGAAAATATGCCAATGATCTATCTGTTTGGAGAGAGCTGCTTTTGTATTTAAGAAGCAGTGTGTTTAAAAGATTACAAGGTTCAAAGTTTGTTGATTTTTACAGTGTCTTATGGAGGGAACACACGTCATTATTTTCCCCAAGCACACATTTAGCAAAGAACTTGCTGCTACAGTTTTTATTGGATTTTTTTCTTTAATTTGTTTGCAATGTTCAAATTTTCACAGTTAGACGGTCCCCATTAGCATGCTTTATTGGGTTCAGTATCAAGATCAGGATTTTGGAGGCTGTTTTCGTCACATGGGGTGTTGAAGTGCAATGGTTATAACAGGATTATTTTTCTTTGAGGATTAGAGTTATCTTAATTGGATCCCATAGTGATGTATGAACCAATAAGCAAGGATTCTACCAGGGGCTTTTGGATTTTCTCTTCCAAACTGGTCCTCTATTTCTTATTTCATTTGTATCTAAAAACTTGGATAACTTGCATTCATTAGCGAGCGTTGGCATATGGGTTTTGTGCTGGTTACGTGTCTAGTTTTCTCTGAGAAAATGCCTGAAATAATTTTGATGGCACATATAGCCAGCCCAACACGATGTTCATGTATATTTAGTCATCTACCGAATTCAGGATATCCTAGTACAATTTCCGTTTGTTGAAATTTTCATGTGCCAGTTAAGATTCTAACCAAGGGCACACAATGGATGTTCTTGCTACTGAGCTACTAGCCTCCTATGTGGTTTGGAATGTGGATTGCTCCAACTAAAGGTCAGATTGTGCATAATTCTCTGAGAATTCAAGACAAATCGCTATAGGAAGGTTGCACATCTAATGCAAAATGTAATATAGAAGATGTGGCACAACATACAAGCTAGTTCATCCAGTGCTTTTTTTCCTGGGAGCTAGTCTCATGGAACTTTAGGAGACGAGGTAGTTTGGGATTTCATATTAAGTTCAACCCTTGTTGCTAATAATTTTTATGGAGTTTGGTCAAAGGCCACAGGCTTATCAAAGTTCCTTCAAGGTGGGTATTCATAACTATGACGTTACTGAGAGGGACATGTCCAGAACCCGCACGAAAACTAGAAACGAAATCAACTCCTGTAAGTGCGTGGCTTTAGACTAGAGGAATTTTTTCGTAAAGCAGTCCAAGATAAGACTTTTGAGTCAGGTGATCTTTTACTGCTAAATTTAATGGACCCCCCCTGACATTTGACATGCCCAGTCTCTTACTGCAGGAAACAGAAAAAGACTTGCAGCTTGGTATCGATAGATAAAGCTTAAGGGGATCTGCAAATGGAATTCTTATTATTAAACTCCTGATCTTGCTTACCGAGTTTGCTATATTCCGTAGGCTTTCTCATTCTCTTTCTTCTCAATCTCGATCCCCTGCAATGACAGAACGCCGAAGTCAACATTCAGACAACAGTTTTTGGGAATTATCTTCAGGACTCATCATGCCAAGCACTTCCTCTGGGAAATAACCAAACGAAAAAGGACGGCTCTGCTAACTACAAATCTGAAGTGTGTGTTTTTGGAGTTCTGGATGTAGATAAATTCGTGGGATCATTTTTTTCAGTTAATGATGCGCGCATATATGTGCAGCATTTCATTATTTTGTCTGTCCCTAAGGCTTGAACATCTAGCACATTTGATGTTCTTGGTTTTGGCATTCTTCTGGTATTACCATAAAACACGAGCTAAGTTTTTAGTGGTAGTTATGAAAGAGGGCATTTTAAACCATATGAAGGGTTCCCTTCTTCAAACCTATCGCATCTATCAATCGAACCATGCATTAACAAGGAAACTGTTTTTCAATGTGGGCTGTTTGTTCTTCTGCTTATCTTCTCTCAAATCTTAGCTTGCATTTTTTTTTGTTTTCATTCTGCGGAGTTTTCTCCAACTGAAAATGGCAATGCCTGATCTGTATGCCCGCATTTGTCTTTAGCAACTCAAGGACATGCATATTGCATATTCAGCAGAATTTGCTACTAGCATTTGAAATGTCAAACAGATAAGTCAGATAAGGTTTGTAGTTTACATCTTCACATGCGCACATGTAGAATTCCAGTTATCTGGCATTTGTAAGTTGGCTTGCAAACTGTTTGAAAGAAATTTTGAGCGAAGTTGTTGGTTAATGTGGAATCTGGATAGGATTGCAAGGCATTTGACAAAAAGGTTTAGGAACAAATCTTGGAAGAAGTTTGAAACAAGCCCTAAAGAAAATTATCTTAGGTCCAAAACTAGAAAACAAGAATATGTGGCTTTGATAAGTAGCGACTAGATCAGACCGTGCCATAGATAAATTTGATGGGGAAGAGTTCCACCTAAAGAAGCATAAAATGAACGCATTCACTCTACAGGTCTTGTGGAGATATGTAGATAAGTTGAATCCCAGAATTGTATAATACTGCAATGAAACAGAAACAGTAGGATAAAAAGAGAATTGCTAATGTTGCCCTGATTTCAAAATATTTAAGGCCATTACTGCAAAGAACTCTAAGGAGGTGTGGACTAATTTGGAGGAGAAATGAATAGTATTGTCTTTAAATTTGCAAATTGTTTTTGCACGAGCTCTTACTCGTCAGGAGGTAAAACTGCTGATTCATCAGTCTCAGTGCCTTTTGAGAACATTGGCAGTTACTGGGTCTATTGACTTTACTCCATATAAGGAGGATAGCATACCAGATCTGTGATTACCAACTCTTTACCCCTCTGTACATTCTCCTATGTTCAAGCTCGAGTTGAATGTTATATGAGGAGCCCTTCCAAAATCTGAAATTGTGACAATGGAGACATTCATTTGGACTACGCAAATTTTAAGTTTTGTTAAAATAATCATTTTTTCAGTTGCCTATCACAACCAGGTCTCTAATGCCAGAGTTGAAGTCTGGAGTTGAGATATATGGTTGAAGCTTCGATACTGGACATGATGATGGTTATATCACATAAATTAATATAATGAAAAATTTAGCTGCCACTGTTGATTTTTGACAATTGTTCCTAATGTTTCTGCCCCAGGGTTGTTTTAGCTGCTCCGTCAAAATTTTGTTTAAGTGGGTTAATGTTTTAGTTCCCGGCTTCTTTTTTAACTTTGATTGAGAAGACTGCGTTGTTGTTCTGATGATTTTATCACAGAAATTAATATAACGAAGAATTAAGCCAACACTGTTGATTTTTGACAGTTGCTCCATATGCTTCTGCCCTAAGGTTGTTTTAGTTGCTCCATCAACACTCTGTTTAAGTTGGTTATAGCTCTAGTTGCCAGCTTCTTCTTTCCTTTGATAAGATTGTGTTGTTTGTACTAAAAACTTATTGTTTCTCCTACTAAGATTGGAACCGAGTACAATTGCCTCTGAGCAAGTCTAAAGCCTGTTGGATATTTTCTTGTCAAACTGGTTGAATATTCATCCAAGTAAAGGATTGTTGCCAAGCACTGTTTCCTGTAGAGACATTTAAAAAAGAAAAAAGATGCTCTAAGGATTTAAGTGCTTGCATACATAATTTGCATCTAAAGCTTAAGCAATCATTCCTTTTGCAAGGCTTGTTAGATTAAGTTATAGATGGAAATCCAAGAAAAGACAATTACCTTGAGATATTCTTATTGTGCCATAGTCTCATGACTCATCCATAAACTGTCACAAGAAAGAGATATTTTCAGCATAATGAAATATTAATTCGCCTACTAACAATGTGGATTCCTAATCATTTCTAGTCTTAACTGATAAGATCTTTTGTGTTTCCTGCTTGAGTAAATATCAATAGCCTTGCCTAACTGTATTCGCTCCTGATTATACTTCTTTCCATTTCCATTTTCTCTTTTTGTATGCACCAAATTGTTTGCAATTTCAGGTTGCATTGCAGCAAACAGATATTTAAGTCCATTTTTCTGTGTTCAAGCGTTTTACAGACAATAGATTGAATGCACAAACCTATTTTTATTGTTGATCTATCCAGCCAACAGATTTAGATGTCTTCCTATCCTTTATGACCGAAGATCTTAAATGATCTAGTCCCTGACGAATTAAGTTAATTGCAGATTAGTAATTATATCAGAAATAAACTTATAATTTTTTGTATCTTTCATATCTAATGAATCTTAGGTCTTAGAATTTTCAATGTGTGTTATAAAGCATTTTCTAATGTCTGCTTCTGGACTGTACGGTCACTAGCATTGGGAAATAGGTGGTAATCAGTCAAAAAGTTTAAACTTGAACTGAGACTTGATTATTTTTCAATGAGTCTTAGCCATGGTTGAAAATTTAAATCAAACAAGATGTTGTAAAATGCCTGCATTACTTGTAGATATTAATATCAATTTTAATAGGAGTCTACTTATTCATTATTGTTTCAAAATCTACATGCACACAAGGTGTTCCTATAATGGAAAATCTTATTTTATTACTTAAATTGGATGTCCAGGTGGCAGAAATGGCAGCAAAAGTGCATTGTGAAACGAAGTTGCATGTAAGATTCCCAAACCAAAAAGCAGTCACGGCAACACGAGTAATATTGAAGCTTGAAGATCCTTGGCCACACTGTCCTGAGTTGATCAAACCATTAAAAGACGATCGAACTTGTAGTGGAATCAACAATTGCAGTGATTCCATGCAAGAAAGAATGGAAGGATATGGAACACAAGATACTAGGGAAATTCTTAAGCAGACAATGCTTAAACAAGAAGAAATTTTCCAAGGACAGGTAAGCAAATGAAATTGCACAATGATTATTGTTTTTGAATGAGAAATGCACGATTTCACAGAGCTCAGAGATGAATTTTCCATATATAAATTAGTTTTTCTTGTTCTACGGATGATTGAGGGAAGGAGATTTTATACTTCAAAAAGTAAGATTTTCCAATGTTCTGAAGCATTTGGTTTGTTCTTGGGATCCTGCAGGTCCGAGAACTGCATCGTCTATACCAAGTTCAGAAGGTGTTGATGGCTGATCTTAAAATCAAATCACTTGGCAAATCAAAGTTGGATTCAGCAACAACACAAAAAAGTCATTTCATATTTCAATTGGGATCAGATCATGTTGCATCAGAAGGCAAAAGGAATGTCAGGGATCCACCCAATATTTTTGTGACAGACAAGGACAAAATAAGTTACAGACTGCCTATTTGTGGCACGGATAGAGATCACACCCCTTTTTCTGATTTTCTTGGAAAAGGCCTACCAATTGGGTTGAGTCCAAAAGAAAGCAAAGATAGCTCACAAGACTTTTCTAGGTTGCAACCTAGTAGAGCTACTTGCAGGAATTTTGATCTTGAACAGCCTGCTGCAGAATATGTGAGTGACAAGGTGACACATACAAACAATGATGACAGAATTTTAAGAATAGCCGTAAAAAATTCTACAAAAGAAGATAAATCACTAAATTTCAGTATGTTTCTTCATCCAGATAGTGATGTGGAGCTGACCTTAGGTACTGGATATGGAAAAGGTAAAACAGTATCTAATTATCAGAAAACTCCTTCAAATTTAGGTTTGGCTTTCCCAGAGTTTAAAAGAGAACAGCCAATAGAATGCAGAGGTCCAATATTTAATGATGAATTAAAACTCTACTCTCCAACTTCAGTTAGGTCTGAAGTCACCATTCCAGAAAATATCAGAACATTGGAAGGGACTCAAGCAAGCGGCAAGGAACATAAAAATATCGACAAGTGTAGGACTGGATGGCAAAGGTTTGATATTGATGGTGAGAAAAGCAGTAAGGAGAGGAACTTCCTTGATCTTCATATTGGTGAAAGACCAAAACAAGAAAATATTAAACAGCCTCCTTGGCTTCTTCAAGCTTTGAACCTGAGCAGGACATAAGTTCCATTTGGAAGGTGTGTTTTCATGAGAACACCGTCAAAGTTTTTCTTGGCATTATGCCTATGAAGTGGGAACATTGTTTGATGTTCGTCCGTAACATTCGGATTTATTCTGATTGGTTCAATAAAGTGAGATTCATATAGAAGTAGGGCTCCTCACTTGAAAATGGGATTTGCTTAAATGCAACATGAAGAGCAATAAAGTGTTGATAATGACCATTTTGGACATTGATCAATTGCTGAGACAGAAAGGACAGGCTATAGCTGACATTTGAAAATCCCTGATAAGATGTTTTAAGGAGTTTTGTCTCTCTTAACATTCTTTCCCTTGTTATTGCTTATTCTTCTCTACGGTGTACTGATATAATCTTGATTCAAACATACATTCTGAGCAGAGGAGACAAGAAATCTACCCAAACCACAATTCTACAAAAGCAGAACAATTGCAGAAGAAATTTCTTTGCATTTTGCAGTAAACAGGGTGTACTTATATAGTAATACTGGAGTTCAGCTGTCATTCAAAGACATCATATTGCTGTGCTTTTGTATGTTAAGCCATGCGATTATAACGTGTAATAGTTGATAACGTCTATGATCGAGGAAAAGGACACAGCTGAGAAAGAGTGGTGTCATTAATTTGAGCCAAATCACAGGCCTTTGAATCTTTTTCCAAATAGGTTGATTTTCTTTTGTTTCAATGGAGATGCTGGATAGTCACATTTTGAAAATAGCGCTTTAGTGTAAAGTAGTTATCAGTCCTGCCTAACTTTTCTTCTTTTGTAAATGTGCCAAAGCTTTTCTGTACAAAATGCTTCTATTCAGTGTATCCAGAAGAGCTTCAGTCTCGTTTGTTTCACAATGAAAATGCCAGAAAGTGGTGTTTTGAATTCAATAGTACAGCCTGTGGCCCAGTAACAGCTAGTTGATAATGGTTCCACGGAGGGAGCTACCGCTACGAATTTTCTTGGGTGAGGAGCATCATGACAAATTCAAAACCAGGAAACACTTGAAGCAGCCATATAAGGTGGTCCTACGAAACATTAAATATCCTGCTGCTCTCTACAGTTTCACATGATTTTGCACTCAAATTTATTGCATCTCTCTTGGAATATCAGATTATTTAAAGCTTTCTAATGCGCATTACACAGAGCCAGCCATTGACTAGGTGCTGAAAACTTTCAGGCCTTGCTGTCTACTGTTTGCTCAAACTTGTTGGGTAAAAACAAGTATCAGTGCTCCAAGTGAATGTCCCATGGAATTAGTGACGTAACCAGTTGCCAAACTGGAGGAGTAACTCCTTTCCTCTGAACGCCATTACTTAACCTAGTGATAAAATGGAGATGTTTTCTTACAATTGCTTCTAGGTCCTCAGAGATAGTAGCCTCTTTTTTAAAAAGAAAAAATTAAATATATTTTTTAGTTTTTTAAATATATGATTGAGTAGGTTTGGTTTAAACAGCACATTCTAAGTTTTGATTTGTTTAGTCATCTGAAATCATATTAATAAGATGTTATTAGAGAAGGTAGTGTAATTTCCAATGAATCACCTAAAACAAATCAAAGCTTACAGTATGCTGTTTAAACTTGACTATTAATACATATGATGCTTCAGAATTGGCTCAGATTTATCCTCCCAAAAAAACTGCCTGCAAATTTGAAGGCTACTTTTTCTGAGAGACTTATTAGTAGCAGTTGGGTGCTGAGGCATTGGCATTGCAGCATTTTCTCCTTAGGTGATAGCATTTTTTAGTCTGTAGTTTTTAGATTTGATTATGCAAATATTTTTTTTTATGAATATTTCGGATCATATTTTATGATTCATCATCAAGATAAAGATAATCAAAAAGAAATAATCTAATATATTAATAAAAAATCATTTGTACAACCAAATCTAAAAACTCCAATTTAATGTTATAAACTATTGAAATTCATATTTCTGATGACATCTGATGCTCCCGAAATTATAAACAGGTTCTACTGAGCTATAGCTGTATTTATTTTTGTCCTTTGGACCCTATGTCTATATTTGGCTCCTAAATTTCCTCAAGAGCATCCTGTTAGAGGTTTTCGGGGTTTAGAGCATCCCTACAATGGTGGTTCCTCAGAATCCATTTTATCACTGAACTGGAAAACTGAAAATGCAGTGTAAGGCCTTTTGGCTTGTTCATTATTCAGAAAAAACTTATTTTCACATCGAGGTGATTTCTCGCATCTCCTATTCTACCACCCTCTGGTATATACTTGATCAGGGATTCGTGCAAACCTCTTCCGTGGATTCCTGCCACTAAATTACTAGAATTAAATAGAAAAAAGTGTTTTGCATTGGGTTATGATGTGTTAACAAAATATGTTAACTATTTATCTTTAAGAAGATCAACATAACTTTCAAGGCACTTCTGAGTGATTATATGCTATTGTTTTTACTTAAAATTAAGTAGAACAGAAAATGCACGTGGCTTATAGGGGTAGAGGTATGCTAGACAATGATATATAGATACATTTTATGTGAAATTCAATTTGGTAGATTTTTGAAATCTAATTTTTATTTTTTTATTTTTATTTTTTTGATGAATAGGTCTTTTCTATTAGATAATAATATTAAAGTACATATTCGCAAAAAAAGGTTGGGGGATATAAGATCACTTCGTGAGAGTCACATGGCGAAAAACCGAAGCAAAAAAACAAAGCTATTCATCAAAAAACTTCCTCAAGTAGCCAAAGCAGTGGCAGCCAAGGGGGGAGGATCTTGATCATCTTTCTTGCCCCATACATCAACAAGACGAGGAGTCGGGTCCGGCACAGACCATCCATCTTCTGGGTCTTTTCCTTCTCTTTCCTCCTGCCTGGGAGGCGAAATAGCCAGAGCCAGGAGAGGAAATTTAGAGGTGGTGGCAGCAGGCCACCCAGAACCATCACTAACAATAGGAGCCAAAGTAATAGGAGCAACAGAAGGCCACCCCGAGGTAGAGCCATGAAGGAGAGGCCGAGCGACGCCTCCACACGACGTCTCTCCCACGAGAGGAGTGGTGAGGAACCTAGGGCCGCAGGGTCTAAGAGCGCCGGGCAGAGGAGCTTCGACCACGATGGCGACCACGTGGAAGAGTGTGGTCGACAGAAATAGAATCCGGTGGCACTCTGGCAACCGCATAAGGGGCATTGCCCCAATGCCGAAGGAGCTCCTGTAAGTGGCCCACCTCAAGAGCCACTTTATTGGCTTGTACCTGAATCTGCATTAATACATTATTACAAATGCGAGTTTTAGCATAGAGCGAGACATTAATATCCAAAGAGTTGTGAGTAAAAATAACAACATTATATTTCCGAAGAGTAAATAGGATATCCATTCTAAAAGCATGCCATATCTGAGAAAACTTGAAGGAGATTCTAGGCGAATCTCCTAAAAGAGCCATATGCCAAGAAAATGGATCAGGCCGAAAAGGCCGAAAGAAATCATGGATCCAACTCCAATACTGTTGAGCTCTTCTACAGAACCAAAAAATGTACATAAAAGTTTCGAGATGGCCACAAAAAGGGCAGCGGGGATCGGGAACCCCTAAATGCTTAAGTTTGAAACCCAAAGGCAACCCTTGAAAAAGAACACACTATTAGGGTTTCAAGCATATCCGAAGCAAATATGAACTAACAATTATATGCAGATTTAAATACAAAAGATAAAGAAATAAAACAGGACACAGATAACACAGAGATTTAACGTGGTTCACCCAGAATGGGTTACGTCCACCATACACAGCCATCCAATCTTTCTTATTATCCAGCAAAAACAGTACATCAACCTTACAATGCCTTAAGCATCCCAGCCGCTTATAACATGCGTTTTTAGGGCAACAAACAAAGTCGGCCTTTTTTAGGGTTTTATTACAATGTCGGTTTTCATCAACAAAAAAAACGGCAATTTTTTTTTTCTCGGGGGCTGCTACCCCCAAACCCTCGCTTTTCTTGGGGGCTGCCGCCCTTGAACCCCTGCCCGGGGCCCGGCCTGGCCTGGCCCCGGACCCCGGCGAGGATACGTGCTGAGTGTACAATACTTTGCTGATCAGTCACCACATTTCAACAATCTCCCACTTGGAGACTGATCAGGCTCCACACCGAACAAACTCCCACTTGGAGACTGATACTACACGACACCACTGTACATGCAACATCCGCTGGATAAAACACTAGGACTTGACTGGTATAAATTCCACAATTATCAATCAAGAAGACCAACAGAAACTGATGAAGAAATCAGCTTCTCTTGTGGAACTGCCTTTGTGAACATATCGACAGGATTCTCACTTGTGTGAATCTTCTCAAACCGTAACTGACCCTCCTCCAAAATAGTCCGGATGAAGTGGTACCTGAGCTGAATGTGCTTTGTCTTTGAATGAAAAGCAGAGTTCTTTGCAAGATGAATGGCACTCTGGCTATCAGTATACAATGGGCTATCCTCTTGTATCTGACCCAATTCCTTCAGAAAACATTGCAACCAAATCATCTCTTTGCTGGCTTCTATAGCAGCAACATACTCAGCTTCAGTGGTTGAAAGTGCAACAACCTTTTGCAGCCTAGAAATCCAACTGACTGCAGTTCCCCCTATAGTAAAAACATACCCTGTAGTACTCCTCCGTGAATCAATATCACCCGCTAGATCAGAGTCAACAAATCCACTTAGAGCAGCATTAGATCCTTTGAAACATAATGCCTTCGTAGTAGTTCCTTTCAAATACCGAAGAATCCATTTCACAACATTCCAATGTTCCATACTTGGATTACTCATAAACCTACTCACAACTCCCACTGCATGTGCAATATCTGGCCTTGTGCATACCATTGCATACATCAGACTGCCAACAACTGATGAATATGGGATGTTAGACATTTTATTAACCTCTTCCTATGCCTTTGGGCACATCTGCTTAGTCAATTTGAAATGACTAGCCAAAGGTGTACTAACTATTTTTGCATCCTGCATGTTAAATCTTTTCAACACCTTCTTTATATACTCACTTTGGGACAAATTCAAGGTTTTATTTTTCCTGTCCCGTGTAATCCTCATACCGAGAATTTGCTTAGTTGCACCCAAATCCTTCATAGCAAATGACCTGACTAATTTCTGTTTAAGATCATTTATATGTTGCATGTTAGACCCAGCAACAAGCATGTCATCAACATAAAGCAACAGGATAATATAACTGCCATTATCAAATCTCTTAAAATATACACAATGATCAGAATGACATCTATGATAACCGTGTTTAACCATGAAACTATCAAATTTTAAATACCATTGTCGGGGTGCTTGCTTAAGGCCATACAGACTTTTCTTCAACCTCCACACCAAGTTCTCCTTACCTTTGACCTCATATCCCTATGGTTGCAACATGTAAATTTCCTCCTCCAAATCTCCATGGAGAAAAGTTGTTTTGACATCTAATTGTTCAAGATGTAAATCATCTGCAGCCACAAGACTAAGTACAGTTCTAATTGAAGTCATTTTTACAACTGGAGAAAATATTTCATCATAATCTATACCCTTTTTCTGTGCAAAACCTTTTACCACAAGTCTGGCCTTATATCTTTTCTGACCTCCTTCCTCCTCCTTCAGCCGATAAACCCATTTGTTAGGCAAGGCTCTTTTTTCTGCAGGTAAAGGGACTAAGTCCCAAGTCTTATTTTTCATCAAGGAGTCCATCTCCTCTTTCATGCCTAGCTGCCACTGTTGTTTGGCATCCACTTGCATTGCTTCTTCATATTCTTCTGGTTCACCAGAATCCGTTAATAAAATAGAATACAAAGAAGGAGAAAATCTTTCAGGGGGTCTACTTGTCCTCGTAAAATGTCTAACACTTGCAGGAGTTTGTGGGACAATCTGTTGTTGCTGAGCATCAGGTACCTGTGGCATTTCATTTTCAAGAATCTCATCCAACACCACATATTCTTGTTTGTCCTATTCATGTTTCTTTTCTTGCATCTGTTCTTTATACATAACCTTCTTATTGAATATAACATTTCTATTTCTAATTATTTTCTTATTTTCAAAATCCCATAACCGATAGCCATATTCATCTATCCCATATCCAATGAAGGTACATTTCTGAGATTTAGCATCAAGCTTGGTTTTGTTTTCTTTATCAACATGGACAAAAGCTTCGCAACTAAAAGTTTTTAGAAAAGAATAATTTACCTTTTTACCAGTCCATGCCTCCTCTGGAATACCACCATCCAAAGGGGTTGAAGGTCCTCTATTTATCAAATAGACAGCAGTATGTACAACATTTGCCCAAAAAAGTAAGGGCAATCCAGCATGCAATCTCATGCTCCTCGCACGTTCCATGATGGTCCTATTCATTCTCTCTGACACACCATTTTCCTGTGGAGTTCCTGGAACTGTCTTCTGCTTTCGAATCCCATTTAAGGAATAATAATCTTCAAATGCTTTGCTGCAATACTCACCTCCATTATCCGATCTGAGACACTTCAACTTTTTTCCTGTCTCATTCTCAACCAAAGCTTTCCATTTCTTAAAAGTTTCAAAAACATCTGATTTTTGTTTTAGGAAATATACCCATGTTTTTCTGGTTGAGTCATCAATAAAAATAACATAATAACAAGAGCCACCAAGAGATGATACCTGAGCTGGTCCCCATACATCTGAATGTACAAGCTTTAACTTCTTACTCTTCTTCTCTTTCCCAACCTTGAGAAATCTGACTCTTTTCTGTTTACCATAAACACAGTTTTCACAAAACTCTAAATCAATCTTCTTTAGTCCTGGCAATAGATGTTTGGAGTGAAGGATTTTCATCCCTTTCTCACTCATGTGCCCAAGCCTATGGTGCCACATTATCGAATCTGTTCTTGCAACATTTATTGTTGTTGTCCCTGCAGTAACTTTATCTGTAGCAGCTAAGGTAGAGTAAGTGTTACCAGTACACAGATATAATGTGCCTACCTTCGCACCTTTAGCTACTACTAATGATCCTTTAGTGACCTTCCACATACTGTCTGAGAAGGTAACTATGCAACCTTCACTACCTAGTTGTCCTGCAGAAATTAAATTTCTTCTTAAATTAGGAACATGTCTTACCTCCTGCAGAAACCAATCATTACCATTCTGCAACTTGATCTTTATCTTTCCTTTTCCAACAATCTGACAGGGCTCATCATCACCCAAATATACCTATCCAAAATCACCTTGCACATAATCTAGAAAATATTTTCTATGGGGTGTAGCATGAAATGAAGCCCCATAATCTATTACCCAGGAATCATTAACATTATCCAAACATAAGATTAAAGCATCTTGTAAAGTATTACTTGCAATATTAGCTTCCTTACTGTCATTTTCATTTTTGTCTCCTTCTTTGTTTTTCCGAGACCAACAATCTTTCTTTAGATGACCAGGCTTTCTGCAGTACCAGCAATCTTCCTTTCCTCTAGATTGAGAGCGTCTTTTCTTTGACTTCCTTCGTGACTTCTCATTCCCAGGGCCTTTTCCTCTTTCCTTTGATCTTCCTTTATTCTCCACATTCAAAACACTACTCGATGATGTTGGAGTCTCACCTGTGCTTTTCCTTCACATTTCCTCTTTTAGGATAACACCAGCAATATCATCAAATACCAAAGTATTTTTACCAGAGACAGAGTTACTTACAGCCATAACCAAGCTATTCTAGCTTTCTGGCAAAGAACATAAAATCGAGAGAGCCCTAACCTCTTCTACAAAGCTAATTTTTACCGAAGACAATTGACTGGTAATTGTATTAAATTCATTTAAGTGCTCCGCTACAGATCCTCCCTCGCTCATTTTCAAATTAAACAAACGCTTCATAAGAAATACCTTATTCGAAGCCGAGGGTTTCTCATACAGCTTAGCCAATGTTGCCATCAAATCTACAGTCGTTTTTGCTTCTGTTATATTGAATGCTACAGACGACGCAAGGCACAATCAAATGGATCCCAGTGCCTTTCTATCTAAAATGTCCCACTCTTCATCTGATATTGTGGTCGGTTTCTTTGCCTTTCCTTCCAATGGCCGCCACAAATCCTTTTGATACAGGTAATCCTCCATCTGCATTTTCCATAACTGATAATTCTGGCCGTTAAACTTTTTGACCTTGAATTTGAAATCCTCCATTGCTCCCACTCAAATCTGAAAGTCCTGCCAATTTACAGAAAACCTCGCTCTGATACCAATTGTTAGGGTTTCAAGCAGATCCGAAGCAAATATGAACTAACAATTATATGCAGATTTAAATACAAAAGATAAAGAAATAAAACAAGATATAGATAACACAGAGATTTAACATGGTTCACCCAGAATGGGTTACGTCCACCATACACAGCCGTCCAATCTTTCTTATTATCTAGCAAAAACAGTACATCAACCTTACAATGCCTTAAGCATCCCAGCTGCTTATAACATGCGTTTTTAGGGCAACAAACAAAGTCGGCCTTTTTTAGGGTTTTATTACAATGTCGGTTTTCATCAACAAAAAAAATGGCAAAATTTTTTTTTCTCGGGGGCTGCCGCCCCAAACCCCTGCCTGGGGCCCGGCTTGGCCCCGAACCTCGGCAAGGATACGTGTTGAGTGTACAGTACTTTGTTGATTAGTCGCCACATTTCAACACACACCAAGCAAAGTGTGCAATCTTGGGTTTAGTGGCGGCGGACCAAATAGCAAGAAACCCAAGTCTCCAGGATTTCTGAGAAGACTGCAAATGCCACCGCTGGTTAAGAATATGGACCATAGGCAAACGGGGCACCAACCAAAGATAACCCATTTTGGGTTTGTAGCTGGTGAAAGCAGTCCAAGGATACCACTTCCAATCCTTCCACCAAGGTTTGACAAACTGAATGCCAAGCTTATGTAACAGGTGTGAGGGCAAGGCCGAAACCAGAAGGTCATAAGTATGTTTATCAGGCCGAGATAGACGAAACTGGACCTGGAGGTCATCCCATGATCGAAGACTCATAGAAACTTTGGAAAATAGGTCCTTAGGTGTTCGAATGCCGTGTTTGTGAAAACACAGAGCACTAACACCCTAGATTTTGGCCAATGGTAGCCCTTGCACCTGAAAAAGAGGTGACCACCAGAGGTTGTGTTGATTCATGGAGATCCCATCATGAAAATCATCACCCGCCCACCGAAATCAAGGCTTAATAGCTTCCCAAGCAGACCAGATGCTTTTAACAACAAAGTACCCTGGATCTGAACTAGGTCTTTCATAATGAGAAGGGTTTGAAAACCAATCCCCTTCTAAGCCAACCTATTGGCAGGAAAACCTGAAGAAATGCAATGCCGAAGAAGGATTTTCAAAGCCTCGTCGCCAGATAAGGCTCTGATGATCCATTTAGCACATAAAGCAAGCCCTTGTTTCTGGATAGAAATAAGGCCGAGCCCTCTGGACTCCTTGGGAAGGCAACAATACTCTCAAGCGACTATGAAAACCTTAATGGTCGGAACCAGAGGCCCAAAGAAAGCCCGCAAAAGTTTTTCCAACTTCATGTAAGAGGCCTTGGAAGGAGCCCAACATGAAGAGTAATAAACATGAGTGGCAACCAAAACCCTCGAACAAATTTGAAATTTGCGAGCCAGAGAAAAAAGCTTGGTAATCCAATAGGCTATTTTTTTCTCAATTCTGGCTAAAACAACATTTCAAAGATCCACAGGCAAAGCTTGAAAGGAAAAAGGAATGCCCAGAAAGCAATTTTTTTTGCCATGATGAATCCATTTCCAGCCATATTGAAGAATCCAAGGTGGGGTGGGAAGAAAAGATTGCTTATAACATTACATCTTGTGCCATTGAATGGCCGAGCCGGAAGCCAAGCAAAAAGTGTCCAGACATTGAAGAGCAGTTTGAACATTATCTTCTTCCTCAATGAGAGTGAGAAAGGAGTCATCCACAAAATGGCCATTAACAAGTTGAGAAGGTGACTCAGGTAGGGAGATTCCACAGACACGTCCAACAGAGATGGCATTAGCAAGTAAGTACCCAAAACCCTCCACCGCAAGAACATATAAAGCAGGAGCCAGAGGACAACCCTGACGAATGGATCTGAAAAGACCAAAAGCCTCAGACTAACGACCATTGATGGTGATGCAGGTCGAGGCATCTCCAAATAACATCTAGATAGACTGAATGAATCTGGGGCTGAAGCCAAGAGCTTTGAGCATAGCCAAAATAAATGGCCACTCAATGTGATCATATGCTTTAGTGAAGTCAATCTTAAGGAAGATTGCCTGTTGTTTGGAGCGTCGGGCCCAATCCATCCCTTCCCAAACAGTAATAATATTATCCAGAATAAACCTGGACTTGATAAATCCAGTTTGCTCCGGACGAACGATCAAATGCAGAAGATGACGAATCTTGAGAGCCAAGGCTTTGGCAAAGATCTTATACGAGACATTGAGCAAGGTAATAGGCCTCCAATTGCAAGTGTCCTCTGGATCCCCAACCTTAAGGATAAATTTGATGTTACCCCGGTTAAGCATCTTTCCCAGGGACTGGGAGTGAAAAGCTTTAAGGTAGACCTTATGTAGGTTAGGACCAACACAAGGCCAAAGGGATTTGTAGAACTCGCAAGGGAAACCATCACACCCAGGGGCTTTATCATCTGCCATAGAAAAAATGGCTTCCTTGAGATCATTAATGGTTAGTAAGAGATCACAAAAGGTTTGCTGAGACTCGAAAAGCCTTTTGGGAACAACAACTAAGCAATCTTGCAAAGCTTGGGCTCTGGTTGGAGAGTTTCCCTACGCTGTGAACACCTTCTCATAATGACAGACAAAATATTGCAAAATATAAGGCAACTTGGTGAGAACAACATGCCCCTCTTTGATTTTCTTAATCCCTACAGAGGTATGACAGGCGCACAAAACCAGGAAAAATTCCTTGGAGGCCCTGTCACCCACCTTGAGCCAATGTAACCTGGCTTTTATTTGAGCTCCTCTGACAGAGTAATTATCTGCAACTTGTTTCCGATGACAGAGTTGGGCTAACCAAAGTTGCAGGTTAGAATCAAAAGGATTCAAGACCAGAGCTTTTGTGGCAACACAAAAATCTTTGGTGGTCGCGTCATACGAGCGTTTGTGGTACATGGCAAGTTGTTTGTCATAAATGCATAGAAACCTCGTAGAGTGGTTAATGGTGTCATTCCACCACGCAATCCAACCAGTGTGATGATGAGGCCTTGATTCCAAATTCCAAACCCTTTGAATGTGGGTCATCATGGCTTGATGATACAAGAGAGACGTGTTGAGGTAGAATTGCGTCTTGGAAGGACATGACCTAGTTGGCTTCCATTCAATGCTAAACTTTGTGGGGAAGTGATTGGACAACATCACATCAACGAGAGGAGTGACAGACAGATCTTGATCTTCAAAAAAAGAAAAAAAAGATTGCGAAGTTATCATAGCACGATCAAACCTTTTAAAAATTCTGTCTGAACCAACTCTGAAATTAGACCAAGTGTGTCAGACCCCACCTAGGCGATGACGGTTGGTGTTGGGGTCGAAAAGACCCAACTTATTATGCATATAGTACTAGGCTTCCCTCTCGCCAGCTGCCCATTGAAAAGGCAAAATTTTGTCCTTATCGGTCGCCACCTCAACCATATTGAAGTCACCACACATGACCCAAGTTGCAGGTGGGAGAGTATCAACAATCCATCGCCATAAGTGTGATCTATCAACCGCATCATTGGGAGCATAAACATTAACAATCCCAACAAAATGATTATCAATTGATAGCAAGACCCATACAATGCACCGCATGGGATCAAAACCGTGAGAAATAACCGTAGAAAGCCAACGAGGTGAAAGGAGAGTAGCAACTCCACCTCAACCAGCCTCATGCTGGGAAGCAAAAACTAGGCTATTTGGCCAAATAACACAACATGTAGCAGTAAGCATGAAACCAACTATTTTAACTTCCTGGAGGCAAAGAATATCTAGGCCTAAAACACGTTGACGAACATCTCTAACAAAATACTTTTTGTGAGGTCTGTGAGACCTCGAACATTCCATGAGATGTAATTCATGAAAAATCTTGCATGTCATCCTCGTCACCAAGAGAGGAGAAGCTATTGTGCAAAAAATATAAACTGAGACTAGGAAGAGAGTCCCCACTAGAAATAACTCTTATTTTCTCTAAACCACCATCTGCTATCTCACCATGCCCTGAAGGGCTATGAGAGCAGCGCAAAGTGTGGAGCATAAATCACAGACGCAACCTGAGGAGTGCGAACCCAAGGGGGTTGAACGACACCCTCAAAAGAATCCTTCCCCTACTGGTTAGGGTTTGAAACCGAAGCAGACGATGTAGAGACCACTTGGGCAGACGGTGCTTATGTAGGAGACTCCGTCATCGGCTGAGAACTTGATCCGACGGGTGGATTTTGGGCAGAAGCCACAAAGTTCTTGCCTTTGTGAACCACAGTGGTCCATTCATCCTTCTTAGCTCCCTCCACAGGTCGAGAGTTGGTCTCCTTAACCAGGGGTTTCATTTTCAGTACAACCAAGGGACAATCATTGATTTTGTGCTCCACCGACTAGCATCGATAGCAAGTGTTGGGAAGGTTCGAATAAAGCACCTTCTGGGTGAAGGTATTGCCACCCACTTGAATATCAACAGTTTCTTTTAGGTTGTGGGAAAGGTTGACCTTAACGCAAACCCTCTTTTGAGGGCGAGCATTAAAAAATTGGTCTGGTTCAAGACAAATAACTTTGCCAATAAATTGAGCAATAGTTTGCATAAAAGGCCAAAAAGGCAAAGGAAGACCAGGGAACTCAACCCAGACCGAGACTCGCAACTTTTTATCATCTGAGACAAAAAAGTCTTGAGACCAATGCTGGAAAACCAGAAGGGAAGACCAAACGGTCCATAGCCCATGAGAGAGGATAGCCTCAACATGGGAAGGGTTCGAGAAGAGAAACAAAAAGAAACCCTTGGTGAGGCTTTGGACGCCATCAATCCAGACTCCATGAGGAGACCAGGCTTTGGCAACCCAGTCACAAAGCATGCTTTTAGGAGGGATCCTACCCACAAAATAACCTATCAAAGTGCATTTTTCAAGCCACTCACATGCATTATCAAAATCTTGAATAGGAAGCACAACACCAGGCGAGGACATACCTTGTGAAACACTTTCAGAACAAATTTGTGAGGGTGTTTGTTCTAAGGCGCCATGAGGGTCCATTGCAACAACTCCAACACCAACATCAATTGTTGGGCTAAAGTTGGTCGAAGCCATAATAAACTGTAGAATCTCGCAGTAAATGCGGTCTGAAAAAAGTACATAACCTCAAACCCTAGCAGAGCTCATTTCCATATATATTTCGTGCTTCCTCGAAATCTAAAATTAAGTGGAAATTATATAAGATTCCAAAGTTTTTTTTTTTGCAATAAGGTTGATTAAGATCAAAATTGTTGAGTTGGAGTTTATAGGGGGAGGGCTATCAGTAAGTTGTGTTTAATTAGGTGTTTGGGTATGTATTAATTGAAATTGTTAGTGTGAGATTTTTATCTTACGAGTTTATTTTACACATATAAGTTGTTAACCTTCTTTAAATGGCTTTATTTTTATTGGTAAGTTGGAGTTAAGTAGAAACTAACTCTCAAGTACCTCCAATTATTTGAAAATTTTGAACAAACCTTTCCAAAACTTAGAATTCAATTTGTTCATTTTTTCTATATATTCATCCTATTTCCTTAATGCAAGAACAACCCTTGGATTACCTCCACCAATGCCAAAAGGAATTGATTTTGGCTCCAATGTTTTCCTACCAACTTGGGCACCTAATCTTGCAAGATAAACATTATATTGAATGCAATAAATGATAGAATACCGAGAGACATGTTGCCTCTTCCAAGCCCCGATTTGGAGAAGCCCAAAGGTAACTCATTTTAAAACTTCTTAAGTTATTAATATTTATTTCTAGGCATCCACATGTGGGGAAAACAATATTCAATAATTGTGTTCACAACCCAACTTAATAGCTACTAGTGGAAGCCATCGCCCCTCATGAATGTATTACAAATAATAGTGAGATTAAATATTACAAAATATTTTCCCTTGATACATCGTAACTTCTTTAGGATAATTTCCAAGGATTTTGGAACCATGTTATAGGATTTGCAAGGTAGATGACACCTTAATCCTAACATTTCTAAGTGTATTTGCGAGTTTTAAAGCATAAATCTCATTTTTGGCTTTGTGGAGGATTTTTTGTGACATCATGGAAGACATCACAAAGGAGTGTAACTTGGTAGTTCTAGTTTGAATTTTATATTTGATCCAAATCTCCATTATTTTCTTTGAGTTGTTTAAACTATGTCTCGACATTGAAAATTTGCAAAGTTAAATTGAAACCTACAATCCTTTTAATATGCAAATTTGAGTTCAATTTGTCTAGAAATAATTCTATACGTATAAATGGGTTTTTGATTTGGCATATACACATGTTAAACTTTCTTTCTGCATTCACATTTGTGAAAAGACATCATGTATTTGTTTATTTGTGCCAACACTAGGTCCATGGATTGAAGAGCTACCGTGAAGGCAATTCCCTATACTAGGACAAATTTAACCAAAGATGTTGTCTAGGGAGTCCTATTAGCCTAGTTTGTCATTCTCTTTAATAACTTGTCTAGGTCAATGTGACCCAAATCTATATTTGTGATCTCTCTATCAACAAACACCAGCTTAGATGGAGGGAAGTAGCCTTGGAACATGTACTTCATTGAAGTCTCTTTGACGTTCATCTTGTCTTCTGACATTACTTGTGAAAACAAAGAAATTATGTTAGGGAAACATATGATATAAGTCAATATATATTAGCACCATTAGTATTATTAATTAAATCCTTCATGAAATGCTCTAATACTGATTAAAAACAAGTTTCTATGCTTTAGAAGCAAACAACACTAATTTTAGGTTGGGATCAGGGATAGGGCTTGAATTGTCCATATGAAGGCTTTAGGATTTGGGTCTATGAATCTATGTATGACAATCAAATGTGCATAAGTAAATGAAGCATTATTAAAGAGGGGGTTGGGGATCTGACTTATGAGATAGATCTTCCAAAAGTGAACAAAGGGAATGACACCCCCAAAGCTCAACATATAATTGACCAAAGGCTAAATCAACATCGAGGGTCAGGGATTGGGTATAAGATTTTTTCAACTTTAGGGAACTCGTAAGGGTTATCTCTGATCATCAACGCTCAACATACTTAAACGCTTTTTCTTTAGCAAGGATTGAGGGTGGGGCCTTCAATCTCTGTAATGTTATTTGTTCATTCTTACCATCGAACTTCAAAGACTTAGCATTGGTCAAGGATTGAAGATCTCCAATCATCTTTCTTCCTAAGTTTATACACTTGCAAAGGTGAACCCTAAGGTTTGATCCTCAAAAATTTGTGAACTCCTATTTTGTCTCTTAGCTGTTTTAGTGAACAGGGTTTCCTATATCTCTAGTTTTGCATTCAGATTTTGACTTCAATTTCAAAACCTCATCACCTAGGTTAGATTATTTTCAAATCTTAAAGGGGCTTACTTGACAAACTCCAACTCACTACACAAGGATCCCAAAGGCATGCACAGGGGTCAAGTAGGTTAAGGAAAAACCAATAAACCCAAACAACGTACATGTGAAGCCCATTGAATGATTAAGGAAAATTCTAGAAGGGGGGCTTGACAAAAACAATAAGAAGCAAGAGAAAAGTAAAGAGAACAATGTTGAGTCTCTAAAGAACTACCCTAACACAAACAAACTAGAAAAAACAAAAAAAATAGAAAGACAAAAATGAAGGTACCTTAGACAACTAACACAGGACCTCTAACCACTAATGGAGAGTGCACACACAATCAACCACCATCTTTTAGTTTATAAAGACAACTAGGACACAACCAATTATCAAAAGGAAACCCTAGGATTCAAAATGCTCAAAAGTTGAATTGAGACTTGAAAATACCTTCTATTTATAAGAAATTAGCTTACTTAGCAATTACCTACCACATTTATTGCAGGCAAATTTGGGGTTAGAAGGTGAGGAAGTACCCAAAAACAAGAGACCTAAGAATTGAAGGTTGGGGGTTGGGTGTGTTGAATATTCTAACGCACAAGACAATTGAGACGAGGAGGGTGGTGGGGGCTGAATCAGTTGTATAAAATATTAAATCTATTTCTTAACTTTAACACTTAATCCACAGAAAGATATGAGCATGAAAACCATATCACACCATACACAATGAAACAACAGATCTTACGTGGAAAACCCTATTAGAGAAAAACCACAAAGAATTCCATTCTCAATATATGAACACTTGTTAGGGTGACACCAGTTAAGGTGATTTTTACAAAGAAAGACACAGTGCCAAAAGGGCTCACTACCCAAGAGAAAGAAAGAGAGACTCATTGCCAAAATGAAGAAGAATAAAAGAGAAAGAATCAACCACTAATGTACTTCTGCAACCAAAATATCTGTAGACACCTTCTACTCACTGCTTCTGGTAGCTAACACATGAAAGTTCACACTACTCAACACTTTTCACCAAGTCAAATGTCAATCATCAAAGAGCTAGAAAGATAGATCCTCTTTCATACACTTTCATTGCATTTCACTTTCTTTCACACACCTTCAACCATACTCACACCTCTATTTATATCATTCTCCCATATGCAAAGTCTCCCAAGGTCGGCTAAGCATCTCAATCGAACATGTTGCAATTCAAATTAGGTCGGCACTAAAAATTCCCGTGATGGAAAATAATATAAAGTGGAACACAACACATCATAATTAGGACCAAAATAAACATTAAACATGTTATACAACAATCCATAATCATCAGAGAAATAATATGAAGTGTAACACCCGAGGTCGGTCAAACCTAGATTAAACACCATCAAACTTTGAAACCATGCTTCTGAAGCCCAAGAACATGTGCCAACTAAATAGAATGAAACTAAGGACATGATCAAATTAACTCCAAAACCGCAATGCCAAAAACCACAATGTGGAGAAATGCAGATAATGCACTTCATACAAAAACACTGTCAAACACTATCAAACATACTAGTAAACACAACTTCCTCATCACAACAATTCAAAGAACCAAATCTAGAATATAACATCTCTAAACATATCTTAATAACATATCCAAACTACGTGAATATACATACAACATAAAAGATATGTGGAGAAAATCTCTCAACACAACTGCAAAGAAAACTCAACATCACTTATACCAACCAGTCACTAATGTCAACCAAGGTATGTTGACATCAATGACAACACATAAGTAGCTCATTTTGATCAACCTTGCAACAATCTCCTCCTTTGTCATTGATGACAACACATCAATGACAATGACAATAGCTCTCATAACAAAATTCTCCAAAAACAAAGAAACAATTCATTTCACATTCTCTCCCTCTGTGCCAGACATTTCATCTTCTCAGTCTTTCTCCCTTTCCCATCAAGGACAAAGGTTTGAATACAAAAACTGTTAGCTCATTTTGTTCAACTCTTTAAAAAAAACTACAACTGCACCTATCTCCCCCTAAGAGGTAGCCCCAAACCATTAGTCCAAAATAATAGTATTCATGAAGCTCACTAGACAAAGGCATTTCTATATGCATTTAGTTTAGAAAAGGAGTGGCAATAACCTCCAATTTCTCCCAGAGATAGTCAAAAGTATCTTTAGTAAGTGGCTTAGTAAAGATATCAACAATTTGTTCCTTTATAGACACATAATCAAGCTTCACTTCATTCTCCAAAACTTTATATCTCAAGAAGTAGCACGAAATTGAAATGTGTTTCATTCTTGAATACAGTTCCAGATTCTTAGAAATGTTTATTGCACCATTATTGTCACAAAATATTGAAATAGGTTCATAGAACTGTATTCCAATGTCCTTTAAAGCTTGTTTCATCTATAATACATGAGTACAAGAAGTAGAAGCAACAATATATTCAACTTTAGCATTAGACAAAGATATTGAGTCTTTTTTCTTACTTGACCAAGAAACTAACTAGGGTCCAAGGAAAAATACACCCCCACTTGTACTTTTATTGTCATCCACACAACTAGCCCAATCTACATCGGTATAGGCAATAAGAGTGAAATTAAATCTTTTAGGATACCATAGACTATAATCTTCTGTTCCTTTCAAGTATGCTATTAGATTTCCATAATTCATGTTATAATTCTCTTGATGCTTCTGGATTAGATTGTGTGCAAAAAAAATTATCATCTAGATTTCAAAGATAATTCCCTTTCATGAAGGGCAGTGATTAAGGCTATCAGATTTCCTTCTAAGTATCTAAAAATTCTTTTCACAGGAACAACATGTGTCTATCTGGGATCTTGTTGGAATCTAGCCATAGGACAAACAACATGCATGATATCCTGTCTAGTAGAAGTCAGGTACAATAATCCTCCAATCATTGGTTTGTATATGTTTTGACTAGTATTCGGTGATCCAACATCTTTTCTTAACTTACAACCAGTAGCCATAGGAGTACATGCAAGTTTAGCATTTTCTATTCCAAACTTCTTCAACATTTATTTAACATGCTTAGATTGTGAAATAAATATACCATCATCCTTTTGACTAACTTGTATACCAAGAAATAAATTCATCTCCTCAATCATAGACATTTCAAACTCTTCTCGCATCTCATCAGAAACTTCTTCCACATCCATCAGTTCCTCCAAAGATTATATCTTCCACATAAACAACTACAATCAAGATGTCATTTTCTACAACATTAAAATATAGATTAATGTTTGTAGCACCTTTTTGATATCCTTGCTTTAGCAAATACCTATGAAGCCTTGCATACCAAGCTCTTGGAGCTTTCTTCAGTCCATACAACACCTTCTTCAATTTGCAGACCATATGCGGGGTGTCTGATATATTAAATCCTTCTGGCTATTCTATATATATACTTCCTCTTTTAGTTCTCCATTCAGGAATACAGACTTCACATCCATCTGATTGACCTTGAAATCCTTGTGTGCCACAAAAGTTAGAAACATTCAGATAGCTTCAATTCTTGTTACATCAGAATATGTAAGTTTTGTTAAAATCTATTCCTTCTACTAGTGAATAGCCTTTAATACAAGTCTTGTCTTGTTTCTTCCTATGTATCCATCCTCCTCCAGTTTGTTCTAAAATACCCATTTAGTTCCTATCACATTCTTGTCAGCAGGTCTTGGGACAAGTTCCCAAGTCTGATTCTTCTCAATCATATCCTTTCAACTACACCATTTTGTTGTGATGTCCTAGGAGCAAACAAATTTCTTCTTATCCCGCGATTCTCAAAAAAGGTATTTAATTCATCAGAAGTAAACTATCCACCTTTTTCAGACTTAAAACATTTGATTTTTCTATCTATCTCATCTTCAACCATGACCTTGAATTTCTTAAACTTTTCTAGAGCTTCAAATTTTTCTCTTAATAAAGTAACCCAAGTCATTCTAGAGTAATCATGAATTAAGAGCATGAAATGCCTATCACCTTGTTGACCTCTATTTCTGGTCAAACTACAAAGATCAGTGTGCACTAACTCCAATAGTCTAGTAGAAGATTGTTCCTTAACTTTGAAAGTTCTCCTTATTTGCTTTCCAACTTGACATTCTTTGCAAATGGTATTAGCAGGTTTTGTGATCTTTGTCAAATATCTCACACTTGAATTGAACTGATCTTCACTAGATTATCAAATTTAATGTGAGACATCCTTCGACGCCATAACCAACTCTCAGTAATCTACACCATCAGACAACACCCACTAGCAGTCCTCAATTGATATGCATTTCCATCTATCCTCTTTCCTGCTGCAATTAGAGTTCTAGACCTTTTCTTGATCTCACACCCATCATCCTAAAAAACAAGATTATATATATTTCTACACATTTGACCAACACTCAAAATGTTATGATTCGAGCCTTTAATATAGAAAACATTATCAGTATTGTTTACATTGTCACAAAAGTTTGCACCCTGCGATGATCAGGCTTGATCATCAACTTTTTGAAACATTGAATCAACCTCTCAAGTGTGGGACCCTATGAGATGTGAGGTTGAATCTTTAGAGAAGGCCAACTTCCTTTCCAATCTAAGTGCAGGTGTTGGACCAACCCAACACATGAAAATCTTAATCTAAGATCTGACAGAGAAAAGGGAGAGAGAGAAGGGTTGCTTGAAAGAAGAGAAATAAGGTTTGTACCTAGATTGAAAGTGATCTTCCCTTCTTATGATTGCACAAAACACAAATAAAACCACCCAAGGCATGCACATGATTCTATCCTAAGTAGCTTCCAAAATGCAGAGTGAAGGTTGGAATTTGCAAGATAGCAGGAGGAATTGATCCAGTTCATAGATGATATCCACAAGGAATCAACACAATAATCTATACTAAGGAAACAAATTAAAATGCATTTAGACAAAAGGGTAAAAACATTACACAAGTTGAAAGAACTAAATGTAGGAAAATAGATGAATTTTATTCATGCAAGGGCAAGGCAAAATTTTACAAGTACAAAGAAACATAAGTTTTCTGTAGAAGAAAAGAAAGAAGATCCTATACAAATGTTACATATTTGCCTTTATAGTTCAGGTATAACTCAGATGGTTACAATTAAGAAACCCTAACCTACCCTTGGGTTAGGTTACAAAATATCAGAGGGAAGTAAGATCAGATCAAGGACGATCTGATAACAAACTGAATCCGGTTCTGAGAGCGTCCTCTGCCTCTGATAAAGCAAAATCCCTGCAAAAGGAGGAAATATTTGTAATTGAATGCATTGGGATTGCATAATAGGCACAAAATTATTCATAGCACACTGAAAAGGTATGAGTGTCATCTAGAATCATCTGCAGGAGTCACCTCTGGAGTTATGGCATTGACATCTGGTAGTTGTATTGAATTCCGATTGGATCTGGGGCACTGACTGAGAAAAGAAGATCATCTTGACTATCGCGTCCACAACCACCACTTGTAGAAGAGTTTAAATGCCAATGAATCAGGGATAATTGAATTTTGGCCATCGATCTGAGTGATTTGTGCAAAGATGGATGCACAAGATCTCTCCATTTAACCCTCCAAAAGGCTCAAAAGAAGATTAAAACATGGCCCTTGAATCGGGCCTTTATGAAGATCCGACGACCGCAGATGATTGATGTGGTCCCTCGAGCCCACATATTTCTTACTTGACCATATCGCTTATCACCTTGTCGTGTGAAAGTGGAAAAGTCACATTGTTCCTGCTTGCGGGAAAAGAGTGATAGGCAAATCAAGTGATACAACTTCCTTTCCTCCCAGTAACATTGCCTATCGTGCAGTTGCACGAAAGTGGAACAGTTACAACAGGGAATAAAAGTGGAAAGCTCCAGACTACGGGATAAGAGATAAAAAGGAACTTTGACCATATAATATAGAAAAAGGAAACCCTCGCTAACAACCTCATCCCATTTCACCATCGCTTATTGTGTTGTCTGATGAAAATTGAAGAACAAAATAGGGAACAAAAGTGGAAGTGTTCCTGTTCGATGTGACAAAGCGATAAGCGAACTGTGTCAGTCGGTAGTGGGTGAAAAGGAGTTGGTCCCACCATGGAGAAGGGACCCTCCAATTGGTGAACCTTAAATGATTTGACCGTTGTGACCGTTCAACTTAAAAATAGAACTTGGAGCCCGAATAGATGAAAAAACCCCAAATGCTCACTGCCAATATAGGGTGCATAACACACAGGTTATGAAAAACTCAGATCAGTTATTTGCATGGCTAAAGTTGACACAAAAATGGTCAACATTATGTATGCCATCAAAGATGATTGAACCAATTCCAACTATCCTAGTTGTTTGATCATCTCCAAATCTAACAACTCCAATTTTTTTAAGTTTTACAAAATTAATCTTGTCACCAGTCATATGATTTGAACATTGAATATCAATGATCCATTCATCTTTATCTCTTCTAGATTGAAAAATAGACATAACAATACCTTTTGTTTTAGTAGCATCTTTCAAAGCTTTTTCCTTCACAATTTTACTAGGGCCAACAAAACAAGATTCTTTATTTATAGCCAAGAACAAACATTCACTGTCTTCTTCATAATTAGATTCATCTTCAAAAATATTTGCATCTTCTTTAATATAATAAGCCTTCTTATTGAAATTTCCTTTTAATTCCTTATTCCTTTGATTTGCAATTCTATCAGGACATTTAGAAGCATAATGACCTATCTTTCCACAGCTAAAACACTTAAAGGGCAATTTACCTTTGTATTTTGTGGTTCTTTTCTTCATCCTTGTCAAAAAGTTCACCTCAAAGTCATCAAAGTTATCTTCATCAGATTCTTCATCTTTCACTGATTTAATAGCCTTGCAACTTAGCTTCTTTAATAGTATCATCTCCTTCATAAGTCTTTTATAATTTATCCCAAACTTCATAAGTAGTTTCCAAAGATACAACTTTTGTTAATTTAGTCTTAGAAAGAGCACTAAAGACAACAAGCCTTGCCTTTTCATTGTCTTCAAATTCCTTGATCTTATCTAGAATACTCACCCTAGTTTGTGATTTAGTGTACTTTTGTGTAACAGATTTCCACACTTTATAGCCCAGAGAAATCAAGTAACCTTACATCTTCACTTTCTAGAAAGCATAGTCAGATCATCAAACAAAGGGATTGTCAATTTATGCACCATTAGGATCTCCTCAAGTATTTAAGCTCTTCTTTAAGGAACCAAATATCTAATACCAATTGTTGAATATTATAACACACAAGACAAGTGAGAGGTGGGTGTGAATCAGTTGTATAAAATCTTAAATCTATTCCTTAATTTTAATGTATAATCCACAAAAAGATATGAGCATGAAAATCAAAGAACACCATACACAATGAAACACTAGATTTTATGTGGAAAACCCTATTGGGGGAAAAACCACGGAGAATTTATATTCTCAATATATGAACACCTATTAGGGTGATATCAGTTAAGGTGATTTTTGCAAAGAAAGGCTCACTTCCCGAGAGAAAGAAAGAGAGGCTTACTAACAAAGGGCTCACTGCCAAAATGAAGAAAAATAAAAAAGATAATCCACCACTAATGCACGTTTGCAACCATAAGATTTGTAGACACCTTCCACTCACTGCTTTTGATAGGTAACACATGAAATTTCACACTACTCAACCCTTTTTACCAACTCAAATGTCACTCATCAAACAATCAAGAAGATAGATCCTCTTTCATACACCTTCATCACATTTCACTTTCTCTCACACATCTTCAACCATACTCACACCTCTATTTATATAATTCTCACATATACAAAGTCTCCCAAGGTTGGCTAATAATCTCAACTGAAAACAATTCAAATTAGGTCAGCACCAAACATTCCCATGGTAGAAAAGAATGTAAAGTGGACCACAAAACATCTTAATTAGAACCAAAATAAACATTAAACATGTTATACAACAATCTATAATCGTCGGAGCAATAATATGAAGTGTAAATCTCTGAGGTCAACCAAACCTAGAGTAAACACCATCAAACTTTGAAACCATGCTTCCAAAGCCCAAGAACACATGCCAACTAAAGAGAATGAAACTAAGGACATTATCAACTTAACTCCAAAACCACAACGCCAGAAACCATAATGCAAAGAAATGCAGAGCATGCACTTCATATGGAAACAATGTCAAACACTGTCAAACATACTGGTAAACACAACTTCCTCATAAAAACAATCTGGAGCACCAAATATAGAATATAACATCCGTAAACACATCTTAACAACATATCCAAACCGCATAAATAGATATACAACATATAAAATATGTGGAGCAAATCTCTTAGCACATCTGCAAAGAAAACTCAACATCATTTATACCAACCAATCAATAATATAAATATCCATTTAAACTCATTCTTTAGAGGCAAAATAACAACTTCTTTTAATCATCTCTTCATTAATATCAACTTAATGCAATAACCCATATTCATGGTTCACACTTCAATCTTTAAAGTTCCCAGTCATAGACCTGTATTCTGTCATTCATAACTTTTGACCCAGATATTATTTCAAAGATCCCTTTGGTGAAAATTTAGATAACTATACTTCTTAAAACATATAAAAAACTTAGGAGAATCCAATGGTTAGATTAAAAGTTATGGCCTCTGTACCGAGACCCAATACTGTTGTTCCCAAACAAAGCATGTGCATGCCCAGTCCGCCTAGGGCATCAAATATCTTTCACAAAACATAACAAAATGACACCAAACAAATTTCATATGAAATATATATGAATATAGATTCAGAATATGTAATCCATTAAATTTTTCCATTGCTAAATCATGAGATAATTTCAAATCATTGCCTGCAACTCCATTGAGGACAGTTTAAAATCAGTTTTCACCAAAATCTTCATAACTTCCACAAATCTAAACAAAAATGACTCAAACCAAAAGTAAACAAAAGAGGATTCACATATCTTTCCAATTAATCTATTTAGAAGTCATAAAACTTTCATATGAACCCGTACCATTTTCTGCAACATGACTGTTTTCAGGAAACCTCAAACCTGCAATCAACAACTTTTACCAAAACTTCCATAACTTCTTCATTTATAAACATAATCACTCAAAATAAAAAGGAAAAGAAAGGTACTTCACATATCTAACCATCCATTATACATTTTACAAAGGTTCCCAAGCCATACATGGTCGTACAAGGCCTGGAACCAACATAAAAACTGGAAAGTCAATCAAAATAACAATAGTAGAATGCACCAAAATGTATCAAAATATTCTCCTTTCTTTCCTTTCTTTTCTTTATGATTTGGAACGACCATAAAATGAGTTTTTATAGACTCTTGGTCAGTTTTGACCTTACAACTACCTCTCATAACCAACTTTTAACCCTTTTTCAACTTTTGTTGCATTTTTGCAACTTTGCTTGACAACATTTTATTGTCAAGTTGACAACTTTTACACTTTTGAATAAATGACTTCATGGCTTTACAAAACACATCACATGACTCTTAAAATGACAACTAAATGACAACTTTACAATTTTGTTTGCCCTTAGGCATTACATTTGATTTTATTACATTGAATATCATATCCAAACATATGGATTAAAATATCTCTCAGGATCTCCTCCAATGTCTTGATGTCTAGGTGCTTCTGCACCATTTTGACATCAATGACAACACATAAGTAGCTCATTCTGATCAACCTTGCAATTGGTTGTTTACTTGTTACTAGCTGAACAACATACACTTGACGTCCAACCCTCGAAAGATAAAATAGCGTTAGGGATTACAAATTTGAGGTCCCAGTTCATCTTTCAATAGATGAACATTGGAGATTCAATGCTTGAAACATGGCACAAAGGAAAAACATAACAAAGGTAAATGACGAGGATTAGGAGTCAAGGGTGTACCATCCCTAGGGTGACTAGAAAGCAATGCAAGCCTTGAGCTCGATCTTTGACAAAGACCAAAGAAAAAAGGAAAGAAGGGAAATATAAGAAACACTAAGGGGGGAAACCCTTAGGAAAACTAAGAAAATGGAGAATTGGGTTCCCACTTTGCTAAGTGACAAATAGGGGCATGAGTGTGATGCAGGAGAATCCTCGATTCATAGCAATCTTTCATCAACCAAAAATATTTTCCTTTATGTTTTGTTTTATGTTTGCAGTTTCAATTTTCCTTTCTGTGTGTCCCGGTTTTGGCTCATTGGATCCTATGGAGTTGGATTCTACTTGAAGACTTGATCATCTTTCTTGCTTCCTGACCACATCGCTTTTGGATCATTTTCCGGCAAGATATCACTACCTGTTTCCATGATAGTTTCCTATTACCGGTTGTTCCTTTGTTACCGGTTGCTTGGACCTATTCTGGTGATCTACTGGAACCCCTTCCAAATCTTGCGGAGCCTTGGGAATTGATTCCGATGTTCCTTGGTGTGTGGCCGACCTTTTTCCACAATCTATGTTTTTATCCTTTGGATTTTCCAGAGGAATCTCTTGGCAGAGCCTGACCTTGTTATTTTACTTGTTAGGTCTTGTTCTTTGGGTTTTGATCCCTTTTGGGCTGACTGAATCCTTTGGATCGTATATATATATTTGTAATTACGCATTAGAATGTAATCAATCAGAGAATCAAGTAGCTAGATTGTGTGTAGAAGATATATCATAAGATTCAAGGTTCCATTTGTGACCTATTCTACTAGGCCTGTGAGCTGACATGTTGTAACCTGGTTGTTATTGGTTGGATTTAATCAAAATTTATGCAATAAAATAATCCGTTCTGCATTTCCTCCATCATATCTTTGTTTTTTCATTGTGTTTATTCTTGCTGACCGGTCCAGATTAATCTCTTTGAGGGTCCCTCCTCACCAGTGACTGCTTCAAAGTGTGAGGCACAAAAAATAGGCCAGAAACAAAGAAAAATGCTCCTATCATTTCTTCATTATAAGGTATCTTTTGACCAACCCACAATCTAAAGCATTCATCCTACATAAAATGCTACATAAACTTGACACAAAAGTTATCATATTTGTACTTGAACATTGAAGCCTCATAGTGTGTGTGTGTGTGTGTGTGTGTGTGCGCGCGCGCGCGTGTTAGTTCATTTCTTTAGGATCAAGATAGGAGAATTCAAGAGAGGACTTGGGTTAAAGCATGGTAAATTTAATCATGTTTTCTTTCTACCACTTGGACATTGCTTTGTTGGCAATTAGGCATCCATAGCCTTGATAGAGTTACCTCTAATTCTCTCTTGGCATAGCTCTACTATTAGCTAGGCTTCCATAGTCCTAGTAGATATTACAAGAATCACCCTTTCTTAGTTGATTTTTTCATGGATCTTCTTTCAATAGTTCTTTTGAAGCACTTTCGTTTAATGACACATTCAACTTCAAATTTTTAACACTCCATTGAAGGTTGAGAGCCATCATTGTTGTTTTGTGGAAAGCATTGACTACTCTTTATTAAACCTCACTAGAACTTGTCTTTAAGCATTTGGTAGTTAAGATTCAATGTATTTCATTGACCTATACAACCCTTAGTGACAAATACAACTTTTTCTCCATATACCTTTGACAAAAATGAAGTCAGGATCTTACATATCATGACACCTTGACAAAGAAATACCAATAGATTTCCTAAATGGTTGCTATGAACACCTCATTCTTGGAGAGACAACTCTTGGAAACTCACACGCCTAGATAAAAAAAGACAATGCACCAAAAGGTGCAAAGGGATGAGCCAAAATAAAGCAACAAAGGGACAAGACTGATAAAATAAAAAAAATAAAAAGGGAAACACACAACAAACAAACAAAACCTAAAATACTATGATACAAGGAGAAGCAACTCAACATCCCTTTACGATCCAAAATAATACTTGATAAATTGTCCATTAACTGGAAATGGATAAGTTCTCCCTCTAAATTGTTGATTCATAAAGTATTGTCTCCTAGGATTTCTAGTATTCAATATGGTCCAATTTTTTTGGAATTTTTTATGGTTACAAAATTTTCCTTTGGATTTATCCCACATTAGGACCAAATTGGATATCCTAAAATTTTTGACTTTTGCCCTCTTGTCAAACCATCATTTAACTATGGCTTGATGCTTTGAAACATGCTCTAAATTAGTCACTCATTTTTCTTCCAGCTCTATTAGGTTCATGAGTCAAGTCTCAATTTTTTCATCACCTCCTATATAGCTCTCCATGAATTTAAGGGTCAGAAATAAGAGATTCATAGGAAGGATGGGTTATAACCTATACACATTCTTGACTCTGACTCGATCAGTCCACAAGGAAAATTTTAATTGGTTGTATCGATCTTTGGAGTTCTTTTCTAATAATCACTTAATGAACATTATCAAATTTTTATTTATAGAATCTACTATCCTATTACTGTTAGGATTTAGGTTCCATCAACCTTGTAAATCCTTTAATTTATCATTTTCCTATTATCATTTTTAATTTACCCATAAGAGGTTAAACCATTTAACCAACAATAGTGAAAGAGACCATGTAAAGGCAAAGTTACTTTTATCATTTATCCTCTAGGAAAAGGACAAAATAGCTAGGTGACCCCTCTTGTAATATTTTATTTTGAGGTGCTTGGACACTTGTCAGAATTTGTAAGAGAATACATGACGGTTATGATAGTCATTATTGCTATGACAACATCTATAACAATATTTATGACAAATTCCTTATGCAGGTGCACATGCATGAGAGATGCCTTATGATAGTTGTAAGAGCATTTATAAGAGGCTATTTTGGGACAAGGGTGTGAGTTTTTCCAAGTATTTTTGTTCCCTGTTGTTTGGTGATACCATAGTGGTATTCATCTTCACAAAATATTATAAAATGGTGCCTTTATCTAGTGTTCTTCATTTAGTCTTTTTCAGTTGGTAGGATAACAAAGTGTTGTCGAGTTTTACATAGGTCAACAAATAAGTGTATTGATGTTGTATTATTCTTTGGATTAGTAATATACTTTCTTTCTATGGTGGAGTTTTTTTTTG
This sequence comes from Cryptomeria japonica, assembly GCF_030272615.1. NCBI lineage: Eukaryota > Viridiplantae > Streptophyta > Pinopsida > Cupressales > Cupressaceae > Cryptomeria > Cryptomeria japonica. The sequence goes on along the minus strand of NC_081409.1, from coordinate 924,808,321 downwards.
AAAGGGGCTCTCCACATAGATATGGTGTTATCTGTGTAATAGTTTTCTTGTTCTTGTTTTGAATCTACAATCATTATGTTAATGGTTAATATTTAATTCTATATTTGTCATAAATTTGAGTTTAAATAAAATTGCGAGCATTCTTCATCTTGTTTTACAACATTTAGTATTAGAGCTAATGATTCTATTAAGGGAGGGGCACCTTTCTCTATAAGTGTTGAATGGTTTTTGCTATAGTGGGAGATTTTGTTTTGAGGATTTTTTTGTAGTTTTGAGAAAGGTTGTATACCATTACCTCCACCTCTTGTCAATATATTGAGAAGTTCAACGGTACTAGTTACGAGATGTGGAAGATAAAATTTGAAGATCTCCTTGAAGAGAGAGATTAGTGGTTGCTAGTATTAAAAAAATTAAAAACTAGAGAAATCTACCTTGACAAATGATGGGTGGAAAAAGTTATAAAAGAAGGCACGAGGACCCATTCGGTTGTGTCTCATTGACTATGTCCTCTTGAATGTATCTACTGAAGACAGTGTGTGATAACTATCTCACTATATGATAATCAGGTTACAATGTTTAAGCCAAAGGCCAACGAGCTCACGGCCCCTAAGATAACTTGCAAACTAAGGTGCACAACCTTAGGGAAAGATATAATAAGGACTTGAAAAAATTAAAGATCACTTCTTTATGGCAGGATATAAAACTTGTGATAGGTAACATCAATAGGATTGAACTACAAAGAACCACATCCACTAAAATGTTGATCACAATTCATTGTTCAATACACATAAAAAATTATCTTCATTACTACTTTGTTATACTTCCAAACCTCTGTAATACTTCACATTCACTTGTTACAATACATACAACTTATCACATCATTTCCACAATGATTCCATCCTTTATATACCATCAACAAATTCAACAACATCAATTAGGCTGGCCTAATTAGATGTAATGTGCAAATATAAAATAGTCGGTCCAAAACCAATCTCCAATGTATTATGCAAGGCAAAATGAGGTGCCACACCATGTTTGCACACCTTCCTATCCATCCAAAATCATGGTCTATAGATCCACACTCAATCACATGGAAAAAAATATTATAGGTCAGGTGCAAAAGATAAAGTGGTTAAGTTACACCAATACAACTAACTCCAAATATGACGCGGGCAACCAAAGACACTAGTGGATTCCCAAGATAGAATCAACAAATATTCACAACATTGAACAATTGAGCCACACCACCAAGATACTAATAGACATAGGAATGAAATGCATTCTTGTAAACTGACACCGAAATAGTCACACGTGACTGAATACCAATTGTGGATCCCAAAAATCAACACCAACAATTTGAAACTTCATGATACATCTTTATAGACCTTCTAAAGCATACACAAATAGACTCCACACATCTGCATGATCAGAGAACTAACAAACTGTTATTGCATTATACAAGACCACATTTGGACGAAAAAATGTTACTAAGTGTAGACGTATAAATCTGACTACTTTCTTAAATAAATATTTAATATTTATTTTAACCCCATCCCTCCTATTAATTAAATCTCATTTAATTAATTTCTTCATTTTCATCTATTTGATTAAATAAATTATTTAATTTATTTAATTAAATTCATCTAAACCTTTTCTAGCCTTTAATTAAATAAATCACTTTATTTAATTAATTCCCCTTTCTTCCTTTTAATTAAATTGACCCTTGCATATAAATAAATCTAATTTATTTATAAAAATCCCCCCACTTGTATTTATGCAAGTTGCATCTATTTTAGTTGAAATAAAATATTTTATTTTAATTAAAATTCTTTTTCTCCCACTTGACCTCTCCTACATTTCCCACTTGCCTCCTAATCATTCTGCTAGAACCCATCTAATCTTAATCAATTAGCCTTAATCCCTCTAATCATGTCATTTCCCTAAGTTTGATGAGGTCACTTCTCAAATTTGGAGGAAAGTCTTCTAAATGCATTTAAGGTTATATTTCTTCAACAAGCTAACTTGTTGAGTTCCCCCAAATTTGGAAGGACTCTTACAAATTTGTCCCCAAAGTCTTCCAAACCATTAATGGTTAACTCAACCTTCCCCTCATGGTTAGAGACTTTCTCTCTAACTTAACCCTTATCTAACTCAAGGGTCTCATCAAACACTCATGGCTTTGACCCTAGTTGTCCTATCTAACCCTTGCACAATAGTTTACCCCTTGGGTAAAAGCTTTATCTAATGGATGACCCTAACCTAACCATAACCTTACCTCCTAAGGTAACCTTCATGTCTCCTCAGGAATTCAATGTCTCTTGCATCTCCTCTCAAGCAACCTCTTGTTGACAATTGTCACCATTTCATTGGTGAAAATTGTAAACATGGATTGAGTAACTTTCAATCTTAGCCATTGTTAAGATTATTCAATATTAACCCTCCATTGCCCTATTTTTCCTATGAATAGAGCTCATATTCCTCATTCTCCATATCCAAGTTTCATGCATCTACATTATAGTCTAATTGTATTAAGCATTTTAGCCTCTCTTTGTTAGAATATCATCATAGCATTTAGAAGCATTTTCATATCAATAGTATATCCATGCTAGTATATCATGTTAGGATAATTTAGCAATATCTTTATCATATCACTATATTCATCTTAACTTAGTCATGATAGATTTTAATATATCATATAGATCTTAGAATGCATTCGTGCATATAGATCACAATATCACTAGTTCTTGGAGTTGTCATTCCTAAGTTATTTGCTCAATGATATGAGAGCAAAACATTGGCTTTAGAGATCCTATGAGATAGAGAACAATGAGACACCCCTTGGGAAGTTAAATTAGTTTAAATTAGTTTATACTTGCACTAAGAGTCTCATTGGTATGTAGGCCATTTGATCTTGATTTATTCATTTTGATCACCACATTTTCCTACGCACATCTTTGGTGCCCACTGTGGGGCCTGTCCCCAAAAATAACATCATTTTGTATACAGGTACATGACAACAATCACACCAAAATATCATAATAGCGCATCTGGGATTTCTTTTAGTGCATCTATTCAGAACTTTAGTGCATACACTACACACTTTAGTGCTTAGAAACCATTCGTTAGCACATTGGACTCCCTTTCTGGTGCATATCCTTCTCTGCTTTTTCAACGCATAGGAGCACTGGATTAGTGGATTTAGGCCTCAGAATAACACTTTGGTACTATCTTTTAGTGCTTTTGCACCACTCTTTAGCGCATCTGTGCTAAATTTTAGCGCGTAGCTCTAAGATAAGCTTGTGAAGCCCACCATCAGTATTTAATTTTTGACTAACTGTGTGTAGGTGCTAATATTTTTTTAGTGCAGGAAAAGGAGGAGTTAATTTGTTTTCTTTACTTTCTTTATAAGTTGGTAAAAAGAATTGACTTTTCCTTTTATTGCAAAAGCTAAAATGAATCTCACATTTTCTTTTGGATGCCTAAAATGAACTTCATGATCTCTTTTTGGTGCCTGAAATAAACCTCACTTTTATTTCTTGCATGGATAAAATGAACAACAAATTCAAATCTTTCCTTTTATGCAAGATAGGATCATCTTTCTTTGGGTTCTAAAAAGAACAGAACAAAATTTCCCATTTCTACAAAAGGTTAAAATTGAACATCATTTTCCTTTGGTGTTGATTAAAATGAACTTCATATTTTATTTGGGAGATTTAAAAAGAACTTTCACTTCATTTCAAAAAGATTTCAAGATCGTAAAACTGTTGTTATTCATTTGACAAATTTACTTTGGTTCACTAGGAGCTCTTTGGTTCAATTTTTTTGCTATCTTCACACATTGTAATATTGGGTTAAAAAGAACCACATGTCTTCTTAATAGATCTTTAGAAAACAACTGCGATATTGGATAAAAAGAAAGTGTATTTTGTGTCTTGAAAGTGGTAGGCATATGCTCTCCCCTTAACTGGGTGATCAAATAGCCAAACCCACTCTTTAATGTTTTCTTTACTTCAAGTATCTTACATCCCTTAGAGGGCTTGCCTTCTCGAAGCCTCAAAAGGGTTAGTGTGAAGGGTACGACCCAAGTGGGAAATGACTTTATTGCCAATTATTCCAACCCACTATAATCAAATGTGGAGGCTGATGAAAATCCCCTCCGATGGTTTTTCTCAATGATTAGTCTTCCCCCAGTATCTTTAAGATACGTAAAGACTTTGTTCTAAAGGTTGGGAAGCCTCCCGAGGGAGTTTATCACTGAAGACCAAACATAAGCCTGATTACGAACCTTAGCATTAGAAACTTTGAGCCAAGTCAGTTACCAAACATTAACAATATAATAGTGCAAGCGTGGGGAAAAATCCGCCCCCAAGATTACTAACCATATATCTCCCAAGATAACTACCCAATTGTGAAGCAATTCACTTTGGGTTAATTTCTAGATAAAGGCAAAAAAATGGGTGCCCCCTAGGGGGTGACAAGTTTGTTTGAGCTGATGGAGTATCGAGACTAGTGGGCTATGGTATTGTTAATGACCTTTGAATAAAGAGTTTGCTTGATATGTCTTCTTTGTAATCCAAACCAATGAAAACATTGGGGATTTGAAAACATCCTCAAAAGAGCATACACTATTTGTTAGCATAGAAAAATTGTTACTACTTTGTCTATTGTGTTTTCAAGTCATTTTTTTAGAAAATCATCCGTCAAACACAAAAATAATTTCTCAATATCTTAGCAAAGTCATCAAATCAAAGTTATCAAGATAGTTAACACATGGGAGAAACACCCTAGCACATATTGACCATCAAATAACGCATTTCACCCACCAATTAGCACTTCCATTACTCACATTAGTGCATTATCAGTATAATATTGGTGAAAACTTAGACAATGCTTGCCAACATCATTGCAGTGCATTGGAGCATCAACCTAACCCATTTGAACCATAGTATAACGTATTCAGACCAAACATTAGTGCTTCCGAGTGACATATTAGCGCATAACATTTTTAATCTTTGTGATAGGAGATAGTTAGAAATGATGCATTTAAGGACATCATGAGCACATCTGGAATGTTCTATAGCGCTTTGGGGTCATCCTTTAGAACATCAGGGCTTTGTTTTAGCGCATGATAAAAACTTGCAAAAAACAAAGGGCAATCCAACAACCTTTCGAATTTTTCATCAATAGTTTTAGACACCCTTTTAGGTTCTCTGATAAATCCAACACAAAAAGGAAAAAATACAAAGAGATCATAAGTGAAAGAAATTTCCAAATCCAACTAAGCACCCTAGGAAGAAGTATCAAATATTCAACTACCTTAAGATAAGATTTCATCCAACAAAATTAAGGAGTATCAAATAGAGTGATCAAAGGTTCCACCATCCAACATATCTTATCAAAACAATACCCAATTAGGATCTCAAGTTACCAAATGAAGTTTCTATATCGTGAAACTTGACTCATATCATTTGGTACACTTTATCATGGGGTCTAATCGAACTAAACCTCTACTTGACAAGTAAGCTTGAGTATCCAAAATAAAGTATCCATATCAACCATCAACATCAACATTGATCATTTGTATGACCACTCCCCATATTTTGAGAAGAAGAAGTCTTCATCAAAATACTAAGTTGAAGAAGAGACAACCTAGTTCTAAGGCACTTATGAAGAGGTGTATATTTCTCTATATCAATCGTCAACTTTTTAAATCACATCATAAATTCTTGCTTCATATGCGGTTGTATCTCCAAGGAAAAACCAACGAATTTGACAAAGAACCTTTGAGAAGTAGGGATTACATTCAAAAGGAAGCCTTCAATCAACGTGTTAACAGTGGAGGAAGGATCAATCCCACCTTGTTTCCAAAATTTATTATCACCTACAACGAAACTCGACCTGAACCACCAACCCCGCCAAGAACCTCAATAGAAGAAGAGGAATTCACTACTATAGAGATATATTGATGCCAACTGTCAGTACATCTCAGAGAAACAAAGGAAAGGGTCCACAACCAAATTCAAGTACATGACAAATGGAGTCCAATCCTTTTGATGAATATACAAATGTAGGGGAAACAAAGAGCACTAAAGAACTTCTCCAACAATGTCACGAGAGTGCTTCTTTCCAAAAACTCATGGAAAGTCTTATAGAATCAGATAAGAAAAAGTATTTCCTCATGCTAACTAGTAAAGGAGTCAGGATTCCTGCAGATTTTGACATAGACAATTTACAAAATATTGATGAGAGAAACTCACAAACAAGGGCAAGGACCTATACCTACAATACCCAAAATCAAGAGCATTTAAGAGAGGAAGACACACATGATCAAGACAATACACACAACCAAGAAAATAACTGTGATCATGACAACCTTAGTGAACAAGGGGATGTTCCTCACCAAAGATCCAGAGAAGGAAATATGGCCCTAGCTCTTCTTACACAACAACTCCAAACACTCCAACGACAAATGCAAGATATGAAACAAGGGTCTAAAACGATGTATTATTTGGAGGATATTTGTCCTTACCCTTTTGACAGAAGACTAAAAATGATACATTTCCCACGAAATTCAAATATACCAAAGTATGATAAATACAATGGCAAAAGTGGTCCTCATGATCACGACAAGGAATTTTGTACTATGAGCTTGGACTTTTCTCACAATGATACATACATGATGAGGCTATTCCCAAGAAGTTTGGAAGGGAAAACAATGGAGTGGTTTTCAAAACTCACACATCCCATTAGATCATTTGATGAGTTGGTAAACAAATTCATTACACAATAGTCCTACAACATCCAACATGAAATCACTATGCTTGACATTTGCAACAAAAAGAAAAAGAACAATGAAATGTTCATGGTATTCTTGCAACGATGGAGATGTGTGGTATCAAGGTACCCACGTGACGTACTTAAAAAAGAAAAGATGGATATCTTCATAGACAACTTAAATAGTGAAATAAGTTATCGACTCAAACTGCAATGTCTTCCTACTTTTGCAAAGTTGATAAAAAATGGCATCCAAGTAGAGGAAGCCTCCATCAAGAAAGGGACCTTGAAGTTCTTCAAGGAAGGTGTTAGTTCGTCAAATAATAACACCTACAACAACCAAAATAACAACAACTCCGACAAGTCCAAATTTTGGACAAGGAATAAAAACATTTTTAATGATGTTGTGGTAGACAAAGTTAAAACAAAACTACCAGTGTTAAACCTATTAGGTATTACTCCACTCCTCAAAACAACAAACAAAGAACCAACAATCCCGAGGGAGTTTATAGGGAGTTTAAACCTATCAAGTATTAAATATGTAAAGACTTTGTTCTAAAGGTTGGGAAGCCTCCCAAGGGAGTTTATCACTAAAGACCTAACGAAAGCCTGATTATGAACCTTAGCATTAGAAAATTTGAGCCGAGTCAGTTACCAAACATTGACAATATTAGTGCAAGGGTGGGGAAGAATCCGCCCCCAAGATTACTCACCATATATCTCCCAAGATAACTACCCACTTGTGAAGCAATTCACTTTGGGTTAATTTTTTGATAAAGGCAAAAAAGTGGGCTCCCCTAGGGGGTGACAAGGTTGTTTGAACTGATGGAGTATCAAAACTAGTGGGCGATGATATTGTTAATGAATTCTGAATAAAGAGTCTGCTTGATATGTCTTCTTTGTAATCCAAACCAGTGAAAATATTAGGGATTTGAAAACATCCTCAAAAGAACATACACTATTTGTTAGCATAGGAAAATTGTTACTGCTTTGTCTACTATGTTTTCAAGTCATTTTTAAGAAAATCCTCCGTCAAACACAAAAATCATTTCTCAACATCTTAGAAAAGTCATCAAATCAAAGTTATCAAGATAGTTAACGCATGGGAGCAACACCCTAGCGCATATCGACCTTCAGATAGCACATTTCAACCACCAATTAACGCTTCCTTTACTCACATTAGTGCATCATCAGTATAATATTGGTGAAAACTTAGACATTGCTTTCCAACATCATTGCAGTGCATTAGAGCATTAGCCTAGCGCATTTGAACCATAGTATAGCATATTCAGACCAAACATTAGTGCTTCCAAGTGACATATTCGCGCATAACATTTTTAAGCTTTGTGATAGAAGATAGTAATAAATAGCACATTTAAGGACATCATGAGCACATTTGGAATGTTATGTAGCACTATGGGGTCATCCTTTAGCGCATCAGGGCTCTGTTTTAGCACATGATAAAAATTGGCAAAAAATAGAGAGAAATCCAACAACCTTTTTAATTTTTCATCATCAGTTTCAGATACCCTTTTAGGTTCTCTGATAAATCTAACACAAAAAGGAAAAATTTCAAAGAGATCATAAGTGAAAGAAATTTCCAAATCCAACTAAGCACCCTAGGACAAAGTATCAAATATTCAACTACCTTAAGATAAGATTTCACCCAACAAAATTAAGGAGTATCAAATAGAGTGACCAATGGTTCCACCATCCAACAGATCTTATCAAAATAATACCCAATTAGGTTCTCAAGTTACCAAATGAAGTTTCTATATCATGAAACTTGACTCATATCATTTGGTACACTTTGTCGTGGGGGCTAATCGAACTAAACCTCTACTTGACAAGTAAGCTTGAGTATCCAAAATAAAGTATCCATATCAACCATCAACATCAACATTGATCATTTGTATGAACACTCTCCATATTTTGAGAAGAAGAGGTCTTCATCAAAATACTAAGTTGAAGAAGAGACAACCTAGTTCTAAGGCACTTATCAAGAGGTGTAAATTTCTCTATATCAATCGTCAACTTTTTAAATCACATCATGAATTCTTGTGTCATATGTGGTTGTATCTCCATGGAAAAACCAACGAATTTGACAAAGAACCTTTGAGAAGTAGGGCTTACATTCAAAAGGAAGCCTTCAATCTACACGTTAACAGTGGAGGAAGGATCAATCCCACCTTGTTTCCAAAATTTATTATCACCTACAACGAAACTCGACCTGAACCACCAACCCCGCCAAGAACCCCAATAGAAGAAGAGGAATTCACTACTATAGAGACATATTGATGCCAACTGTCACTACATCTCAGAGAAACAAAGGAAAGGATACACAACTAGATTCAAGTACATGACAAATGGAGTCCAATCCTTTTAATGAATATACGAATGTAGGAGAAACGAAGATCACCAAAGAACTTCTCCAACAATGTCACGAGAGTGCTTCTTTCCAAAAACTCATGGAAAGGCTTATAGAATCAAATAAGAAAAAGTATTTCCTCATGCTAACTAGTAAAGGAGTCAAGATTCCTGCGGATTTTGACATAGACAATTTACAAAATACTGATGAGAGAAACTCACGAACAAGGGCAAGGACCTATAATTACAATACCCAAAATCAAGAGCATTTGAGAGAGGAAGACACACATAATCAAGACAATACACACAACCAAGAAAATAACCATGATTATGACAACCTTAGTGAACAAGGGGATGTTCCTCACCAAAGATCCGAAGAAGGAAATATGACCCTGGCTCTTCTTACACAACAACTCCAAACACTCCAATGACAAATGAAAGATATACAACAAGGGTCTAAAACGACGTATTATTTGGAGGATATTTGTCCTTAGCATTTTGAAAAGAGGCTAAACATGATACCTTTCCCACCAAATTTAAATATACTAAAGTATTATAAATACAATGGAAAAAGTGATCCTCGTGATCACAACAAGGAATTCTGTACTATGAGCTTGGAGTTTGTTCACAATGATATGTACATGATGAGGCTATTCCCAAGAAGTTTGGGAGGGAAAACAATGGAGTGATTTTCAAAACTCACACCTCCCATTAGATCATTTGATGAGTTGGTAAACAAATTCATTACACAATAGTCCTACAACATCCAATATGAAATCACCATGCTTGACATTTGCAACAAAAATAAAAAGAACAATGAAACATTCATGGTCTTCTTGAAACGATGGAGACGTGTGGTCTCAAGGTACCCATGTGACATACTTGAAAAAAAAAAGATGGAGATCTTCATAGACAACTTAAACAGTCAAATAAGTTATCGACTCAAACTGCAATGTCTTGCTACTTTTGCAAAGTTGATAAAAATGGCATCTAAGTAGAGGAAGCCTCTATCAAGAAAGGGACCTTGAAGTTCTTCAAGGAAGGTGTTATTTCATCAAATAATAACACCTACGACAACCAAAATAACAACAACAACTTCGACCAAATTTTGGACAAGGAATAAAAACATTGTTAATGATGGTGTGGGAGACACAGTTAAAACAAAACTACCAGTGTTAAACCTATCAAGTATTACTCCACCAACAAATCCTCAAAACAACAAACAAAGAACCAACAATCAAGGCAATATCAACCAAGGGAATAACAATAATGCTAATGTGAAATCAACACCATATCGATGAAAGTTCGCAGCTTTGGGACAAACCCTTGAATCCGCGTTTCGAGAGCTATTGACAAATAAGGTCATTACATTACCAAATGCAATAGATTTTGAGCCACAAATCAAACCACCATGGTGGAATGATACACACTATTGTGATTATCATAGGAACATAGGGCATTGCACAAATGATTGCCTAAGATTGAAGAACTTGGTTCAAGATCTAATCAATTATGGTGACATAACAATAGATGGTCATAAAACCAATGATGATCATGAAGCCTTCAAAAATCCTCTTCCTTATTATGACAAGGAAGGAGCATCAATGTCAAACAACAATAGAGGAGGTTGTATCAATCACATATATGAAAACACCATCAATCACATATCGACATATGACAATCAAATAAATGTCATAAAGATCAAAGATAAACAAGAAAATGCATCGATAAATGTGACAACAAGGGCTCAGAAATATGTCTTGAAGGGGAACACATCAACATTAAAAACTCTCCCCAAAACTCAATATAACTTGGTTGACCAACTACAAAGAACACCCGTTCAGATATCAATACTTGAGTTTCTCAAAATCTCACCAAAACACAAAGATATTTTGGAGAAAGCTCTTGTCAAAAGAACCATTCCAAATGATTTGGATGTCAATGTATTCCAAGCCATGGTGGCCCATATGACAGTTCTGCATAACATATCCTTTTCTGAACACGATGACATCTCTTTGAGTCATCCACATAACACTCTGCTCCATATCGAAGTCCTAGTCTACAAACATTGAGTGAAAAGAGTACTCATAGATGGATGAGTTGGTCTCAATATATGTTCCCTAAATCTTATCCGTGCATTTTGCTTCTCTGAGAAAGCTATTGATCCCAAAAAGAAGATCACCATCAAAGCCTATGATGATAAAGAAAGGTCATCTGAAGGAACATTGGTACTACCCATTCAGGTAGGGCGTTTGCAAAGAGACACATTATGCCAAGTCTTGGACATAAAATTGACATACAACATACTATTGGGTCATCCATGGATTTATGAAATGCAAGCAGTACCTTCCATGTACCATCAATGTCTCAATTTCCCCTACAATGGATAATAAATTTCAATATATGTAGATACTAACCCTTTTCAGTACTGCAATGCTATGGGGGCAACTCAAGATAGCCTGGTTCCACACAATAGGGAGGCCCAAGATTCCTCATCATCCCAAGATCAAGAAAAACTCAAATCATTGTCCATAAAGTTTGAGCAAAAGATAAAAATAATAGACCAAGGCATGGGTTAGTACTCTTTTGAACCACTGTGTCTATCTAAGTTACCGACTTCACCAAGGTCTCATGGACAACCTTCCACATCAAGACATCATGCAACACGACCCATCAATAATTTTGATGGTAAATTTATACAAATAGGCACATTAGCAGAAGAGTCAGAAGACAAAGATATCCTCAGTTAGCTATACAAAGACGAGGAAGAAATCAGAGTTGTTGCCCTAGAATTGCTCGTTCCAACATAACAATATGGCAATGGGTTCAAAATCATGCAGCACATGGGGTACAAAGGAAAAGGTCCTATTGGCAAGTGTCAAGAAGGCATCATAGAACCCATACAACCCCGTTCACAATTTGCAAAAGACAAAATAGGACTTGGGTATGGCCAACATGTTCCACCTGTGCAAAGGAGAGATCACCATCAAAAACCTCAATGGAAAGAAAAGGTAAAACATAACAAAGATTCATGACAAGAAGCACTACATCAAGAAACTACAAAGACAAGAAAAGACCGAGAGCGTGAAGAAAAAGAAAAGCAACAAGAAGAACTCGCTATCCAAAGGGAGGAAGCTTCTTATAAAAAAATACATCATGTACAAGAACCTGATCAAGCTGAGTCCGAGCCATGACATGAGGAAATTTCTACTCAAAGAAAGGAAATAGTGTATGAACAAATTCAAAGAGTACAAGAAAGCACCGATCCCGAATCAGAACAAGCTACCAAGCTTGTGTGAATTATCACTGATCTTTTCTCACCATACGACATACCTGTCAGATTCAGTGAAGCCACTTGGGATAGCGATTATGAAATAGATTCTAATGAGTATGAGTGGGACACCTATTCTGATATTACTAAGGACATTGAGGTGGATACAATCCATGCATACACACGCATTCCTTATGAGGAACAAGAATTGATCTCTAGATCATTTGAATTTGGACCGCAACATATCTATGAGGCTAGTGAGAACGAACAACTTCGATATGAAAGAGGCAATGTCGAGGAGCGTATCATCAAAACAATGAGATTGTTATAGATCTTACCCCTGCTAAAGACAACTATGACAATGTCTCTATCATGACCCTCACAACAACTGATCTTGACCCACCAAATGACTCCCTATGGCTCATATATCCTAACCTCATAGAGTGGGAAGAACCTGAACATGATATACCCATATTCCAAAATGATGAGGCCATTGTTCAATACCTTTGCTCTGTTAATCTAGAAAATTGCTCCACCAACAAACCACATGACAATATCTGCAATCAAGGGAGTGCCAAGTTTCTCAGTCGCAAAAAGAACAAAATTGACAATTGATCTAATGGTGAAAACCATTTAATGGCAATATTAGATCGCAAAAAAGTAAAAACAAAGGACGTGCATCTAATGGTGAAAACATCTTTGAGGCAATTGAGGATGGGAGACTTGACACTCTTCCTAAACAATACCAACAGCGGTCACCAATGTTGATTGAACCAACTCAATTAATAAACATCGACATTGAAGCAACAGCCAAAATCATACAATTGACATAATCACTCACAGAACAAGAAAGACTGAACTACATCCAGTTCTTCAAGGAGAAGCAAATAAATTTTTCTTGGTCTTATGTAGACATGCCAGGGGTAGATCCAAAACTTATCATGCATCACTTGTCCATTGCTCCTAGAGCTAAGCTTGTAAAAAAAAAATTAAGAAAGATGAACCCGCATGTGGTCATCTTGGTAAACGTAGAGCTAAAGAAATTACTTGATGTAGGATTCATCAGATGCATTGATTATGTGGAATGGATATATAACATCGTTCTAGTGTCCAAACCGAACAAAAGCATCTGAATCTGTACTGACTTTAGAGATCTCAACAAAGCTTGTCCAAAGGATGACTTTCCTTTATCAAGCATCAACACCATTGTCGATTTAACAGTGAGACATGCTATGTTATCCCTAATGGATGGCTTTACCATTTTATAATATCTAAAAGGCCTGGAAGATTCTCCAACAAACATCCTTATCTTTTCACCTTCTGCATTCTTCTCCTTCATAGTGTAAGGAAGTTAAGTAGTAGAAAAACTTCCTACACTAACCTTGAGATGAGGGTAATGCAAAAACTTTTATAGATCGTTACAACAGTAGCAAAAACTTAACATAAATAAACATAATATCATGCATACCACAACACTGTGATTTATGTGGGGAAAGCCCTTTTGGGAGAAAAACCTCACACTACAAAAGAAGCTCAATATATTATTCAACAATCAATAATAGATTATAATATACTTGTAGAGAAAGCTCTTCACAGGAGTACCACCAACCAAAGATTCAGAGGTAACTCAATAGCCATAAGACTCTTACACACAACCTCTATCTCAGCACCTCGTAAATAGGAGATACAATACAACAAACCGTCAAATAGTACTACAAAACCATGGGCTAAAACCACTCCATAAAGTAGAGTCAACCTTATCTCCATTCTAGATGCTCTATGATGTGTCAAAACACACAACACCATGTGTTCCTCCCTTTTATAGCTCATTTATGTGTCCGATGCAATTTTATATTTCCTATTACAAGAGTCCAAACTTCCGGAGGCCATAACTTGTGAAATGGGTGTCCAATTGACAAACTGTGTGATGCGTCAAAAAGCTCACAAAGTTCTTTATCACCTCATAACTCACTACACCAGTTACACCCACTCTTCAAGATGTTTTGGAGGGTCTAAAGTCCTCAAAATTAAATTTAAACCTTTCATCGCACCCTTCGAAAACAAAAACTTTAATATCTTCAAAACGAGCTGTGATCTTGCAACAAAAAATTGCGGGCATGCTTATCTAGGCGATCCAAAGCTTTGGGGGAAATTTCACACCATTTCATGCTCAAATAAAAACTTACTATAAATAGTAACCTCATGTAAATGCAAGGTTGAGACACCATTTTCCCAACACGTAGGACTCTCCTTCTTCCCTTCTATCTTTTCTTTTATTCTTTCTTTTGTCTTCTCTTCATCCTTTCATTTTCTAGATCTTCTTTCTTATCTTCCTCCTCAGTGTCTTCTAGAATCTCTTCAGCTACATCCACTACATTATATTTTGCATTTATTTGATCACCCGAATTAGTATCCGGATCAACATTCTCACTCTTTTTCTCCTATGTCCTCCTTTCCAGATCTAACTTATTAATTATCTCTCCCGGACCAAACCATTCAGCTACATCCATTACATTATATTTTGCATTTATTTGATCACTTGGATTAGCATCCAGATCAAAATTCTCACTCTATTTCTCCTTTGTCCTCCTTTATAAATCTGACTTACTAATTATCTCTTCCGGACCAGACCATATATTTGTCTTCTCTAAAGGAGAAGACAAAGTACCCTTTAGTTGTTCTACATCCTCCATAGCTTCATCTTTTGTTTGTTTTGTTGTTATTTTAATATACCGTGATTAGGTTTACTCTTTGTTTTGTCCTGAATCTTGTGTTTAGAGCCTGTTTAAGTTTTATTATTTCTACCTTTGATGATGGATTGGTTACTATATCTAGTGCTTGTTCAAATCCTCATATTTCACTCCTTCACCACTATATCATATCTCTTCTTTGCCAATACTTCTAATAGCTTCTTAGGTTGTTTATCTTCAATGTCACTTACAGTTTTTTCAAAGGTAATCAAATAATTGATTACTGGTTTTTGAATCTTCTCCTTGTCTGTCGGAGGTGCATCTAGACACAACCTAACACAAAACTCTAATGAATTATGCTCACATGCTACTCTCACCAAGTTGTGAAGATCCAATATTTGATAATTTGAATCATCTTCAACCTTATTTTTCTATTTCTTTGGCTTGGTAGGTTCTTTATTCTTAACCTCTTTCCTCAACATGTTCACTTCTTCTTGATGTTTGTGCATTCTCAAAAATTTTCATGTAGTTTTGTTTCAAGATCATTAATGCCCTTCCTTTCTTCATCAAGTAGCTTTATTAGATTAAAAAAAATCTCTTCTTCTTTCTTTCACTTTTTTCTACTTCATCCAGATTTGCTAGAGCATACTTCAATTCTCCATCCATATTAACCACAACATAAATGTCCCATTCCTGTTCTTCCATACCATCCAAATCTCTTTCAAAATTAAACATAGTGTTCAAAACCCAAATCTACCTCAGTTGTTAGGTTGTTACTTCAAGAACCTTGCTTTGATACTAATTGTTGAACACTATTGGATGCTGAGAGGGGGGGTGAATTGACAAAAAATAAAGCATAATCAGATTTAGCCTTTTACTTAACATTCATTTTATCTACCATATACATGAAACTAAATAGCCGAAACCACAAAACAACTACACAAGAACAACAAGATTTTGATGTGGAAAATCCAAACTAGAAAAAAACAACAGTGGGAACTATCTCACTACATGATAATCAAGTTACAATGTTTAGGACAAAGACCAAGGAGCTCACTGTTGGCATATGTGCAAGAGTATGATGACATGATGATATTGTATGTTGTCATTGATGTCAATATGCTGAGAAGTGAACCGGTATATTGAAGTTAAGAAATTGGCAAAGAGAACCGGTATGGTGGTGTAAACCGGTATATGTGCAATAAGTGAAGTGGTATGCTTGTCCAAGTGAACAAGTATGATGTTGTGAACTAGAACTGGCATGTCGGAATGAGAACCAGTACATGGAATGTGGTAGGACTACCGGTTGGTAGTCTTAGCTTCAAGGTTTCCGGTTGAAGTGTTCCAAGCCTGATGACATTGTGTGATGACTTAGCATTGTAATGGAGATTAGATCGTGTTGCCATGTCAGTCTCGTGCACGTGGAGGATCTTGCATGAAGAAGATTGATCCTATCTACCTTGGGAATGTGTGAAGTCTTTGCAAACGGTGGAGAATGCGTGATGGGTTATCGCCTCCATGAAGCGGTGAAGAACGAATGATGGAGAATATCTTGAGATCTGTTCAAGACCATTGTATTCAAATGAAAAGTTCTCAATGGTCAGGATTGAACCGATCAATTGCTTAACCTAAGTGTTTAGGGTTTAGGGTTTATGTTGCCGACCTATTTGTGTCATATAAGGTTGATGTTGTGTTTCATGTTGAGGTTGTTGGCAAATGGTGTGTGTGTATCTAAGTGCAGAGATACGTGATTCTTGTCAAACCAGATAAGAGGATTGATACCTATGTAGTGTGTGTGCAGAAGGAAGGAACTAAAGCAGATCTGCATTGGCATTGAGTGCTATTACCAGATCATTGTAATACCTGTTGATCTTTAACTACTTCAACAGTTGGAAAGTCCCTTAACCGGGTAGCTTTAACTAGCTTGCTATAAATCCTTTAACAGGGTGACTCAAAGCCATTGAGTTCATAAAATCCTCTAACAACGTAACCTCTAACAGGGTTAACCCTTAACCGGGTATTCTAGCCATCCCTTAACCGGGTGATCCCTAACAGGATCGGTTCCTAACAGAACTTGTTGTAACAGTCTTTAACTGGACTAGGCTTCTAACAAAGCAAACTTCTAAAGAGTTCAAAACAGCTTGTGGGTATTCATCCCCACCGTGGTTTTTCCTAGTTGGGTTTCCATGTGAAAAATGTGTGTGTCATATGTGATGTCTTTTCATGTGATGCTTTGTTGTTTTCTGTCAAGCGGTGAATCATGTTGATCTAGCAAGTTATTATATTTCTGATGATAGATTATCTGTTTATGCATAAGGAAAAAGTGGAAATGAGGAAGTAGGTTGTGTGGAAAGCTAAGAAGATTGACCAGTTCATGTCTTTCATAGTTGCACTGTGTTTAACCGGTAGTAGTCTGGTTTGGACCAGTGTTAGAGATTGCCAATAGTTTACAATCTACAATCAAACCGGTTCAAGAGAAGTTTTTGTGCCTGTACTAATTCACCCCCCCTCTCAGTACCGATTTGGTACTCACTTTCATCATTGAGTTATCAATTGGTATCAGAGCATCCTCTAGGTCCTCTGTGTTGTAAGCTTAACCACTTGAGGGAAAGATCCTATTGTAATGATGAAGAGGGAAGGTCCAAAGTTCAATAGAGATAACTTTAAAATATGGAAGGACAGAATGAAGATATACATTAGAAGCATGGGTGCTCAACATTGGAGCTATGTTGAGAATGTTTATGTTATCCCTACCAGTACTCTCACTGATGACCAAAAGAGAGAGATTTAGGAGAATGGGCAAGTCATGGAAGCCCTAATCAGTAGCTTATCTGACATTGAGTTTATTGATGTCCAGGATAAAGACAATCCCAAAGAAGTATGGGATACTCTTGAGAATATCTATGGAGGTGATGAACATGTAAAACAAGCTAAGGAAGAAAGCCTTAGAGGGAAGTTTGAAGACATGCGGATGGTTGAAGGTGAGACCATTTAACAACATGGAATACGAATCAAAACCGTGGTTGGAGATATCAAGAGTTCAGGTGGTAAGATGGAAGATTCCACTATTGTCAGCAAAGTTTTGAGATTCTTATTACCAGTCTATGCAATAAGGGTTGTTGCTATTCAGGAGTTGAGATCAATAAACAAGACTAAGGTATCCCTACAATCCATCATGGCCAAGTTGACAACCTATGAGTTAAATAGTTTTGATGGTAGTGTTCAAAAGACCAAATCAACTTTTAGAGCATCTGCTACACCATCCAAAAAAATAAAAGAAGTAATCACCAACGGTGAACCAAGACAGAGAAGAGAAATGGATGATGAGGAGATTCTAGTGAAATTTGAAGCTCTTTTTGCCAAGAGACTTTCTAAGGGAACCGACAAATACAGAGGTAAGCTTCCTTTGAAATGTTTTTCGTGTAACCGGATAGGACACATCGCTATAAACTGTCCTAATGGTGATAGCAAGGACAAACCAGAAAGGTTCAAGAAATTCAAAGGAGGAAACCAGAGAAACTATTTTGTAGCAGTTGATGAAGGTGTCATAGATGAGGAATCAGAAGATGAAGAAAATGAAGATATTGTGTTTGTTGCAGTCAAGGAGGATGTGTCAGACAAGAAGTCTCTTGTCTCCCGCTTTGATAATTTCAATGAGTGGATTATTGATAGTGGTTGCTCTCACCATATGACTGGTCATCGGAGCAAGTTTATATCTTTGGAAGAGTATGATGGTGGTGTGGTTCGTTTTGGTAATGATTCACCATGTATGGTCAAAGGCAGATGGCCCATCTCTCTAAATGGAAAGAGCAGTGCTAACAATGTGTATTGGGTGGAAGGTCTCAGACACAATCTATTGAGTGTTGCCCAGCTGAATGATGGTGGACTCACTCTAGAATTCAAAAATGGAGTGTGCAAAATCAAAGGAAAGAATGGTGAATTGATGGCCACCGGTATGCAGACCAAAGGTAACTTATTTCAGCTGAATGCAAATATAAGTACATATCTTATGGCTAAGTTTTTTGATAGCTGGATATGGCATAGGAGACTCTGCCATGTAAACTTTGATAACATTGTGAAGGCTAGTAAGACCAAGGCAGTTAGAGGATTACCTGTGCTGAGAAAACCAAAAAATATTTTGTGCAGAGAGTGTCAACTGGGGAAAATGTCTTCCTCAACCTTCAAAGGTAAATCTTTCACTACTGACAATTTACTTGATCTTGTGCATACTGATTTGTGTGGTCCTATGAAGACTAGGAGTGTGCAGGGAGATAGGTATTTTATGATTCTTACAGATGATTTATCAAGAATGATGCGGGTCATATTCTTGAAGGACAAATCTAAAGCTTTTGGAAAGTTCAAAGCCTTCAGAGCACTGGTAGAAAAGGAAAGCAATAGAAGAATCAAATGCCTTAGAAATGATCAAGGAGGGGAATTCACTTCTGGTGAATTCAACAAATATTGTGAAGAGAATGGCATCAAGAGGCAACTGTCTACCCCCCAGACTCCACAACAGAATGGCTTAGTAGAGAGGAACAATTAGACTGTGGTTGAAGGAGCTAGAACTATGCTGATCCAAGGAAAAGTTGCTCACACCTTTTGGAGAGAAGCGGTGAGCACTGCAGTCTACACAATGAACTAGGTACTCATCAAGAAAGGAAAGGATAAGACTCCTTATGAGTACTAGACTGGCAAGACACCAGTGGTAAGCTACTTCAGAGTGTTTGGTAGTAAATGTTATATCAAGAGGAGTGAACATCAGAGCAAGTTTGATGCCAAATGTGATGAGGGAATATTCCTAGGGTATTCCACTAAGAGAAAAGCTCTCAAATGTTTCAACAATAGGACTTAGAGAATTTTTGAAAGCATTGATGTTAGGGTTGATGAAAACTCTAAGAAATCTAAGGAAACTGGTAGAGAGCATGTAGGAGATGAACCGGTAGTAACCTTCTGGGAACCAGTTGCAAATTTGCCCAGTACCAGCAACTGTGCTCCTACACCAGTAGATGCTGATGAAGATGAGGATGATGAAGAAAAGAAAGAGGAAGTTGTTAAGAATATACCTAGGTATGTCAAACTCAATCATGATCCAAAGAAAATCATAGCAGACAAGGATGCAGGAATCCTTACAAGAAGAAAGGTTGGAGAAAACTCATGTATGATCTCTGAATTTGAGCCTAAATCATTCAAAGAGGCACATAAAGATGAAGATTGGATCAAGGCAATGGAAGAGGAACTTGATCAGATAGAAAAGAATTGTACATGGTCCTTGGTACCCAGACCGAAGCATAAAAATGTCATTGGTACCAAATGGGTTTTCAGAAATAAGCTGAATGAAGATGGGACAGTGATAAGAAACAAAGCCAGACTGGTGTGTAAGGGGTATGCTCAAGAAGAAGGAGAAGACTATGGAGAAACCTTTGCTCCAGTAGCTAGATTGGAAGGAGTTCGTATGCTTCTTGCATATGCATCTTTTAAAGGATTCAAGGTATATCGAATGGATGTAAAATATGCATTCCTAAATGGAATACTTGAAGAGGTGTATATAGAGCAACCAGATGGGTTTTCCCTATCAGAAGACAGTGACATGGTGTGTAGGCTACATAAATCTTTGTATGGACTAAAGTAGACACCTAGAGCATGGTATGAACGCTTGCACTCCCATCTTGTGAAGATTGGATTTGAAAGAACAAGTGAAGATAGCAATATCTACTTGAAATCAGAAGGAGATTAGATTCTGATCTGTGAAGTATTTGTTGATGACATCATCTTTGGAGGAGATGACAAGATGAGTCATGATTTTGCCGATGAGATGAAGAAAGAATTTGAGATGTCACTCATAGGGGAGATTAAGTTCTTCATTGGACTACAGATTCAACAAATGAAAGATGGAATCTTTATTACTCAGTCCAAGTATGTCAAAGAGGTGTTGAATACCTTTGACATGGAAGACAGTAAACCGGTTGGTACACCAATGGTGACCAGTTGTAAACTATGAAAAGAAGATGACTCAGCACTGGTAAATGAGAAGGAATACGAATCAATGATTGGCAAGTTGCATTATGTAGTGCATAGCAGACCAGACATTGCACATGCAGTGGGTATTACCGCTCGGTTTCAGCAAATCCCAAGAGAATCCCACTTGGTAGCAGTCAAGTGGATTCTTAGATATCTGAAGGGAACTATTGACTATGGGTTATGGTATCCATACAATAATGATTTCAACCTGTAAGTGTTCACATATGCTAATTGGGCTGGTAATGTAGATGATCGAAAGAGCACAACCGGTGGTGCATTCTTTCTCGGTGGTAGACTGGTCTCATAGATGAGTAAAAAGCAGAGTTGTATCTCTCAGTCTACAACAAAAGTGGAGTATGTTGCAGCTTTTATGAACTATACCCAAACTATTTGGATGAAGCATGTATTGAATGGATTCAAAGTTCCTGAATTTGAACCGATAAGTATATTTTGTGACAATACAAGTGCAATTAACATTTCCAGGAATCTAGTTTACATGCTAGAACCAAGCGCTTTGAACTGAAGTATCATTTCTTAAGGGAAAAGGTTCAAAACAAAGAGGTGGTATTGGAACATGTTTCCAGTAAGGAGCAATTAGCAGACATATTCACCAAGCCTCTATCGAAGGCTACTTTTACTTATCTAAGAGGTGAGTTAGGGGTGTTGCCCCTTCAAGAGGTAATCTAAAGGTTTTTGCTCCAAATCAGTCAGATCTTACTTTTCTATATCTTCTCAGGATTGATGTGTTGAAGGATGCTACTCCTCAGGGGGAGCAGCGTAGTGGAATAAGGAAGCTTGTGCCTCCACTTTGGCATTGTTGTCTATGAGATTTTGCCAAGATCAAGGGCACAATGAAAAGTATTAAAATAGAGACAAAAGAATGACAAGAACAAACTATATTCTCATCAATATGAAAATGATCAACTGGATTCACCAATACAATGAATATAGGCCTTCTTATATAGGCAAGACCATATGGATGTACGAGCACACAATCATGACATGTGGCTCAATGAGAAACAAGGGTAGGTAAGAAATACTAGGGGTATGTAGGAGAAATAATATAATATTCCAATGTGGAGTGTAACAACAAAACAAGACCACAAAAGGTGGAATTTCTCCTACAAGCTCTATCCCTATGTGCACACTTCCCTAAGTGTCTCAAATCCAAACTACAAAGAAATGAATTATCCTAAGTTAACTTAAGTAAAGTGTAATAATATCCATAATGAATATTTATTTACACCAACACCCCCCCTTAAGTGCAACTTAGGGGAATGAAGACTCAAGTCAACAAGATGAAAGTACAAAAGACTCTCAAAGAAGAAGAACAAAACCTCAAAGAGGAAAAAGTCCCCCCCATAAGAGAGGAAGGAGAAGTCAGCTGACCCCCCCTAATGACACATCCTACACCCCCAAGAGAGCTCGCAACTACTGGAACTTACTCTCAATGAAAGGTTTGGTGAATATGTCAGCAACCTGCTCCGCTGTAGGACAATACTGCAAATCAATGACCTGCTCCTGAATCAACTCTCGGATATAGTGCATATGGATCTCGATGTGTTTGGTCCACTAATGCTAGACTGGGTTCTTCGAGATAGCAATAGCACTCTGATTGTCGCAATGTAGAACTGTCAGTCGTGGAGTGGTGAACCCAAACTCTGTGAGAATCTGCTGAAGCCAAATGGTCTCAGTCGCTGCATTAACAGTGCCTTGATACTCAGCCTCAGTCGAAGAAAGAGAAATAGCATGCTACTTCTTGCTCTGCCAACAAATGGGGCCTGAACCAAGGTGAAAACTGTAACTGGAAGTAGACTTATGATCATCAAGATCGCTAGCCCAATCAGAGTCTGTGTAACCAACCAAGTGAAGTCCTATGCCTACTACATAGTGAATCCCATAGTGATGTGTACCTTGGATGTAATGAAGGATGCATTTGGTAGTTTTCCAATGAAGCTCATGTGGTTCTTGCATGAAGCGGGAAACCATGCCAGCTGCAAATGAAATATTAGGGCATGTATGGGTCAAGTAGATGAGACTACCCACAAGTTGATGATACAAAGTGGCATCAACTAGTGGAGAAGAACACTGAGCCTCAAGATTGACTCCAGAAAGAAAGGGAGTTGGTGCAGGCTTACAATCAGCCATATGAAAGTGTGCAAGTAGATCAAGAGCATACTTGGGCTGTGATAGTGTAATCCCGGAAGGTGACTGTGAAATCTCTATCCTGAGAAAGTAGTGCAAAAGACCCAAGTCAGTCATAGCAAATCTTTTATGCAAAGTAGATTTGACTCTACTAATGATGGATACGGTACTCCCTGTAATGATCAAATCATCAACATAGAGCACAAGTATCAAGTGAGAGTCATCTTGTCACAAAATGTAGACATTCAGATCGAAATGACACCTGGTGAACCCTGTTGAGAGAAGAAAGGAATCCATCTTGGCATACCAAGCCCTGGGGGCCTGCTTAAGACCATAGAGAGATTTCCTTAGTCTGCAAACCAAGGAAGTATCCTGGATGAAACCCTGCGGCTGCTCCATATAAATCTCCTCATCAAGGTCACCATGAAGAAAAACACTCTTCACATCCATCTGATGTACAACCCAACCATGAGTTGCAACAATAGCAAGTGTCAAGCGAATGGAGTTCATCTTGGCTACGAGCGCAAACGTCTCAGTATAGTCAACACCTGCAACCTGAGAGAAACCTTTCGCAACAAGCCGAACCTTATACTTATCCACACTACCACCCGTAGCATACTTGGTCCAATAGATCCACTTACATCGAACCATCTTTCTCCCCTTAGGGAGATGGACTAAATTCCATGTGTTGTTCCTCATCAAGGAACTATACTCTTCCTCCATAGCTTGGTCCCATTCAGGAACCCCTGATGCTTCCCTAAATTTCTGTGGATAGGAAGTAGTAGCAATGAATGCATGTGGAAAATCATGATGTTGTGATCGAGTTCTCTGTGTATCTGAACGATCCCCAACAAGAGAACCTGCAGACTCAAGTGTCTGTTGAGCCCAACGAGGTCTAGGTGGAGGTGGAGAATGAGGCTCCTCAACTGCAAGTGGACCCTGCGAGTCAGAGTTGAAGGAGTCTCATCATCTAAATCACTAGCATCACTATCCACAATGGAGGAAGGTGGAGGAGGTAGAGAGGCTAAGCTAGGAGAGCTTTCCTCAAAGTGAACACTCCTCTCAATGAACACCTCATGTGTCTCAGGATCCATCAATCTATATGCCTTAACACCCTCAGGATATCCAACAAATATGCAAGGCCGACTGTAAGGCTCCAATGCCTTGCATTTCTGTGGAGGTATGCGAGCCCATGTTGGACACCCAAAGACTCTGAAATGTCTCACAATTAGTTTCCTACCAACCCAAGCCTCAAAAGGAGTAATACCTTGTAAAGCTTTGTGAGGAACCCAATTCTGGATGTGTGTGGCACAACTGATAGCCTTTGCCCAAAAGGCGGGATCAAGAGAAGGTGCATGTATCATACTGCTAGCCATATCTTTAAGAGTTCTATTCTTGTGTTCTGCAACTCCATTCTGCTATGGAGTGTATGCGATAGAATGCTGAAGATCAATCCCCTCAAATGTACAAAAATCCTCAAGTCTTTTGTTCACATATTCCCTTCCATTATCTGTGCAAAGAATCTTCACCACTTTCCCGGATTGCTTCTCCACATGAGTCTTGAAGTCCTAAAATCTGTCAAATACTTCACTCTTATGAATAAGAAAGTAGACCCAAGTGAAGCGGGAGTAGTCATCAATGAAGGTGAGGACATAGCGGGCCTTACTAAATGAAGGTGTTGGAAATGGACCTGCTACATCACTGTGAACAAGTTGAAGAACTTCCAAAGCTCTCCAAGCTTTCCCCTTATCAAACTTCTCTTTGGGATGCTTTCCCATGGAACAACCTGAACATACACCTTCTAAAAAACTAATTTGAGGTAGACCTGTGACCATGTCTTTAGTGCTAAGCTACTGAAGATAGCGGTAGTTGAGGTGACCGAACCGCTCATGCCATAGCTTACTTTCTGAATTTGAATGAGTAAGCAAGGCCCTAGAAGGTGAACTTGGCACAAAGTGGGAGAATGAATAAAGCCTTGAGTTGTCATTGACTTGTCCCACTGCTACCAAGGCATCATCATCAAGTTCCTTTACCATAACTGAATTAGGTGTAAACTCAACCTTTTTCCCATTCCATAGTGAGTGATTTGGTAGATAGAGAGAAGGTTGGTAGACAAGTTAGGAACATAGAGAACATTCTCAAATGTTCCATCATCCATGTCAACTGAACCTTTCCCTTCAACCTCTACTTGTGTATCATCACCTATGTAAATGTGAGGTACCTTAGATGGCTCCAATGAAGAAAACTGCTCCTATGTAGAACCCATGTGATATGAGGCACCCGAGTCAAGTATCCACTACTGTGAAGAACCTGTTGTAGCCACAAATGCTTGCCCTTTTCCCTTAGAATGTGCAGAAGAGGAAGGAGATGAATCCTTCTTTGTGTAGGCGGATGGAAAGTTGATGTTGTTTTCCTTAAGAATATTAGTTAACTCATCAACTTGTTTTGTGTAGCATCGATGCTCATCATGACCATACTTCTTGCAATATGCACAAGTTGGTTTATCCTTCTTAGGTGGTGTCCCCTTCTTGGAAGAGGATGAAAAATCGCCTTGTGATGGAGAGGATGATTGTCCTTTTTCCTGTTGTGGCTTAGACTTGGAGTGCTTCTTCTTCTTGTTGGAATCTTTGCCTTGACTTCCTTGATTCCCTTGATTAGCCACTAAAGCCTGGGACTTTGAAGACTTGAGAAGCCCCATGTTCAACAACTTAGATTGTTCCAATATCAACATTTCTGTGAAAGCATCAAATGAAGGCATAACATAGGAACTCCCCACTGTCAAACGATGAGTTTGGAAGCTAGACACAAATGTTGCATATTTTGGTGCAAGCTTGTCCAACAAGTTGAATATCAACTGAGCATCCTTTTTGTCAATTCCACAATCCTTAAGCTTTGCTCTTAGCTCATTTGCTTTGGTGACATAATCTTGGATTG
Source organism: Cryptomeria japonica (assembly GCF_030272615.1). Lineage (NCBI taxonomy): Eukaryota > Viridiplantae > Streptophyta > Pinopsida > Cupressales > Cupressaceae > Cryptomeria > Cryptomeria japonica. The sequence goes on along the minus strand of NC_081409.1, from coordinate 924,782,122 downwards.
TATCAAAACTCTTGGGATCCAAGTTGGTGAGCTCATTGTCAATCTTATAGCCTCTGATTTCATCAACTTGACCATACAATTTCTAAAACATATCCCAAGCATCTTTGATTGTAGTACACTTTTCAATATGAAAGATGAGGTCATTTGATACATACTTCCGCAAAGTTCCAAGAGCCATGCAATTCTTAGTGAGCCATTCTAACTGAGCAATAGGATCATCCTTAGGATCAAGTGGTGCTGCTATTGTTCCATCTATGTAATGCGTGAGACCTTTTTCCATTAATTTGCTCCATACTTTAATTTTCCATGATACATAATTATGCGGAGTTAAAGGTGGAAATTTATGAGGATCATAGCAACAAAATGAAAGAGCACAAGGAAAGAGAGGTACAATCACACAAGACACCCCCCCAAATTCACTCAATCAAAGAACCCCCCCAAAAGTGATGATTTGGCACTTTATACTTAGTGCGTGTACAATGGGCCACTTGCAAAAAATGGCAAAGTGGACTTCCGATTTCAATTTTACAATTGCCTCAGTAAGGCCAAAAGAGACTCAAACTAATAGTGCAAGAGATCTAAACTAAGATCCAAGCAAATTACAAATACCAAATAGGCCAAATAAGACCAATATCTGAAAGTACAACTTATACTCAAAATCTCTGAATTCTGATCATAGATTATGAAAGTAGATTAAAAACATGCACTTTCAAAAAAAATGGCACCTGAAAAAGAGGTTGTATGAGCTCAAACAAGGCCTTTGAAGTTGCAGAATTGAGGGTTGGATAGGTACAACTGAGAGAATCTGAAAATTTCAAAAAACCTATGCACCAAAACTAGAAAATAACCACACCACTACGAAGAGCACGAAAAATTAGCCCAAATAAAAAAAAGTTGCACCCAAAAAGGAGCAAAATTGAGCAAGTTATGGGCCTCCAAAGTTGACTCAAAAAACCAAACTGCTCAATGGAGAGGGGTCTAAAATTTTTCAAAGAAAATGCTGACTGGGTGCTGTTGATTGGGTAGAAGGTACGAATCCCAAAAATAATTTTCTTTATTTTATTTTTTTTTTTCAAATTTTTTTTTTCAAACTAGAAAATAATTTTCAGAATTTTTTTTTTTTTTTTTTATTTTTTTGAAAAAAAATCTGAAAATTCCATACCATACCACCCGAATTGGGCAGAAAATTTCCTCCACACCCAAAAATTGATTCTCGCCAAAATAGGTCGAATTTATACTTGATTTTTATGGAAATGGCCTCCCAGACGCAATGGTGAAGTAAAAAATGCTCTAAGATGCCTCCAAAAAATGCAGTTCCTCAGATTCGAAAATAGAAGCCTTCCACGATGTCTCCAAAAACCAATCAATGAAGCCCCAATGGCTTTGATACCATGTGAGATTTTGCCAAGATCAAGGGCACAATGAAAAGTATTAAAATAGAGACAAAAGAATGACAAGAACAAACTGTATTCTCATCAATATGAAAATGATCAACTAGATTCACCAATACAATGAATATAGGCCTTCTTATATAGGCAAGGCCATATGGATGTACGAGCACACAATTATGACATGTGGCTCAATGAGAAACAAGGGTAGGTAAGAAATACTAGGGGTAGGTAGGAGAAATAATATAATATTCTGCAAGAGGTGGATGACCCATCGAATGTGGAGTGTAACAACAAAACAAGACCACAAAAGGTGGAATTTCTCCTACAAGCTCTATCCCTATGTGCACACTTCCCTAAGTGTCTCAAATCCAAACTACGAAAAAATGCATTATCCTAAGTTAACTTAAGTAAAGTGTAATAATATCCATAATGAATATTTATTTACACCAACATTGTCAAAGGGGGAGAAGATGTGAAGTGGAAAAGATATCTGCAGTATTAAGGAGAAGATGTGACGTAGAAAGAGTGACATCTTTTGTATATTGCCATCAATGCCAAAGGGGGAGATTGTTGGCATATGTGCAAGAGTGTGATGACATGATGATATTGTATGGTGTCATTGATGTCAATATGCTGAGAAGTGAACTGATATTTTGAAGTTAAGCAACTGGCAAAGAGAAATAGTACGGTGGTGTAAACCAGTATATGTGCAATAAGTGAAGCGGTATGCTTGTCCAAGTGAACCGGTATGATGTTATGAACCAGAACTGGTATGTCGGAATGAGAACTGGTACATGGAATGTGGTAGGACTACCGGTTGGTAGTCTTAGCTTCAGGGTTTCCGGTTGAAGTGTTCCAAGCCCGATGACATTGTGTGATGAGTTAGCATTGTAATGGAGATCAGATCGTGTTGCCACGTCAATCTTGTGCACGTGAAGGATCTTGCATGAAGAAGATTGATCCGATCTACCTCGGGAATGTGTGAAGTCTTTGCAAATGGTGGAGAATGCGTGATGGGTTATCGCCTCCATGAAGCGATAAAGAATGAATGATGGAGAATGTCTTGAGATTTGTTCAAGATCATTGTATTCAAATGCAAAGTGCTCAATGGCCAGGATTGTACCGATCAATTGCTTAACCTAAGTGTTTAGGGTTTAGGGTTTATGCTGCCGACCTATCTGTGTTCTATAAGGTCGATGTTGTGTTTCATGTTGAGGTTGTTGGCAAATGTTGTGTGTGTATCTAAGTGTAGAGATACGTGATTCTTGCCATACCAGATAAGAGGATTGATACCTGCATAGTGTGTATGCAGAAGGAAGGAACTAAAGCGGATCTGCATTGGCATTGAGTGCTATTACCAGATCATTGTAATACTTGTTGATCTTTAACTACTTCAACAGTTGGAAAATCCCTTAACTGGGTAGCTTTAACCATCTTGTTGTAAATCCTTTAACAGGGTGACTCAAAGCCATTGAGTTCATAAAATCCTCTAACAAGGTAACCTCTAACAGGGTTTAACCCTTAACCGAGTATTCTAGCCATCCCTTAACCAGGTGATCCTTAATAGGATTGGTTCCTAACAGAACCTGTTGTAATAGTCTTTAACCAGACCAGGCTTCTAACAGAGCGGACTTCTAAAGAGTTCAAAATAGCTTGTGGGTATTCATCCCCACCGTGGTTTTTCCCAGTTGGGTTTCCACATGAAAAATGTGTGTCATTTGTGATGTCTTTTTCATGTGAAGCTTTGTTGTTTTCTGTCAAGCGGCGAATCATGTTGATCTAGCAAGTTATTATATTTCTGATGATAGATTATCTGTTTATGCATAAGGTGAAAGTGGAAATGAGGAAGTAGGTTGTGTGGAAGGCTAAGAAGATTGACCAGTTCATGTCTTTCACAGTTGCACTGTGTTTAACCGGTAGTAGTATGGTTTGGACCCGTGTTATAGATTGCCAGTAGTTTACAATCTACAATCAAACCGGTTTAGGAGAAATTTTTGTGCCTGTACTGATTCACCCCACCTCTTAGTACCGGTTTGGTACTCACTTTTCATCATATAGTTATCACTCACTGCTCCTGAGATTACTTGCAAACTAAGATGCTCAACCTTAAGGAAATATACAATAAGGACTTGCAAACACTGAAGATCACTTCTTTAGGGAAAGATAAATAACTTCTAATAGAGTAACTTCAATAGGATTGAACTACATAGAATCACATCTATTAAAATAATGATCAAAGTGCACTATTCAAAACACATTAGAAACTATCTTTGTAGACACATAAAATCTACATCACCTTCGTTCCTCATTTTTAACCTTATTGCGTGTATGATCTTCTTTATTCGCGTGATCCCGTCATGTCTAGATTGTTCCCTTGCCTTACCATTTCATGTCCAAGATTGCATTTTACTCTTAAAATCATCCCTTTTGCATCAGATTGTTCCCTTGTCACTCTTTCAGTGATGTTTTTCCTAATTGTGTTTGGATTAGGGTTTTTTGCCCCTAATTCGATCCTTCCGTTCAGCCTTTTCCATGCCTATCTAGATCCTTCCCCTCTCTTCCCACTCCTGATGCAAAAGTTTCTTTTCAACCTCTTCTTCACCCTCCTTATGTTGGATTTTTCCCCTTTCCCTTCGGCAGTGTCCGTCTTGACCATTTTCTTCATCTCGATTTTAGGGTTTTTAGGCTTGCTTTCTAGGATTCCACCACTTCCCGTCTTCCATTTCCATTCTTGTTGGATCCCCTTTCCTGCCTATCCATATGAAAAAATTGTATTTTAACCTCTTTTCCAGTCCCATGGCATCGCATTTGTCCCTTCTCTGTCCGGTGACCCACTTTGATTTGGTTTACTCGATATTGCTCAGTTTTACCTGGTTTGCCCTAATTTTGAATTTTTCACTCGAATTGTCTCATTTCCCATCCAAAATTTTCCATTCTTTCCAATTTCACCTATTTTAACTTAATTTGACCCCTTTAAGGTCCTCGAATGTTAGTTTGATTAATTTGCCTAGTTAGGGTTAATTAATTCATTAATTAATTAAGCCCCTTTTCACTAATTATTCTACCCTAATCTTTCATCATTTCACAAAACCTCTTCCCCTTTTAAAATTAATTAAATAATATTGAATTATTTGACTGAAATCGATTTATCCCCTTTAATTAAACAATCTTAATTGATTAATTAAAGGTTCATTTAAATTATTCAATTATCTAATTATGTCTTCGAATTAAATAAATATCTTTATTTATTTAATTTTCCTAATTATCTTCTCGCATAAGGATAATATTTGCTTTTTTCAAATTTTAATTAAAAATATCTTCCTAATTTTCGAAAAATGGCAACTTTATCTCAAGATTTATCTTTGATTTTCAAAAATCTTAATATCTCATTATTTTTGAATTTTTAATTCAAAAATGAGGTATGCATTCCCAAAAATATGCTTTTTTTTATCGTTTTTTCCTTCATCTCCTTTATCCTTCCCCAAATGATAGCTTTGTCGTGCATTTGATCTCGTTTGTCCACAAAATCAAAAATATTTTTGATCTTGTCCGTCTGTCGAGTCTCTGGTTTTCTATAAATTGAGGACTCCCCTTTAGTCAAATCATCTCACTTTTGCATTGTTTGTTTTGTTGCATTTTCATCCAATTTTTGAGTAGTTTCATTCTATCTCATTTTTGAGAAATCATCTAAATTAAGTAATGTTATTTTGTCTAGACAATCATCAACTGTTAGTAAATAGAAATCATTTTTTAATCACATATTCCTAGTAAGTCTCACAAACCGTCTCCTTCGCTTTCGTTGTTTCATGCACCTAACCTCTCAAGAGCGACATATCTCCATTAGAGTTGAAAGGAAGAGAAATGAGGTCTAATTGAAGAAGCGCAATGGATAGTTTGAATTAATGTTGTGTTTTATTTCAATTACTTTGTTGGTAGGATTAGGAAAGTTAGCATGCAATCTAAGTTTATATGATTAGCTTAGGTAGACTGTATGCATGTTTTGTTTTTCGAACTAACACACCTTTTTGGTCATGTACAATATTCATTACTACTATGTTATACTTACGAACTTGTGTACTACTTCACATTCACTTATTACAATACATACAACTTATCACATCATTTCCACAATGATTCCAACTTTTATATACCATTTGCAACCTCAACAACATCAATTAGGTCGACCCAATTATATGTAATGTGCAGATATAAAATAGTTGGCCCAAAAATAATCTCCAATGTATTGTAGAAGGAAAAATGAGATGTGTGAGATATCACACCATGTCAACACACCTTCCTATCCATCCTAAATCATTTCCTATAGATCTGCATGCAATCACATAGACCAAAATATTATAGGTTAGGTGCAAAAGATAAAGCGGTTAAGTTAAACCAATACAACTAACTCCAAATATGATTTAGACCACCAAAGGCACCAACAGATGCGCAAGATAACATCAACAAATATTCACAACACTCGATAATCGAGCCATATCACCAAGATACTAGTAGACATAGGTGTGAAACACATCCCTATAAATTGACATTGAAATAGTGACAAATGATTGAATACCAACTGTAGATCCCTTAAATCAACACCAAAGCTCTGGAACTTCATGATAAATCTTTATAGACCTTCTAAAGCATACGTAACTATACTCCACATATCCACATGATCACACAACTAACCTTCTATTACTTCATTATACTAGACCATATTTGGACCAAGAATGCTACTAAGTTACACATCTGAATCAACAAGTTTGACATCAATGACAACAAGAACTCGTATTTGCAACAATTACATACAAGATTTGGAGGAAAATAGGTGATATCTATCAAACTAAGGGTTTTTTTAACAAGTTATATCTAAAAAGACGTTTGTATTCTTTAAAAATGAGGGATGGTGGTTCTATTGTGGAACATTTGAATGCTTTAAATTTTATTTTAAGTTAGCTTGCATTGATAGATGTTAGTATGGAAGATAAAGATGAATGTATCCTTCTACTTTTATCTTTGTCTAATTCTTGGGAAAATCTATTGGTTGCCATAAGTAGTGGTGGTGTAGAGCCTAAGATGGACAATGCAATTCTAATATTTACTTCAAAAGAGATGAGGATAAAGACCATGAATGTCAGTTCCCAAGATGCCTTGCATGTTCGAGGAAGGCCTAAGGATAAAGGGCCCTGAAATGATAAAAAACATGATAAGTCAAAAGGACATTCTAAGATTCCTAGAAAGAGTAGAGTTAAGTGTTTGAGATATGGTAAAAGAGGACATGTTAAGGATTGTAGGAATAAAAAGAAGAGAATTGATGCTTCCACAGATAAATCCTCTGATGATGGCGATTTCGATGCTTTACTTAAATTTCAAATAATTATATTAGTAATGATGCTTGGCTTGTTGATTCAGTTGCTTCCTACCATATGACTCCTCAAAAGGAGTGGTTTTATCAGTATAAAGGATATGATGGAGGAGAATTTTTTCTTGCTAATAACACCTTAGTGAATATTGTTGGCAAAGGCAAGATAAAGTTGTACTTTAGTGATGGTAGGATTGTTTTCCTTTATCATATTTTACATAATCAAGATCTTGCAACAATTTTACTTTTGGTTTCCAAGTTAAATAGTTTTGGAATGCATGTGACATTTGATAATTCTGGTTGCAGGTTTGTAAGGGGAAGTTTGGTAATTGCTAAAGGATCTCAGGAAGAGAGTTTTCTTAAGCTACATGCTTCTACTCTTTGTAATTCAAATTTTGTAACTAGGACTAAAAATGTAATTATGTTGTGGCACCATATATTGGATCACATTGGTGAAAAAGGTCTTAAGACCATTTTAGATAAAAAAATAGTTGAGGGGATTTCTAATTATTCTATTAGTAAGAGTGATTTCTATGAGCATTGTGTGTTTGGTAAATGAAATAGATATTCATTTCCTAAAGGAGTTAATAAATCTAAGAGACCTTTAGAGTTTATTTATTCGAATGTATGTGGTCTAGCGAATGTTGATTATTTGAACAAATCTCAGTATTATATTTCCTTCATTGATCACGTCTTGAGATATACTTGGATTTATTTTATACATTCAAAATTTGAATTTTTCACCAAGTTTAAGGAATTTAAGAGAATAATTGAAAATAATTCAGATTATAAGATAAAAGTATTGAGATCTAACAATGGGGGTGAATATTTATCTAATAAATTTTATGAGTTTTGCAAAAATGCAAGAATTATTAGGCAAAAGACTACACCTTACACTCCCTAACAAAATGGGGTAGTAGAAAGAATGAACTGCAAATTAATGACAATAGATAGGAGCATGTTAAGTAGTGCTAAGCTAGATAAATGCTATTGGGAAGAAGTTGTTGGTACTGCTTTTTATTTGATTAATAGATCTCCTTGTAAAGATCTTGTTGATAAAACACCTTATGAAATGTGTTTATGTAAAAAGCCTCCAGTTTCACATTTAAGGGTCTTTGGTTGTCAGGCTCTTGTTCATGCGCTTCAAGAGAAGTAATCTAAATTGGATCCAAAAGCTCAAAAATGCATCTTTGTAGGATGTTGTGAGAATGTAAAAGGATATAAGCTTTGAAATCCTCTAGCCCATTGAATTATTTTTTCTAGAGATGTGATTTTTAGGGAATTTAGAGTTGACTCAAGTGAAGAACAATCAAAGGAAAAGTTAAAAATAATGCATTTTGAAACCAAACAAGAAGATGCACATGTGGAATAACAAAGAGATGGATAAGAAGAAGAGAGTTCAAGCGAAAGTTTTGAAGATTCAATTGTGATAGAAGAAGTTGAAAATAATGAAGAAGAACCTAAGGAAGAACCACTTACTTCACCTTTGAGAAGATTCACAAGACAAAGGAATCCAATTGATAGGTATAGCCCACCAAATTTTTGTTGTAAGTTTTCTTTATTAAGTACTAACGATAAACCTAGATCTTATAGGGAAGCACTATCTTCTGAGGAAAGTGAGTCTTGGATGTATGCCATGCAAGAGGAGATGACAACTTTGGATAGTTGTGACACCCAGATCTTATTAGTTTGCCCAAAGGAAGAAAGCCTATTGGATCCAAATGGGTATTTAAGAATAATTTTGGTGCAAATGGTTAGTTAAAGTAGTACAAGACTAAACTAATGGCCAAGGGCTAGTCCAAGAGAGGGTAAGTTGATTTTGGTGAAATATTCTCTCCTATTGCTAAGCTAACTTCTATTATATTCCTATTTATATTAAGGTTATTGATTATTAGTTATTGATTATTGTCATGTATGTTGATAACATGTTTATTGGTAACAGTGAGACGATGATTAGAGAGCTCAAAACTTAGCTTTCTAGCACATTTAATATGAAGGATTTGAGGATTGCTAGATATATTTTTGAGATGGAAATCAACAAGAATCAGGTTCCTAGAAAGCTTTAGTTAAGTCAGAGTAAGTATATTGATACCATTTTGCAAAGATTTAAAGTGTAGGACTGTAAGATAGTAAGTGTAGACGTCCAAAATTAATTAAATCAAAAATTTAATTAATTTAGCCTTACTACATAATTTATTTATTTAATTGTGTTATCTCTTTATGCTTCTCAAAATTAATTAAATTTGATTTAATTAATTATGTCACTATAATCCAAATAATTGAGTTATTCATCCCTTATTTCTCCAAAGTTCCCCAAATAATTATTTCTTCTAAATCTCATTTTAGTTAATTAATTTAAATTAATTAACTAAATTATGTGATTCCTACAAATCACTCCCCCTAATTCTTCTTTAAGATAATTAATTCTTCTAGAATGCATACTTGGCATTATTTCCTAATTTTTAATTCCTCCACTCTCTCCCCTTGTCAAATCCTCCTACAAATCCCACTTGTCTTCTAATCTTTTATTATCCCACCTAATCACCTCCTTAATCATTTGTTAGTGGCTAGTTGCCATGATTAGCCACCAAGTCAACCAATAGCCATAAATGGCTAAGTTGACTTATCCCCTCCTCACCTTCCAACCTTAAATGCACCTAATTGGGTCATTTCAAGGATTTCAAAATCTCACACTCTCCCATGTCTCTCACCTTCCCAAGTAATTTTTAATTCCTTTTCCCATTTCTTTTCCCCATGCAAATCATTTATTGGGAATTTTTTAATTCCCTTGTCCTCTCTCCAAGGAATTTTTAATTCCTCTTATTCCTCCAAGGTACTTGAGTATATCTTCCCCATGCACCTTGTGGACTATGGAGACAAGAAAAGCCTTTATGGAAAATCCCTTGGTCCCCACACCATGTCCTCTCATGTCCTCTCAATCCATGTGCTTCCTCTCCTTCAATCTCCACCCTTGATCCATCTTCAATCTTGATCATCCATTTACCTCCCTTCCAATCTATAAATTGGGGTCTCCTCCCCTTCTTTTTTCATCTCCAATTTATTTAATCTTATGCTGCCTCTATAGCTTTAGCAATCCATCCAAGAGCATTCTCATTATAATCAATCAAGTATCCATAATCACTTAGCAACCCATTCCCTTCATCCACTTTGCATTCATCATTCCATCATCTAGACATTTGTTGTGCATTTGGAGAGAAAACCACATCAACATCAAGGAGTCAATCCAATCAAGCCAAGGAGGGGTGCATCTTTGGATTCATCAAAGGCTCAAACCAAAGGAGGAAAGTAAATAGAGAGGTATAATGGTTTTTATTTGTGTTTGATTAAATTATTTGCATATTAACCATTGCATTCTTGTCTCTCTACTTTTTCCTTGCTTCATTTTGGCACACCGGGTGGGACCCACATCCCTTTTACTAATTATTTATTTGAGTTTTTTGTGATTTTAGCTTGTAGGTTGATGCTTCAACGTTTCCGCCTACTATTCAATGTACCCAAAATGTTTCTTCAACATATCCACTGCGGATCAACGCAAGGATTTGAATTTGAAAATTTTAACCTGCCTTTTCTGCAGCTTTCAGGAATCGACACATGCACCTATGAATCGATGCCTCCGTAGTGTCTTTAAACACTTTAGTTTAGAGCTTTAGTTTTGGCATTTATTTATGTTTTAAAAGCTTAAAAACTACAAAAACATTTAAAAGGGACCATAAAAAGAACAAAACCAAATTTAGGTTAGTTTGATTTCTGTTTTTGTTAGGTTTTTAAGAAATTTAGGATTAATCTTTGGGTTCCAGGTAGATCAATGTTTGTGCAGACGCATCAACATCTGCACTCTGATTCAATGCTTGCACTGAGTTAGATATCCCGCCCGAATTTCAAATTTTGAATTCAAATTTTAAAATTTCAACTAACTCTGCAAACATTTAATTCTATGTGTTTTGACGCCTATGCACATGCATCGACATCTGCATCATACATTAATGTTTTCCCAACTGGTAAATTCAAACTTAAATTTTTTTGAAAATTTTTAAAATCTGCATTTCCCGTTTTTTATTGCTTAGGGGCACGCAATTCCTTCAACATGTGCGCAAACGCCTCAACATCTACGCCTGTGGATCAACACCTGTGTTGTATCCTTAGAATTTTTGGGTTACTAATCAAATTTGAGTTTTGGAGGATTATTTTGTTTGTCCAAGGCATAATTCTATACTACTAACTGTTTTCTTGCAACACGCTTGTCAGGGACACATTTTTTTTCACTAGTTTAGTTTTGTTTTATGCATTCTATATAGAAAATCATGAACATGTGGGCTTAAAATGAACAAGTGTCTTATGTGTTTTGTGCACTTGCACGCTTAATGTATACACTCAAAATTGGCTATGAATAATTAAATAAATATTTATTATTTATTTAATGTATATTCTTCTATTAAATAATTAATTTGAAAAGATTAATTTATTTAATTCACTTTGATGCTTATTCTTTTATAATTAATTAAATTGAAACATTTTTATTAATTAATTCATTACCCCTTTCTTCTAAATCAATTCAATTAAATATCTAATATTTAATCATCCCCTATCCAATTCTTCTATAGTCTCATCAATTAAATAAATTCTTAATTATTTTATCTCCAAATCTAACTCATCTCATATGCACATCACTTCCTCTTTTGCCAACTCATCAATTATATGACTAAAGAAATTAATATTTTTAAATATTAATAGATCACTTATCTTCAACATCGAATTCATAAATAAAAGAATGTGTACATTCACACATTTCTCAACCAATTTTATATTTTCTCCAACCTCCCTACCTCTTTGGAGGGAGTTGAGTTCAGTTGTCCTCATATCCCTAGATCTTCTCCAACCATCCTATATTCTCTCAAGTCTTCAACTCTAGTCAAGGTGATCCTTCTGACACTTGGCTTCTCCTTCCACCTTTTCCTCCATCCTGCAGGTGTAGGAGGAACATCTTCCTCCTTTTTCTCTCACATTCCAACCAATCTTTTCATAGCCATCCAATCTACATGATTCAATCTCAACTGTTTATCTCTGCCACATGGGATTTTACACACCAAAAATCTATAAAAAGAGAGTTTCTCTAGCATTTTGGGACTAATAGTTATCTTGCAGTAGTCATTTTTGCATCCGTGAGTTTTAGCAATTAAGCATTATGAGCAAATTAGGAGTGTGCCTTTGGCTTTAGCATAATCATATAGTTTTGCATAAATCATTTTAGCTTGCATAATCAAAGTATCAGTTATCAATCCATTCATCAAATTTGTCATCTTGGAAGAAACAACAGTGCAGTATGAGAGAAAATATGAGCAACTAGGATGAAATGGTGATAGGACAGGAAGTGAAGGTATAAATTTCTAAGTTTAATCATTTATTTTTTTCATTGGTAACTTTAGAGTATTTTGTCGGGTATTTCTTGTTATTTGTTGAAAACTAATCAATCTTGCAGGTTCACTTTTGAAGTATACTTTCTAGGTTACACACTTAGTGTTGGGTGGACCCACCGTTGCACTCAAGTATCCTCTCCCCTCGCCTTCATAAATATTAGGTGTAAGAGAAAGAATGATCAATAACACCCTCTTTTTATCTTTGTAGAGAGGGCTACTCTTGACTGAGGATTTAATCACCTCACAAGGGTAGTTTGAATTGGGACACGTTGGGGATATCAACTCTCTTGGCGTGATTTCGAGTGGGTTTTTCCAAGATGCTATATAAATAAGTTGGTCAAGCGGTTGAGGTGCTGAGTCAATTCGACGTATGTGGGGACCCTTCTTGCTCTAACAAGATCAGTTAGAGCCTTAAGTGGATTTCTTCTAGAATCCATCGTTGGATCGACGATCCCTCATAAACTACACCAGACACCAGGTTTAGTAGCCAAAATGCTACATTTGATAGTGCAGGGGATGTAGATCATACCTCGAAGTTGCCTCTCATGTACCCGCTCAGGATGAGATAGGAATTTCCCATATCATAGATCCTCAAATCTTTGGGGTAAGGTAATCTGGTATGCCCGAGAAGTGAGTGCATTGTAAGGGGGAGCTAGTGCTACCAAAGTCTCCATCTATCTGCCTGAGTGAGGTATCGCTTGTGCGAGAGGCCTATCAAGTGGTTTCCACTTTCCAGCCTTAGGTCGTATGTTTCAAAAGCGTGTCTTCATTTGTGCAAACCTGTAAAAATTTTTTTGGCTAATCTAGGCCCTCTCACTTTTACAGTTAATCTTTGAAGTGTTGCACTTGGCCAATGTGTATTCTTTGCTTGATGTATTCTTGCGAAGAGTAGTTGACAATCACTAACCTCCAAAAATCTTTCCCAAACATTTGACAACCATCCAAATTGCCATAAACCCTAAATCATTTTTTCAATATGCTAATTACCTTCATGACCACCTCAATCAAGCATCCCAAGAGGTCAATCCACCATCAAGTCAAGAAGAAGAATCCTAGTTTGAAGCAAACCCTCAAGCATAGAAAGTTCCTATATATCAATCGCAAACTCTTGATGAAACATAGAACATTTTTGCATCACTTCCATGATTACCTTCATGGCCGCAACAATGAGCTTGATGAAGAATCTCTAAGGGAGAGTGCTTTCCAAAAAAGGTCAGGCCTTTCACAATCCATTAATAGGAGTGGTTGTATCAACTTGTCCTACTTGCTTGAGAATCCCATCACCTATTGAGTCATCCTAGAGCGACATTTCCCTTCCATCACACTTTATTTTCTATAATCAATTTCCTTTGTTCACACATTCATCATCTAATCATCTTCTAAGGAAAACATAATCAAATCCAACCAATTCCTATCCCCAATCAAACAATCATTTTCAATCCCAATCAATCAATCAATCACATCAACCTCATCCAAGGGTTCACATCTTTGTGAAGTTTAATTTAGAACTTATCTTAAATCAATCATCATTTGGATTTTGTGTTTGGGAAAGAATCTACCTCAAGTACCCTTGCTTAATCATTTTGGTTGATCAAAACCCTAATCCTTGGCCTTATTTTTCTTGGGAGCACAAGTCTGTCCAATGTAAGAGAGGACCTAATTAATTGATCCCAATCCCAAGGTCTAAATTTCACTTAACCTAGTTGTCACCTTGTTTGTGGTTCACATCAATTCCACATCTTCCGAGGTGTCATATTTGTCCTAATCAAAGGACCAATCAACATTTGACATGTCATCTTGTTCGTACAATACGAATGCCATATCAACAAAGAGGCAAAGTTTTTGTGATGACCAGACAGGCATCAAATTTAAGCATGTTGAATGCTAATGTAAGCACTACATCAAAATTCTTTTGAAAATTTGGAGCCCCCCCTCTCATTTGGCTTTTTGATTTTGCAGTTCAACTTCAAGAGGCCATATCTTGCTCATTTGTGCTCATTTTTGGGTGCAATTTTCTTTTTATTTGGGCAAATTTTTCATGCTCTTCGCAGTGGTGGAGGAATTTTCTGATTTTGATGGACAAATTTTTCACAATTTGTAGTTTTTGATGACTATACCTATTTAATCCTCAATTTTGCAACTTCAGAGGCTTTGTTTGGGGTCATATGACCTCCTTTTCAGGTGACAATTTTTTTGGTCTACTTTCATAATCTGCCATCAGTTTGCAATGATTTTGAGTACAAATTGTACTTTTAGTATTTGGTCATTTTTGGCCTATTTGGTGCTTGTATTTTTCTTGGATCTCAGTTTAGATCACTTGGAGTATTTTTTGGAGTGTCTTATAGCCTATTTGAGGCAGTTGTAAATTTGAAATCAAAAGTCCACCTTTCCTTGTTTTGTAAGTGGCCATTGTACATGCACTAAGTTTAAAGTTCCAAATTATCATTTTTTTTTGGGGGGGGGTTTCTTGATTGAGTAATTTGGGGGGGTGTCTTGTGTGATTGTGCCTCTCTCTATCTTGTATTTTTTCATTTTGGTGCTATGGGTTCTAAATTTTCACTTTTAACTTCACATAATTATGCATCATGGAAGATTAAGGCATGGAGTAAGCTAATGGAAAAATGACTCATTCATTATGTAAATGGAACTATAACAACACCACCTGATCCTAAGTCTAATCATAATGCTCAAGTTGAATGAATCACTCAAAATTGTATGACACTTGGAACCTTGAGAAAGTATGTATCAGATGACCTCAATTTTTACATTGAGAAGTGTACAACAATTAAAGAGGCTTGGGATATTTATGAGAAGTTGTATGGTCAAGTTGATGAGATTAAGGGCTACAAGCTTGATAGTGAACTCACAACATTGGGTCGCAAGGATTTTGATACAATCCAAGATTTTTTCACAAAAGCAAATGAGCTAAGAGAAAATCTTAAGGATTGTGGTATTGATAAAAAGGATGCTCAATTGGTTTACAATTTGTTGGACAAGATTCCATCAGAGTATGTAGCCTCTGTCTCTAGCTTTCACACCCATTGGTTGGATCAAGGTGTCTCCTACACTCCACCATCATTTGATGCATTCACAGAGATGTTGATACTTGAGCAGTCTAAGTTGACCTAGATGGAGATTCTCAAATCTTCAAAGTCACAAGCTTTGGTGGCTAATAAAGGGAATCAAAGCAATCAAGGAAAAGGAAAGAACCAAAAGCAACCTAATCCTAAGCCACAACAAGATGGAGCACAATCCTCCTCTCCACAACAAGGTGATTCTACATCCTCACCTAAGAGGAAATCCTATAAGGGCAATCTTGTTTGTGCATATTGTAAAAAGTGAGGACATGATGAACAATGCTGTTACAAGAAGGATACTGATGAATTGAAACATCTTCTTGAGAACAACAAAATCAATTTGCCTTCTATAATGTCTACTTTGACTTCTTCTTCCAAAGAAAAGGATAAAGGGAAGGATCACTCTTTTGAGTCAAAAGGAAAGGGACAAGCTCTTTGTGCTACTACAAACCATGATTTAGGGAGATGACTTCTAGATTCATGGGCTTCTCATCATATGGAATTTTCATAGTCTATGTTCTCTTCATTTGAGCCTTGCACCATGGCATATATTTTGATGGGAAATCATACATATATGGATGTGATTGGGAAAGGATCTATTGTCACTAGGGATAAATCCTTCAATGATGTTTTGTGTGTACCCCATTTGACAAATAATATTCTTTCCATCTATCAAATCACACATGGGGCAACAAGGAAAACTGTGGAGTTCACACCTGATTCAGTTATCATTAGAGAATTGGAGACTAGATCTATCATTTCAATTGGGATGGTTGATCATGCATCTCGTTTGTACTCCTTTTCACATTTTTCTCATATTGATAGGTTGATTCTTCACATGATGATTCAAATTTTGAGGAGAACTTAGGGTACTTGAACTTGGGTGTTCTCACATGTGATCCCATTCTTGAACCTTGCCTTTCATCTCCTCCTATTGATATCACACCACCTATTGCACCTAATGATGTAAATGATGTGAAAATTTTTCCTTCTTTTGATTCATTGTAGCAGGATATATCTTGCCTTCTAGCTTCAGTTCATTGGGATGATTACTTGACATACATTGTAGGGTTGTTTGTGGAGTCCTACATTACAGATTTATGATACATCATTGATGACATTATCTTCTCTTTGATGAAGATGTTCCTTCTTTGATTGTTGTGAGGGAACACTCTGAACCTCTTGTTCATTCTCTACATGATCATTCTTTCGAGGTTGACATGATTGTTGATGCTTATGTACAATAGTTCAAGGAGGTCTCTTTATCTTTAGAGGAGACATGCGAGTCTTTGGATATTGTTCTACATTCATCTCCACTAGATCTTGGAGTACCTTTTTCAGCAGTGTGGAGCAGTTCACCACCTTTGGAGGGGGTAACTTTTAGCATTGACATGGGGACACTTGAGCAGTTTTTAGAGACTTCATTCATTATGAGTTTGTTTCCTACATCTTCCCTTCATGATTGAGGAGACTTCATGGATACACCTTTGGTTTTGTTTCTTCCCAAGGGGAGGAACATTTTTCGATGTTCCTGGAGAATTTTCTTCATTCAACTTTGAGCTTCTACCATTGGCACAGATTATACATTGAGGGGGGGCTACTCAGACTCTCTTCTTATCTCATATGGGGGGACTTTTTCCTCACATGGGGTTTTGTCCTTCACATGTTTCTTTGAGAGTTCCTTTCTATATAGTTTTCATCTCTCTCTTTTCTTTGGGGGGGGGGTGTTTCCCATTGGGTTTTTCTCTCTTTCCCTGCTTTATGGGAGATTGCATTTGCCTTTGTACATGGGTACCTAGCATGGCCTTGTAGTCAGGACCCATCTTGTATTGCTTAGTTGCATTGTAGACTTAAGTGCATTCCCCTAAGTTTCACTTAAGGGGGGGTGGGGGTGTTGGTGTAATTATTTATTCATGTTGGATATAATTACACTTTACTTAAGTTTACTTAGGAACATGCACCACATTGTAGTTTGCATACGAGACACTTAGGGAGATTTGCATACATTGGGCATGTGTATGTAGGAGAATTCCCACCTTTTATGGTGTGATATTGTTATTTGTGAGGAACTGGTTATTACTGAGATGGGGGGGTGAATCAATAATAACAATAAACTTTAAAACTTTGACAACAACCAAAAAATTCTTTCAAAACAAGTCATAAACAGTACCGGTAATAACTGAAATCATACTATTGATTAGATTCATCAAACTATTCTTCTAAGTGTTCATCAACATGCATGCAATATAAAGATATGAACTTAACACAAAAGAAATCAATCAACACATGAAAACCAGGATTTTCACGTGGAAACCCAAATGGGAAAAACCACAGTGGGAGTTAGTACCCACAAGATTTTTGCACTCTTTTAGAATGCACCTTATTAGGAGCCTAGCTCGGTTAGGAGCTTACAATTATGCTCAGTTAGGAGCAAACCCTGTTAGGAGTCCCCCAGTTAAGTGATTTACATTAGCCTTGTTAG
Organism: Cryptomeria japonica; assembly: GCF_030272615.1. Taxonomy (NCBI): domain Eukaryota; kingdom Viridiplantae; phylum Streptophyta; class Pinopsida; order Cupressales; family Cupressaceae; genus Cryptomeria; species Cryptomeria japonica. Next base: position 924,764,375 of record NC_081409.1, on the reverse strand, counting down.
GAGATTTACTCTGTTAGGAGTAACCTTGTGAAAGGATTTATAACCCAAGCTAATGAGTCACCCAATGAAGGGATTTATACAATCAGGTCTGCCAGGACCTACCCGGTTAAGGGATTTTGAGTCTGTTAGGGAATAACAAATGTATGATCTGAAAAATAGCACTCTCTACTTGCTTGTATAGATCATTTCCTTCTCCAATATATTTCTCTCTTGCAGACACACACACACAGGTTCAGCCACACACTCTTCCTTTGATCACCGACATAGTAAATCATCACAGACTTACCCTAAATAGACTTTACAACTTAGTCGATTACAAAACCCTAACCTCATACTAATATTTACATCATAGATCATCACAGATCTTTACAAGTCCTTACAGATCATCATATGGATCATTACAATCAATTACAAATTAATTACAACCGTTGAATGATCACTGCACATAGATCTGATACACTTTCAAACCCTTATCTCATTCTACTAAGCACTTTGCTCATTCCCAAGAAATTCTCTCTTTGAATGTGCCAAAACATCATCTTATCACTTCACGCGGATTTAGCCACATCATCATCATCTAACAAACATAATGTAATATGCCATCAAACTCAAGATCATTATCGATTATAAGATTTGAATACCGATTCTTAAACCCTACTAAAACCCTTTAGAAAATACATCAGTCAATCACAAACATGACTTTTGGTAGCCAAAACATCATGCAGTTCTAGTCATTACCTAATTACAATGTTACAAACACATATTCCAAACCACAACACCAAATTCTTCATCAATATCTAGATCCAATTACTTAAGCATAACATAGTTTCACATTTACCAGTTAAAGTCCTATTTGCTAGTTAACTGTCAAATTCATTCTATAGCTTTCCAGTCAATCATAGATGACTTAGATAACATGATAGAACAATGTAACCATAGTTTCCATCAATGACAACACAAACAGATCATCAATTCATCAAACAACATCTCAACTATATCATCACCAACAATCCTTATACCAGTTCATCAATATCATCAATAGTTATGCCAATATGCAAACATTCTCTCCCTTCGGCATTGATGGCAACACTGAAACCCTCATCATGCTGAACTGAACTGATATGTTATGTACTTTCTCTTCTACTCAACATCTCCTTTGTATTTATTATGTTGGTTATCTAGTTCTTCTTCTCATGGATGATCTTCAACTAATTCTTCTCCCCCTTTGACAACAATGCCAGAGGTGCAAATACCTCTGTTGTCTTCATCTCTTCTTATCTCATCATAGTTTCTCCTCCTGAGGAGTAGCCCACTTCACATCAATCCAAAATTGAAAGATATTCAATGAATTCACCAGATTGATGCATTGCTAGCATCTTAGTTTATCTTGTGCAGGGGTACAACCCCTAATCTACCTCTGAGATATTCAAAGGTTGTCTTAGGAAAAGGTTTAGTGAATATATCTGCCAACTTCTCTTTTCTAGACACATACTCCATTCTTACTTTCTTCTCCTGTACTCTTTCCCTTAGAAAGTGATAGGTCAACTCAATGTGCTTTGTTCTTGCATGTAACACAAATTTTTTTGAAATATTAATTGCACTAATGTTATCACAATGAATAGTCATCAGTTTAGACATGTCTTCCTTAAAACCTTCCAAAATATGTCTCATCCATATAGCTTGAGTACAATTCATTAATGTTGCCACATATTCTGCTTCAGCTGTAGATTGAGAAATATAAGATTATTTCTTTCTTATTGAGGACACCAATCTTTCTCCTAAAAAGAAAGCTCCACCGATTGTGCTTTTCCAGTCATCAACATTTCCAGCCCAGTCTACATCTATGAAAACTTTTAAAGAAAAATTATTGTAAGGATACCACAAACCATAATCAATTGTTCCTTTCAAATACCTAAATATCCTTTTTACCACTACCATGTGTGTCTCCTTAGGATCTTTCTGAAATATTGCAACCAATCCAACAACATGTGCAATGTCTGGTCTACTGTGAACAACATAATGCAACTTTCCAATCATAGACCTGTATTCTCTCATCCACATATGATGAATCATCTTGTTTTGACAATTTACAACCTATCACCATCGGAGTACGAACCAGTTTACAATCTTCCATGCCAAAATTTTTCAAGACTTCTTTTACATACTTAGTCTAATAGATAAATATTCCATTCTCTAGTTGTTGAATATATAAACCAATAAAGAATTTTATCTCACTGATAAGAGACATCTCAAATTCTTTCTTCATTTCATCTGCAAAAGACATACACATGTCATCATTTCCACCAAATATTATATCATCAACAAAAACTTCAGCAAGTAACATTTTGTCTCCATCAGGCTTCAAATATATGTTACTTTCTTCACTGGTTCTCCGGAATCCTATCTTGATTAGATGTGCATGAAATCTTTCAAACCATGCTCTGGGAGCTTGCTTCAATCCATATAGTGCTTTGTGTAGTTTGCAAACCATATTTTCATCTTCACTCAATGCAAAACCATCTGGTTGTTCTATATATACTTCTTCTTCTAAGATACCATTCAGAAAATTTGATTTAATGTCCATCTGATATACCTTAAATCCTTTAAAAGTAGCAAAGGCAAGAAACATTCTAACACCTTCAAGTCTTGCCATCAGTGCAAAGGTTTCACCATAGTCTTCACCTTCTTATTGTGCATACCCTTTACAAACCAACCTCACCTTGTTTCTAACAACTTCACCATCATTAAATTTGTTTCTGAATACCCATTTTGTCCCAATAACATTTATGTCTTCCGGTCTAGGAACAAGAGACCATGTATTTTTATTCTCAATATGTTCAAGATCTTCATTCATTGCATTCAACCAGTCTTCATCTTTCAAATCTTCTCTAACTTTCTTTGGCTCAATAGTTGAAATCAGATAGGAATTCTCTCTATTTTTTCTTCTTGTCTGCACACCAACATTCTTGTCACCTATAATCTAGTTTTCTGAATGATTTAGCCTTACATATCTTGGGATTTCCATTTTCGGTGTTATGCTTTCTGCTTCATGTTCATCACATTCTTCATCGCTTACCGGTTGAGCTCTTATTTCTGCATTGTTCTTCTCATCTTCCTTCTGCACTTCCAGTTTAATATACACAAGTTTTTCCTTATCATTAGTAGGCTCGGAACTGCTAGACTCATCAGGTTTGTCAGAAAAATCATCAATTTTAACATTCACACTCTCAACTATTTTCTTTGTCCTTTTATTATAACATTTGAATGCTTTATGCTTGGTAGAATATCCAAGAAATATACCTTCATCACTCTTCACATCAAACTTTTCAGTAAAATCATCTCTCTTAATAAAATATCTACTACCAAAAACTTTAAAGTAGCTGACATTAGGAGTCTTACCATGTCAAATTTCATAAGGTGTTTTATCATTACCTTTCTTCACAAGAACCCGGTTCAAAGTATAAACAACAGTGCTAACTGCTTCTCTCCAAAACATTTTTGGAACATCTCCTTGTATCAACATTGTTCAAGCAACTTCCACTATTGATCTGTTTCTCCTCCCTACAATGCCATTTTGTTGTGGAGTCCTAGGTGCTAACATCTGTCTCTTTATTCCATGTTCTTCACAATACCTAGTAAACTAATTAGAAGTAAATTCTCCACTGGGTTAGATCTTAAGCACTTTAGATTCTTGTTAGTTTCCTTTTCAACTAGGGCTTTAAAGATCTTGAATTTATTAAATGCCTCTGATTTCTTCTTCAAGAAAGTTACCCACATAATCCTTGAAAAATCATAAGTGAAAATCATAAAATACTTATCACCATAAAAAATTTTAGTCCTCATAGGACCACATAGATCAGTATACACTAAATCAAGAATATGCTCTGAAAAAAAATATTTACTCTTAATAAATGTCAAAGTCATCTTACCCATCTGACAATCTTTGCATAATACATTATCTGGTTTAACAAGTTGGGGCATACCTCTCACCATACTTGATTTGATGACCTTTATCAAATTATCAAAGTTGACATGACATAACCTTTTGTGCCATAACCAGCTATCTTCAATTTTAGCCACCAAACAACTATTCACATTAACATTCAGATGAATAAGATTACCTCTAGTTTGTTTACCAGTAGCTATCAAATCTCCATTGCATCCCATGATCCTGCACACTCCTTTTTTAAACTCAAGGTGATATCCTTTATCATTTAGTTTTCCAACACTCAACAAGTTATGTTTTAAACCTTCAACCAAATAAACATCATCTACATTACTCTTACCATCCAGTGAAATAGATCATTTACCTTTTACCTTGTAGGGTGAGTTATTACTAAATCTTACCACACCACCATCAAACTCTTCAAATGATATAAATTTGTTCTTATCACCGCTCATGTAATGTGAACAACCATTGTCTATTATCCACACAACACTAGAGTCAAATTGAGATACCAAGGCCTTTTCATCAGTCAAATCTTCCTTCACAACAACAAAGACAATCTCCCCATTGTCATCATCTTCTGATTCCTCATCTGTCACACTTACATCAATGGCAACATGATAATATGATGAAACTATAAAGATCCGGTCAACTACTGAGAGGGGGGGGGGGTGAATCAATAGTTGGATAATAAACTAATTTTTCACCAAACTTATTTTCAACTTAGAATCAACTCACAAGTTTACTGGTTTAGTCACTTTAACAAATCTGTAGCTGCTCTATTAAACCTTACAGGTTGACCTAATACTTCGGTGATATAATGCAATAGATCCAAAACTTAAATATCCTTTGACAATAAATTTAAACCACTTCACTAATACAAATAATAACATATTTTAGATCATTTTCAATAATTCATATCAACCATACCAAAAACACATCCACAAAATCATTCACCACTTGACAGAATGATTTTTCACATGAAAACCCAAATGGGAAAAACCACGGTGGGAATGTGATATAGAGTGGTTAGGCTCTCCTACTAGGTTTGCTTATTCTTGGTGCCTCCTTAGGCTGTCTCTTGAACCATCCAATGGTTGCACACTTGTCAACCTTCCAAAGGTTGTAGGGCCCACCCTTACTAACCTTCATAAGGTCCTTAAACTAAGGTGACCACTTCTTGTTTTGTGAGTGTCCCACACTCCTTATTAGAGACCTTCCTACTCAATACCTTAACCAAGAGCCAACCCCCTCTACCATAGGATCTCCATTCACACATGACCAACATACCTAGGGATTATTTTCCTTAGTTTTCCAACACTATCCCTTCATTTAGGACTTTGGTGTTTACCGATTTCAAGCTTTAGGGCCGATATGCTCTTTTAGGCCTACTTGGAGACCTAGTTCAATTAGCCCTACCTACGAGGTATTTTGCAATTATTTGTCAGAAGTACTGAATAAACTTATGAAATTTTTGTTTTTTTAAATACCCTTTTGGAATCTTCACACAATATCTCAAAATTGGATATGGGTTTGGTCTCTAACCATCCTAACCCTTTTTAGGCCTAATTCCTCCTTTTAAGCCTACAAAATAGGGATTTGATTGAAGGTCTTCACTAGTCTGATTGCTCAAGGATTCTGATGATTTTTTTAGGTTTGTATACCCATGAGTATGTCCAATCCAACCTTGCATCAATGCCATCCAACGGATTTACCCAACTAGGGCCTGTTGTCCATGATCCCCATTGCTAGCCAACTCAACATGCCAAGCCTAGGGTATGGTGGCAAATATGGAATTTAGCCTCCCTTGTCTTAAAACCAAAATGAAAACATACTTTACAAGGCCACCTAACATTCCATAAGGATTCAATATAGAGTTCCACCATGGAATGCTAGGAATGGGCCATAGAGTCCACAAAACCCTGGGTTTTTAGGTCTTTAGGACCCGCCAGCAACAAAAATGACACAATTTGCAAACTATAATAGTTAAAAGCTTCAGACCACCATCAAATGGAAGATATGTCTCTTCTCTAACAATTCATGCCTTGGTTTGGGCTTGGAAGTCTGTACAGACCGTACAAAACCAATCAAACTCAACTAGACTCGCTGAAAACACAAAATTTGAAAGACTAAACTTTCTCTTCTTGTTTCAATTATTCAACCAACCATTCTCATCAGTTTTACAAAGCCTTATATCGGCCTTGGGTTGGTTACAAATTCCTGCAATTGAAAAAGATAACCAGCTAGCCATTGGTGTGTGAAAGTGCAAATGTTGCAAAGTTGTCATGAGCAACTTTTGCAACTTTTTACAATTTTTTACAAGAGTGAGCAACTTTGCTCAAATCCAACCTAGGTCACTTCTTAATGATCCAAATGACCTTATAAACCTATAAACAACATCAAACCCACCTATTCTAACTCAATAACAATTTATTCTACCAAGTGCTCTATTTGGCACCCTTAAGAGTCCATATGCCAAAATTGGCCAATCAGTGACTCCTAGGTCCTTACAAACATTTGAGCACTTATTCAAAGACCTACTGACTATTGGCATTTGAATAAGTCTGTTGGTATAAGGATATTGAGAAGGTTGTTGGAGATTATTGATATAACTGATAAAGGATAATTACTATCTTAATAATATTATTTTGTCATTGATGTCAAGAAATTGATTTTCTGATTCAGTATGATGTTGCCATATCTTAAGAAGTATGTTTTGATGAGTATAAAGATGTCGGTAAGTGACACAGAATGAATGTGAAAATGAAGGGGAAAAATATGTTACTCAAATGGGCAACTATTACCAAGTTAGACAGTGATGAGATTATGTTGTTTTGATTGTTTTGATATCCTATATATGTGTATTCATTGACTGAACAAGAAGGAGAAAAGATTTCATGAGTAAAGGTTTGATACTATTCTATGTTACCGAGCAAGGAGCTAGTCGATAAACCCCAAGGTTATCGATATCAGTTAATGAAGGCAGAATGTCTACCGAGTGAAGTTCAGTATTAACCAAGTAACAATTGAGCAATAATAGAACACATTGGATGAATAAAAGCATTATTAAATGAAGGATGCCAATGAGCTGGAGATGTATAAATGATTGGTATGTCATGCAAGAAGTTTGTTGAGGATCTACAACAATGGAAATACAAGAGTCATATCTATAGTGCAGATTAAATAGTCATAACCTAGCACAAGTACCAAGGAAGGAATACAAGTTCCAAGGCGAGACAAAACATTTTTCAGATCGAAGGATTCAATGAACCTAGTCAAGTATGATGATCTAATGGCTAAGATTGATCATGGGAAATGTGATCAAGGAGATTAAGCGGTTAGGAATTGTTAATAAATAAGGAATTGTTGATGAAAAATGTATGTGGGAAAAATAGAAGAACAGTGATGTTGTTGTAGTGATCACCAAGCACAGAAGATTGAAGATCTGATTGAAGGACAGATTGAGAATCCCAACAAGAAGCAAGATAAGTCTTATGAAAAGATTATCTTGAGTACATTGAGCACATAGAATCTGCTTTAGCATTTCAGATGTGAAGTTGCAGATATATTTTATTACTATTATTTATTTTGTAAGTGATAGGAAATCTCTTAACCGAGTGGACCTAACAGTCTTATTTGTAAATCCTCTAGCAAGGTAACATTCTGAATGAGTGTTCGAAATCCTTTGACAAGGTCACTTCTAACAAAGTGAATATTCTAACAGATCTGAGGGAAATTCCATAATCGGGTCACATCTAGCAATGTGTTTATGTAATCTGTAATAGGATTGGCTTTTAACCGAGCATACTCTAGAAGGGTATATTTATTAATGGGTCTGAAATCCCACAGTGGTTTTTCCCTATTTGGGTTTCCACGTTAAATCTAGTTTTAAATGTGTTGTGATGTTTTAAGTTTGTCAATTTATGAGTTTGAATGATTTACAGTCTAGGTTGCATATTAGAGTAAAGGCTACCGAGGTTGAATCTGTTGAATATTTTGAACAGTGAGTTTATATGATTTACCCCCCCTCTCATCTTACTAACAATTGGTATCAGAGCTCTGGACTTTGGAAGGAAAGTTTAAAGGAACTTGAGGCAAGATCTGAAGATGTATAAGGGGGATGCCCCAAAGCTGAACAAGTCAAGTTTCTCCACATGGTAGAAAAGGATGAAGCTGCACTTATCAGGAATTGGAGAATATGCAACATATTATCTGGAGAATGATTATACTGCATCGAGCACCTACCCGATGACAATGGAAGAGATAAAGGCAAAGTAAGAAAATATTCAAGCAATGATTGAAATAACACCAGCATTGACCGACTCAGAGTTTAATGATCTGGAAGGTTGTAATGATGCCAAAGCAATGTGGAATAAGCTCATATCTGTGTATGGTGGTGATGAACATGTTTAGAGAGCAAAAGTAGATAGTCTAAGAGATCAACTTGAATCCATGAGAATGAATGAAAGTGAGAATATTATCCAATACAGTACAAGGTTAAAGGAAACTATCAATCAAATCAAAGGAGCAGGAGGAACTATTGAAGAAAAGGATGTAACAAGTAAGTTGCTTAGAACACTTCTACTTGCTTATGCCATTCGAGTCTCTACAATTAATGAATTAAGGTTTGTACCAAACATGCCAGTCTCCTTGGATGCCACTATCAGTAAGATACATGCATTTGAGTTAAGTAATTTTGATAATAGTGGGTCTTCGATAAATAAAGTTGAATCTGCATTCAGTTCTTTTCATCTTGGTGAATCTAATGCTTACAATGGTAGAATGTATAAGTGTACTGAAGGAAATCATAGTGGAGCAAGTGAAAGATTTCACAAAAACATGGAAGAAGTAGACAAACTATATGAGGAAATCAGAAAGCAAGAAGAGTTTGAAGCATTATTAGCCAGAAGGTTACTGAGAGGCAAAGGTAAGTATAAAGGAAAGTTACCTTTGAAATGTTTTAACTATGATAAAATAGGACATATGGCTTCTAAATACCCTAACAAAGAATCTAGTGAAAAGAGAGAATACCGAGATGATAGAAAGAAAGACAATCATTGCAGAGGGCACCGAGACTTTAGAAGGAGAGATAGAAAGACATGCCTAGTGGCTGATGAGGAATCCAACGATGATAAATCTGATGAAACTGAGACAGAGGAAGTTGTTTATGTGGCTATCAAAGATGGATTAGATGAAGAAAGGTATGAAGGAAAAGCCTTAATATCTCACATAAATAATAATGATTCTTGGATCATAGATAGTGGATTCTCACATCACATGACAAGTGATAAACACAAGTTTGTTAAATTAGAAGATTATGATGGAGGTTATGTAAGATTTGGTAATGATGCACCATGTTCGGTGAAAGGTAAAGGATCTATCACACTTCTTGACAATGCTAAATGTGATGATGTATATTGGGTTGAAGGTTTGAAATACAATTTGTTGAGTGTAGCACAGCTAAACAATACAGGATACTAAATAGAATTTTAGAAGGGAATTGTCAAAGTTCATGACAAATATGGAAAGTTAGCTGCTACCGGGACTCAAACAAGAGGTAATACATTTCTTCTTGACTCAACTCGGAACAATTGTCTGTATGCAAAAATAGAAGATACCTGGTTATGGCATAAAAGGTTTTGTCATGTAAATTTTGATAATCTGATCAAAATAAGTAAGAAGCATCGTGTAAGAGGTCTACCGAGCTTAGAAAAACCTGAGAATGCTATGTGCTGAGGATGCCAAATGGATAAGATGACAAGATCAAGCTTTAAAAGTAAGTCCTACACTTCTAAAGGAATTTTAGATCTTGTGCACACTGATCTTTGTGGTCCTATGAAAGTTCAAAGTTATTATGGTGATAAATACTTCATATTATTTGTGGATGATTACTCAAGGATGATGTTAGTTATGTTTTTAAAAGAAAAATCAGAAGCCTTTCAAATGTTCAAATGGTATAAGGAAAGAGTTGAAAATGAAACAGGAAGACAGCTGAAATGTCTAAGATCTGATAGAGGAGGATAGTTCATTTCTAATGAATTTAACTTATTTTGCAATGATCATGGTATAAAGAGACAAGTGTCTGCACCGAGAACACCACAACAAAATGGAATAGTTGAAAGAAGAAACAGATCTATTGTAGATTGTGCCAGAACCCTGATGATAGAAAAGAGGGTACCTCAAACATTTTGGAGAGAAGCAATAAGCATTGCAGTCTACACCTTGAATCGAGTACAACTGAAGAAAGAAACTTTGAAGACACTGAATGAAATCTGGTATGGCAAGAAACCTAATGTTAGTTATTTTAGAATATTTGGGAGTAGATGTTATGTTCACAAAGATGATAGAAATGGAAAGTTTGATCAGAAAAGTGAAGAAGGAATATTTCTTGGTTATTCTTCTAGAAGTAAAGCATTTAAATGTCTGATCAAATCATCTAACAAAATAGTGGAAAGTGCAAATGTGAAAATTGATGAATTTGCAGAAAGAAACGATGAAGGAAATTCCAAAGAACTGAAGATTATGAAGAGTTTGTATATGTTCAACCGAGAAGTCCTACCGAGAAAGTTGATGAAGCAAATGAAGAAAATACCCAGTTACCGAGTGATGAAGAAGATCATATAGAGCCTACCGAGCCTATATTAGCCAAATATGTCAGAAGGAATCATGCATCAAGTCAAATTATAGGAGATAAGGATGATCCAGTGATGACAAGGAACAAACTGAGACAGAACACATGTCTGATATCTAAATTTGAATTGAGGATAGTAAAAGAGGCATTTAGCAATGAAGATTGGGTAAATGCTATGATAGAAGAGATTGAACAAATCAAGAGAAATGAAACATGGACACTGGTCCCAAGAACAAAAGAGAAAAATGTAATCGGTACAAAGTGGATTTTCAGAAACAAGCTAAATGAAAATGGTGAGGTCATTCGGAATAAAGCAAGGCTAGTCTGCAAAGGTTATGCTCAAGAAGAAGGAATAGACTATGGTGAGACTTTTGCACCTATGGCAAGACTTGAGGGAGTAAGAACATTGTTGGCATATGCCGCTTACAAAAATTTCAAGGTATATCGAATGGATGTTAATTCTGTATTTTTGAATGGTATACTAGAAGAAGAAGTTTATATTGAATAGCTTGAAGGATTTGTTGAAGAGAAGAATAAAGATCAGGTATGTAAGTTGAACAAAGCTTTATATGGCCTAAAGCAAGCAACTAGAGCATGGTATGAGAGATTGCACTCTTACTTAATCAAGATTGGTTTTATGAGAAAAAGTGAAAACAACAACATGTATATGAAGAATGATGAGGACAATGGAATATTGATTTCAGCCATATTTGTTGATGATATTATTTTTTGTGGAAATGATTCTTTATGCAAGAACTTTGGAAATGAAATGTGCAAAGAATTTGAGATGTCATTAATCGGTAAAATAAAGTATTTTATAGGTTTACAAATACTGCAAATGAAAGATGAGATTTTCATTACTCAATCCAACTATATAAAGCAAATCTTGAAGAAATTTGGAATGAAGGATTCTAAACCTGTAAGTACTCCTATTACTATCAAAGAATGATGAATCTGCATCTGTTGATGAGACACTTTTCTGATCTATGATTGGAAAGTTGCAATATGTGGTTCACAACAAGCCTGATATAGCACATGCAGTAGGTATAGTTGCAAGATTTTCTGTAGATCCCAAAGAAACCCATATGACAACAATCAAGAGAATTTTCAGATACTTAAGAGGCATTGAAGATTATGGTTTAGTATATCAAAAGAGGAATGATTTTTACTTAAAAGTCTATACTGATGCTGATTGGGCGGGAAACATTGATGATAGGAAAAGCACAAGCGGTGGAGCTTTCTTTTTGGGAGAAAGACTAGTGAGTTGGCTTAGCAAGAAACAAGGATGCATTTCACAGTCAATAGCTGAAGCTGAATATGTCGCTGCAACATTGAATTGCACCAATATAGCATGGATCAAACAACTGTTGGAAGGTATGAATGAGAAATTTACCGAGCCAGTAACCATATTCTGTGATAATACTAGTGCTATTAACATTTTAAAGAATTCGATAATGCACTCTAAGACAAAGCATATCTCTATAAAGTATCATTATCTCAGAGAAGAAGTTCAAGAAAAGAGAGTTGTGCTGGAATATATTAGTTCAAAGGAACAAATAGCAGACATCTTTAGAAAGCCACTGCCAAGGGACACTTTTGAGTATCTCAGAAGCAAGTTAGGGGTCCTACCCCTATCTTCTACTCACTGACAGAGTTCGGTGAAAGCATCAATTCTATGACTCTATAGAATACTATTTATGATTTGATGTTGATTTACACACTTTAGGAGGTCACCTAAAGTTGTACAGGAAATAATGATTGAAGACAAGATGCTCTGATCGAGACTGAGATGATACATTTGTATATGTTTTAACTACAAGGAAATTACATCATAGAGAAAGTAATCATGCATTAGTTTTACTTTTTGGCATTGTTGTCAAAGGGGGAGATGACTAATGACAGGGGGAGAAAGTTTCCAGGAGATGTTTACAGCTCAAGCATTAACATCAGATAGTTTTACAACAATCTAAATCTGAATCAATTGAAATAAATCAAGTTGGTATTGCCATTAAAGTTGGTATTGCCATCAATGCCAAAGGGGGAGATTGTTGGCATTTCAATAAGTCTATTGGTATAAGGATATTGAAAAGGTTGTTGGAGATTACTGATATAACTAATAAAGGATAATTACTGTCTTAATAATATTATTTTGTCATTAATGTCAAGAAATTGATTTTCTGATTCAGTATGATGTTGCCATATCTTAAGAAGTATGTTTTGATGAGTATAAAGATGTTGGTAAGTGACATAAAATGAATGTGAAAATGAAGGGAAAAAATATGTTATTCAAATGGGCAACTTTTACCGAGTTAGACAGTGATGAGATTATGTTGTTTTGATTGTTTTGATATCCTATATATGTGTATTCATTGACTGAACAAGAAGGAGAAAAGATTTCATGAGTAAAGGTTTGATACTATTCTATGTTACCGAGCAAGGAGCTAGTCAGTAAACCCCAAGGTTATTGATATCGGTTAATGAAGGCAGAATGTCTACCGAGTGAAGTTCAATATTAAGTAACAACCGAGCAGTAACAAAATGCATTGGATGAATAAAAGCATTATTAAATGAAGGATGCCAATGAGCTAGAGATGTATAGATGATTGGTATATCATGCAAGAAGTTTGTTGAGGATCTACAATAAAGGAAATACAAGAGTCAGATCTACAGCATAGATTAAACAGTCATAACCTAGCACAAGTACCAAGGAAGGAATACAAGTTCCAAGGTGAGACAGAAAGTTTTTTAGATTGAAGGATTCAATGAACCTAGTCAAGTATGATGATCTGATGGCTAAGATTGATCATGGGAAATGTGATCAAGGAGATTAAGCGGTTAGGAATTGTTTATAAATAAGGAATTGTTGATGAACAATGTATGCAAGGAAATAGAAGAACAGTGATGCTGCTGTAGTGATCACCAAGCACAGAAGTTTGAAGATCTGATTGAAGGACAGATTGAGAAGCCCAACAAGAAACAAGATAAGTCTTATGACAAGATTATCTTGAGTACATTGAGCACATAGATTCTGCTTTAGCATTTCAAATGTGAAGTTGCAGATATATTTTATTATTGTTATTTATTCTGTAAGTGACAGAAAATCTCTTAACCGAGTGGACCTAACAGTCTTATTTGTAAATCCTCTAGCAAGGTAACATTCTAAATGAGTGTTTGAAATCCTTTGACAAGGTCACTTCTAACAAAGTGAAGATTCTAATAGATCTAAGGGAAATCCCTTAACTGGGTCACATCTAGCAATGTGTTTATGTAATCTATAATAGGATTGGCTTTTAACCAAGCATACTCTAGAAGGGTATATTTCTTAGTGGGTCTGAAATCCCATAGTGGTTTTTCCCTATTTGGGTTTCCACGTTAAATTTGGTGTTAAATATGTTGTGATGTTTTAAGTTTGTCACTTTATGAGTTTGAATGATTTACAGTCTAGGTTGCATATTAGAGTAAAGGCCACTGAGGTTGAATCTGTTGAATATATTGAATAGTGAGTTTATATGATTCACCCCCCCCCCCTCTCTCATCTTATTTACCTTAATAAAAACCAAAACAACATGATTCCAATCTCTTGGAATCAACACAAAAAAAATGGCTTTGTGCCCCTGCACCATGCTCTGGGGGTAAGAAGAACTCAAGTCTCTTGAGTGGATAAGGCTTGGATAGTGGTACCATGTTGTAATATATCTCTCTCTATCATCCATGTAGCCTCTGACTCTAGTATCCCTGTCCATTTGATCAGATAGTCTTTATAGACTCCTCTCCTAGTCTTTTTCACAACCTTAGAATCCAAAATGCATTCCAATGTGATCGGTTGGCTTGGAGGTAAATCTTGTAACTAGTCTACATCTTCAATAGCAGTAGTCTCTTCTTGATTTGTAGCTATCTAAGACCCTTTGTATGGATACAAATCACATACATTGAAGATTGGGGATATGCCCAAGTTTGGAGGTAACTCTAGGCATTGTTGCCAAACTTATGCATTACCCTAAGAGGTCCAATCTTCTTCATGCATAGCTTACTAGGTTGCCCCTTGGGTAGTCTCTCCTTCCTCAAGCAGGCCAACACTAGATCACCAACCTTATAATGTTCTTCTCTTCTCTTTTTATCTAATAGGGCCTTGTACTTCTCATTGTGCTGTTGCAATGTCTTCTTGACTTGCTCATGTATCTCTTTTACATTCTTTGCAAAGTTTTCCCCTTGTGCACTTCTATGGTCTATAGAACTTAGATCTCTAAGCTCTAAGATGCCCCTAGGATGACATCCATATGCTATCTCAAAGGGACTCCGACCTGTACTTCTATTAACCAAGTCATTGTAGTCATACTCTGCTTGACCCAATACTAGATCCCAAGCTTGTCCATGTTTTTTGGTGAGAAATCTCAACAAATTGCCTAAGGTTATATTAACTAATTCAGTTTGACCATCTGATTATGGATGGTATGCTGATGAAAAGGAAAGTTTTGTACCTAGTTTCTTCCACAAGGTTCACCAAAAGTGACTTACAAAGTTACTGTCTCTTTCACTCACAATGCTAAGCGGTAATCCATGAATTCTCACAACCTCTTTGAATAATAACCCTGCTATGTACTAGGCATCATTAGTGAATTTGCAATGAACAAAGTGTGCCATCTTGTTGAATCTATCCACTATGACAAAAAAACTGGCATACTCTCTTGGAGTCCCAGGCAAGTCAAGAACAAAGTCCATGCTCAAACATTCCCAAGGTCTGGTTGGTATGGCCAATGGATGATATAAACCTACATTGTTGGAGGTTCCTTTAGCTCTCTGACATATAGGGCATTGCTCCACAAACCTTCTAACATCTGATTGAAGTCTAGGCCAATGATAGAATCATCCAACCTGCTCTAAGGTCTTGTCAGGACCAAAATGTCCTCCTAAGCTACCTTGATGCTTCTGCTTGATGATGTTGTCTCTCATAGAGCACTGTGGTATGCAAAGTAAGTGTCCTTTAAAAAAAAGGCCTTCCTGCAACATAAAATCAGAATATGCAACATGACAAACATTAGCAAACTTGGTGCAAACATCATATGCTTCACCAAAATCCTTGTCACCTTGGTATAGATCTTTGAGATCACTTAACCCCACACTTTGGAGCTGCACTACTTTGATGGTAAGAAATCTTATACTTAAGGTATCTTCTACTTTATTGGTGACTCCTTTCTTTTGTTTTATGCAAAAAGTATAGGCCCGCAAGTGCTCAACCCATTTGAGGTGTCTTTGGTGCAATTTCTCCTGTTCATTCAAGAAGCTAAGTGCATGGTTATCAATCTAAACTATGAATTCCTTAGGGAGTAGATAATACCATCATTTCTTAAGTTTTTTTACCATGGCATACAACTCTGGGTCATAGGTAGAATACTTTTGGTTTGCCTCATTGAGCTTCTCAGATAAAAATGCTACCGGATGACCCTCTTGACTAAAAACTGCTCCTATTGCCAACTTGCTAGCATCACATTCGACAGTAAAGAGCTGATTGAAATCAGGGAGCCTAAGATAAGGTAGTTCTTCTACTTTTTGTTTCAACAACTCAAATCCCTTGTCTGCTACACTGGTCCATCTAAATTGACATTTCATTCCACCTTTGATGGTGTTCAATAATCCATGAAAATTTCTCACATCTCCTATTGACTTAGGAGTAGGCCAATTAACTATTGCATCTACCTTTTTTGGATCCATCTTCAAACAACCTTGAGAAACTACAAAACCAAGATATCCTAGTTCAGTTTTGAAGAACTCACACTTGTCTAAGTCGATCATCAACTTTTCTTGATGTAGCTTCCTCAAGACCTGATCCAAATGTTTGATATGCTCCTCCCTTAACCTGCTAAAAATCAGAATGTCATCAACATAAACAATCACAAATTTACCAATAAACTTTGCAAGCACTTCATTCATGAGTCTCATGAAGATGCTAGGTGCATTTGTGAGCCCAAAGGGCATCACCAACCATTCATAGAGCCCCTCATTGGTCTTAAAGGTTGTTTTCCACTCATCTCTAGGTCTGATCCTTATTCAATGATAACCTGATTTCAAATCCACCTTTGAAAAGTAACAAGCTCCCCCTAGGTAGTCCATTAGGTCCTCAATTCTTGGTATTGGAAACTAGCATTTGATTGTAATATTGTTGATCTTGAGTCAATGCATATTCTCCATTCACCATCTTTCTTAGGTATCAAAATAGTAGGTACTTCACATGGGCTTAAAATATTCTTTATCAACCCCTTATCTAGCAGCTCCTGCACTTGTTTTGCTATTTCCTCATTTTGAGTAGGTGTCATTTTTTAAGTAGCTTTGTTTGGCAAGGTAGCTCTGGGTATGAGGTCTATCTGATGGTTCACATATTTGTATGGGGTTAAAGCATCTGGTATTTCATTTACAACAATGTCTTTGTATCGGTCCAACAAGGTCTTCACTTCTTGAGGTACCAATGGTTTGGGTTCAGTCTTTGCCTCTACTTTTGGTTTCACTATGATGGCACATCATTGGTTCCCTTCATGCTTCAACTCCTTTAGGAACTCTTTCCCACTAAGAAACATAACACTTGATCCTAGATGTCTTTCTTCTTGCTGAACAACCAAAGGATCCATTTGAAACTTCCTACCTTCCTTGGTGATCGCATAAGAATTCTTCTCCCCACCATGTATGCCTTTGACATCATATTGCCAAGGGCATCCAAGTAACAAATGACATGCATCCATGGGTAGTATATCACATAGTACATTGTCCTTATACTCTCCAATTTCAAATTCTACCCAAGCTTTCTTATCAACTAAGACATGCTATCCTTTACTCAACCATGATACCTTATAGGGATTGGTGTGTGGCAACCTTTTCAACTTGAGTTTGTCTACCATCTCAACTACTACAATGTTCTTAGTAGACCTTGAATCCACTATGACCCTACAAATCTTACCATAGGATCTACAAGTGGTTTTAAAAAGTGTCTTTCTTTGAGTAGGTTCTTTGGCCTGCGGTACCTTCAACAAGGTTCTTCTTAGCATCATATTCTCTCCATCTAGGACTAGTCCAACTTTGCTGATTGGTGAGGTAACACTCTGTCTATCTTCCTCCCGCACCAATTGAGTTGTCCTTTCACCCGCATAAGAACTTGAAGTCTTTTCAGGACACCGGTTCATTGTGTGGCCCACTTGATGGAAATTAAAGCATTTATCGGTGAAGACTGTGGGTCCTCTTCCTTGAGTGCCAAACCTGCCTCTAAAGTTGTTTCTTCCTCTAGAGTTGCCTCTAAACTGACCACTCTTGCTGAAGTTATCCCCACTATTTTTAGATTGATTGCCTTCTTCATTCTTGCTAGAGTTATGACCCCTTCCAAAGGTGCCTCTTCCTTGAAATCCTTTACCACCTCTGCCTCTTTGATTGAACTCACTTTTCCTATTGATCTTGTCCTCTTCTCTCAAAGACAACTGAAAACACTTATGGACTGTCTCAGGTGCCATCATGCTGATTTCATCTTGAATGTTTTGTCTAAGGCCATTCAGATATCTTTCTACCTTCTCCACTTCTTCCTCTTGCTTCCTTGATCTTAGAGTTAGTTTGTTGAACTCCTCTATGTAGGTACTCACATCCATTTCTCTTTGTTTCAAACTTATCAACTTCTTCTGTATCTGCATCTCATAATCTAGAGGTAGGAATTGAGTTTTGATTCTGATCTTCATTCTCCCACTTTGTTCCCTTTCTTCTTGCATCATGTTCCACCACACTAGAGCTGATTCTTTCAACTTTTTCTTTGCCATATTGACCCTCTTTTCTTCTGCAATCTCCTTGTGTTCAAAATGATTATTCAAAGCTTCTATCCAATCAAATAGATCTTCTCCATTTAGGCTTCCACTATAGACCAGTAAACCATCTAGGCTACCTTTGTTGAGTGATTTAAGGGCATCCAAGAAGATTTGTTGATCTTTCTCCAACTCCTTCTTTTCTATCACCACTCCTATCACATCTGCATCTTCATCATCAGTTTCATCGCCCCACTCTATGATCTTGCCCTTACCTTTATTGGTGTCTTGCTACCAGACTTCACTAAGCATTTTTTGGACCAGCTTCCTAATGGCCTCTTGACTCATTGGCTTAGGTGGCATGCTGCTAGCTTCTGACTCTACCTCTTGGTCTAACATACACCATTTTGTTCAATCAAGTAGCTCTGATACCAATCTGATGTAGAGTGGTTAGGCTCTCCTACTAGGTTTTCTTATTCTTGGTACCTCCTTAGGTTGTCTCTTGAACCATCCAGTGGTTGCACACTTTTCAACCTTCCATAGGTTTTAGGGTCCACCCTTACTAACTTTCCTAAGGTCCTTAAACTAAGGTGACCACTTCTTGCTTTGTGAGTGTCCCATACTCCTTATTAGAGACCTTCCTACTCAACACCTTAACCAAGAGCCAACCCCCTCTACCATAGGATCTCCATTCACACATGACCAACACACCTAGGGATGATTTTCCTTAGTTTTCCAACCATATCCCTTCATTTAGGACTTTGGTGTTTACCTATTTCAAGCTTTAGGGTCAATCTGCTCTTGTAGGCCTACTAGGAGACCTAGTTCTATTAGCCCTACCTGCAAGGTATTTTGCAATTATTTGTCAAAAATATTGAACACCCCTATGAACTCTTTGGTTTTTTAGATACCCTTTTGGAAGCTTCACATAATATCTCAAAATTGGATATAGGTTTGGTCTCTAACCATCCTAAACCTTTTTAGGCCTAATTCCTCTTTTTAAGCCTACAAAATAGGGATTTGCTTGAATGTCTTCACCAGTTTGGTTTATCAAGGATTATGATGATTGTTTTAGGTCTGTAAACCCATGAGGATGTCCAATCCAACCTTGCATCAATTCCATCCAATAGATCTACCCTACTAGGGCCTGTTGTCCATGATCCCCATTGCTTGCCAACTCAACATGCCAAGCTTACGGTATGGTGGCAAATCTGGAGTTTAGCCTCCCTTGTCTTAAAAAAAAAATGAAAACATAGTTTACAAGGCCACCTAATATTCCATAAGTCTTCAATACGGAGTTCCACCATGGAATGCTAGGAATGGGCCATAGAGTCCACAAAACCCTGGGTTTTTTAGGTCTTTAGGACCCACCTACAACAAAAATGACACAATTTGCAAACTATAACACTTCAAAGCTTCAAACCACCATCAAATGGAAGATATGTCTCTTCTCTAACAATTCATGCCTTGTTTTGGGCTTGGAATTCCGTACAGACCGTACAAAACCAATTAAACTCAAGTAGACTCATTGAAAACACAAAATTTGAAAGGCTAAACTTGCTCTTCTTGTTTCAATTCTTCAACCAACCATTCTCTTTGGTTTTACCAAGACTTATATCGCTCTTGGGTTGGTTACAAAAGCCTATAACTGAAAAAGACAACCAACTAGCCGTTGGTGTGTGAAAGTGCAAATGTTGCAAAGTTGCCATCAGCAACTTTGCTCAAATCCAACCTAGGTTACTTCCTAATGATCCAAATGACCTTATAAACCTTTAAAAAACATCAAACCCACCTATTCTAACTCAATAACAATTTATTCTACCAAGTGCTCTATCTGGCACCCTTAAGAGCCCATATGCCAAAATTGGCCAATCAGTGACTCCTAGGTCCTTACAAACATTTGAGAACTTATTCAAAGACCTATTGAACTTATTACAAACCAAAACAACATGATTCTAATCTCTTGGAATCAACACAAAAAAATTGCCTGTGTGTCCCTACACTAGGATGAATACCCACAAGTATTCTTTGAACTCTTCTAAAGTTTACACTATTAGGATTAGAAGCTTATACAAGAATGTTCTATTAGGAACATATCTGGTTAAGGACCACCTAGTTAAGGGATTGACTAAAAATACCCTATTAAAGGTAATGCCATGTTAAAGGTAACCTTAGTGGAGGATTTAAAATCCAAACTAATGGATCACCCGGTTAGAGGATTTCAACAACAAGCCTATAAGAGATTACCCTATGAGGGGATTTCAAACTGCTGCAATGGTTAGAGAACAACAAGTTCTTTGATCGATATGGAAATAGCACTTCCTTTACTGCTCCTATTTGCCTTCACATCATTTTGCAGACACACCTTCTGGTTCAGCAACAATCACTTTCAGACTTAATCAAATTTGCCAACCACTCATTCAATCAATTCATCGACCTTATAAACAAATACATTAGGTCGGTAATACAACACAAACCCTAAAATTCTCATTGATATTACAAACACAATGGTTCAATATTGATCATTAGATTACATGCAATCAACTTTACATTCTTCTAGGCATCTACAACCACTCCTAGATCATCGCACTTTGAATCTTGTAACACATCACATGTTTGTCACTTCATACTATGTATTTGATCATTCCCAAGATAAACGGTTATCTTTACATGCTAAAACCTTCTAGAAACTAATCATGAGCAACATGTTTTCTTGGCATCTTCATCACTAATCATCATTCAATCATAAATCATCACAACCGATATCCAAGCTTCATCAGTTAGGGTTCTGCTTCTCAACTGGATAGGGTTACCGGTTGATCTTCACTGCTTCATTACCGGTTTCTTTACTGCTTCATTACCTATTGCTATATTGCTTCATTACTGGTTTTTATTAACATCAATTACAACACTTCCTATATACTTCTTCAATGCAATCTTCATGCAATTCCAACACAACATAGCATTGTTTCTTCCATTTTCCTTTATATTTCCTAAAGTTCTCCTTACTATCACTATTAGGGCAATTTGCAATAATATGTCCAAACTTATTGTAAGAGAAACACTTAAGAGGTAGTTTACCTTTATATTTACCAGTGTCTCTTGGAAGTCTCTTAGCCAGAAAAGCTTTGAACTCCATCAGATGGTCTTCATCGTCATTATCTCCTCTGATACCGCCATGACTAGATTTGCAATCATAATTGTGACATACATCTTTCCCTTTTCTCACAGGTGTACCGGTTACAGATGCTTTAAAATATAATTCAAATGTCTTAGAAATATTGTTATCAAAACTATTTAATTCAAATGCAGTCAGTTTACCAATAAGAGAATCAACAGTGACTTTATCACTACTTATTGACCTTAACTCTTGAATAGCAAAAACTCTTATAGTATAGGCAAGTAAAAGAGTTCTTAACATCTTACTTACAACAATGTCATCTTCAATCTTTCCTCCAACACTTTTAATACCACCGACAACCTCTTTAATCCTTTCACCATACTGAGCTATATTTTCACTTTCTACCATTCTCATATCATCAAATTTACCTCTAAGAGTCTCTTCCTTAGCTTTTTCAACATGTTTGTCACCACCATAGATTAGTTCTAATTTCTCCCAAACTTCAAATGCTATTTCTAATCCATGTACATCAATGTATTCAGTATCTGACAGTGCACTTACAATAGCTTCCAGTGCTTGATTGTTTTCCTACTGCTCGTTAAGCTAATCTGGAATTAGAAGACCTGTAGGGGGTACATATTTAGTAGTAACATGTTGCAAAAACTGAGAACCCATACCTTTGATATAAACATTCATTCTATCTTTCCATATTGTGTATTTTTCCTTAGTAAACTTTGAACCCTCCTTCTTCATCATTTTCCTCTGGATCTTTGCTTCAAGCAGTTAAGCTTTTGCACACAGAGGACCAAGGCTCTGATACCAATTGTTATGTGTGAGGAACTGGTTACTACTAAGAGGGGGAGTGAATTAATAATAACAATAAACTTTAAAACTTTAACAACCACCAAAAAATTCTTTCCCAAAAACTCATAAACAATATCGGTAATAACCGAAATAATAATGTTGATCAGATTCATCAAATTGTTCTTCTAAGTGTTCATCAACATTCATGCAATATAAAGATATCAACTTAAAGCAAAAGAAATCAATCAACACATGAACACCAGGATTTTCACATGGCAACCCAAATGGGAAAAACCACAGTGGGAGTTAGTACCCACAATATTTTTGCACTCTTTCAGAATGCTCCCTATTAGGAGCCTAGCTTGGTTAAAAGCTTACAATTATGTTTGGTTAGGAGAAGACCCAGTTAGGAGTCTCTCAATTAAGGGATTTACCTCAACCCTGTTAGGAGATTTAATCTATTAGGAGTAACCTTGTGAAAGGATTTATAACCCAAGCTAATGAGTCACCCAATGAAGGGATTTATACAATCAGGCTTGTCAGGACCTACCCGGTTAAGGGATTTTGAGTCTAATGTAACTGTTAGGGAACAACAAATGTATGATATAAAAAATAGCACTCTTTTCTTGCTTGTATAGATCCTTTCCTTCTCCAATTTTATTCTCTCTTGCAGACACATAGACTAGTTCGGACACACACTCTTTCTTTTATCACCGACATAGTAAATCATCACAGACTTACCCTAAATAGACTTTACTACTTAGTTATAAAACCATAATCTCATACTAAAATTTACATCATAGATCATCACAAATCTTTACAATTTCAAACCCTTAGCTAATTCTACTAAGCACTTCAGTCATTCCCAATAAATTCACTCTTTGAATGTGCCAAAACATTATCTTATCACTTTACGTGGATTCAGCCACATCATCATCATCTAACAAACATAATGTAATACACCATAGAACTCAAGATCATTACCGGTTATAAGATTTGAATACTGGTTCTTAAACCCTACTAAAACCCTTCAGAAAATACATCAGTCAATCACAAACATGACTTCTAGTAGAAAAAACATGATGCGCTTCTGATCATAACCTCATTACAATGTTACAAACACATATTCCAAACCACAACAGCAAATTCTTCATCAATCTCTAGATCTAATTACTCAAGTACAACACAGTTTCACATTTACCGGTTAAAGTCCTATTTGCTAGTTAACTGTGAAATTCATTTCATAGCTTTCTGATCAATCATAAACGACTTAGATAACATGATAGAACAATGTAACCATACTTTCCATCAATGACAACACAAATAGATCATCAAGTCATCAAACAACATCTCAACTATATCATCACCAACAGTTCTTATATTGGTTCATCAATATCATCAACAATTGTCCCAACATGCCAACACTTATCATATCCACTTATTGTGGAGTGATAATTCCACCTTCGTTGGGTGATCCACCTCATGTGAAATATTTTACTATTTATCCTACCTACACTTACCTACCCTTGCATCTCATTGAGCCACATGTCATCATTGTGTGCTCTCTTGTCTCTTAGCCCTGCCTTTATAAGCAGGCTCATCTATATTGTTTGTAACAATTCTTTAAGATCTAGTTGATAATTATTTTCATCTTGATTTGAATACAATTTATTCTTATCAATCTATTTTGTCTCTCTATTGTGCTATTCATTGTGCCCTAGATCTTGGTTATTTTTAACAAATTCTCATACATACATATGGTTCTTAGTAGAGATACAAAGTTTGCCATGAGGAGTTTTCATGGGAACTGGTGCTTGGCTACCCCGTAGAAGTGAGTGCTAAGGGTGGAGCCAGCAGGGTCAAGCATCTAAGTATCTGCTTTGAATAATGTAGCCTTGGGGAACCCACATGAGATTCAACAACTATTGTCCTGGCCTACCATAGGAATTGTACTTGCCCGTGCATTTTTCTTTCAAAACATTGTGTTTGTTGTGTTTCCATTATGTTCTCAATCAAAAATAGAAAAATAATAATCTTAGTGAAAAACTCAAAACTTGTTGTTAAAGAAATAGTCACGCATTCACAGCGCAAAGTCATGCTTTTACAAACTTTGACAGGGCATTAACATGACTGTACAACACATTTGAACAACAGAGTCACACATATACAGTATCTAGTAGCGCATTTATCAGAAACAACACATTTGTAGCACAGAGTCATGCTTTTGAAGTGCAAAGTAGCGCATTTGTCACATCTGACAATGCATACACACATTTCAGTAGCGTATTTGTTTTAGTGCATTCATAATAGAGGGCACTTCCCACCACCAACTCAAAATTTTGAAAATAGTTCTGGATATGTTAAAGTTTGGATCAGATTAGATAAGTGAGTATTTTTAATTTATTTTTAATACTTGGTTCATAACTAAACTATATGACAATGAACTCTTAAGTGTAGGTTGCTTCTTATATGAAGGGAACACAACTTAATTCATAAAGTATTTGTAGGACTGCAAATGAAAGGACATTGATATCTAATGGTTTGCACTTTTGATTTTTGTACTTACCTATTAGAATCGAACTCCATCATAATATATATCTTACGATATAAGCATGTCAATGATCAGACATGCCTCTACATACGTGGATACGCGTCGATGAATAAAAACGCCTCCATGTACATGGAGACATGTCTCTTCATTGAGATGCCTTTCAACATACCGAAACAATTAACCGATTTGTAAGACAATGATTCTCCTAATCGTTTGTTATTGATTAACAATAGTTAACGATTCTCATAATTATTGGTTATCATTGTTATCTGCAAGTAACGATTCACATAATCATTTTTGGAAGGAGATCGACTATTTTTGATATACATAGTGATAAATGATATCAAAATATTAATGTGGAGAATCGATTTATATTGATCATTCCATTTGATCAATATAATCGATAGTTATGATCATATAGATACGATGCTCATATTCGATTTGGTATAAACAATGTGATTAATATAAATCGATACTACTTATCGATTTAACATGAATTTAATCTTAATGATTTATCAACAACATGATTAATGATTTAATATTTCAATCATAAATTATGTATATATATAAATATTCATATTGTTGGCAGCACATATAAAAATTTCCATTCTATATGTTTCCTTGCTTGAGTAATGCCCCATCGGATCCGTTGATTAGGTCATTTGTTTAAAATTCCTCATGTAATCCGGTCACTATTATGTTGTTTAAAGTTTCACTGCATTGAACTTGAACCTTGAACTTGAATGTTAAGGGTTCAAGGTTCAAAGTTCAATGGACATTGTTTTAAAAGTTTTTCTTCTCACACGGTTTTAAGTCTTCACTAGTCCTTGTCAGTATTTTACATTTGTTGAACCTTGAACTTGAACCTTTTTGGTTCAAGGTTCAAAGTTCAAGATTTGTCATGTATATGATTTGTGTTGCGATTGTTTCGCAAGGTTTAGAGGTTCAATGTCTAGGCTTCTTGGAGATCATGTGACTTGGCATGAGATGGCGGCACGAATTTTAAGATATGACAAATAGTGGCAGAGGAGAGGGATATTCTTTCTTGAATGATTTGAAATCTAACGTTTATAGAAAGAATGGTGTGAGGATCCATAGTATCAAATATGAAGTGACTTAGCATTTAAGGCATGTTTGAGCACAATCATTTCAGAGTAAGGTCACACGAACAAGAGTAATGGGGGCAGTTCATGGTAATCATGGGTATGATTTTCTTGGCTTTTATTTCGAGTAGTGGTCATGTCGAGATTATCATTTTCTTTGGATAAGTTTTAAGAAGTAGTTTTTGGAGTGGGAGAAATAGACTGTGATAGCGGTTTGTAGATGACAAAGGAAGGTATGTTCGACAACTTTCTAAATTGTTGCAGTTTGTTTTAGGAAAGCTCTGGATTTTTTGTTAGATGTTTGTTTCCATTCCCTTTTCTCTTTTGTCTGGGTAAATTGTAGGAAATCACGAGCAAAACATGAGGCCTACTTTGCCCAAATTAGTGAACTCATCTTCCCTTGTAAGATCTTTACCAGAGCTGGGTGATACAACATTAGTCCAACTGGATTTAGATGATTTCCTAGAAAGAGTACGAAACCCTTCTGCTGATCCTATGATGAGAGATATTGCATAGAGCGGATTATTAGAAGCAACTGCATTTCCCACAACTGCTCCTTGCCCTGAATTGGTGTTAGAATGTATAAATCACTATGACAAAGGTAATAGATGCATAAGGAAAAAAAATGGTGAGGTTTTGTTATCCATTGATAGACAAATGGTAATGGCTACCATGGGTATCCCACATCAGGAACCCTATGAAGATTGGACAATTGGAAAATCTTATGAAATTTTCTCTGAGAAAATGCAATATTACAGAACTGTTATTGCACGAAATTGACTTTTGAAGTTCCAAAAAGAAGGCTCAAGGCTGTCGAGACCCCTAACCCTTGAGCATTTAAGTCTTGCAATCCGAGATTTGGTAATATTGTTGAGCAGCGTAAAGGGTAATTCACACTCCTTCTATTGGGAGGACTGGATGTATTTCTTCATCCAGGTCACTCTAGACAAAAATTGGTTCATCGACTAGGGAACTGTTATTGCTGAAAGGTTACACAAGGGTTTGAGTAATTACCCTGGGATGTCAAACTTCTATATGTCTTCATACCTGTTATATATGCTTGCTTGTGTAAGGGAATGGTCTAGATTGTCTCATGCAAAATGGGTTCAAGGCATAAAAATTTATGAGTATCACCCCAATTTGACTTTAAAAGGACATGTTGATGATTATCTCCGTTGGAATGATATTTTTGCTAGGAGGTTGACCTTTGAATTATAAGGTAACTTGCATAGGAGGATGTCTACAGAGGCCGTTGAACTAGTTAACATATATGGCAGTTTCTTTACATAGTTTAGTCACTTCACTTACCTAAGGGTTGGAGGTTTTAAAGGCAAACCCTTTAGGCTACCCAGGTATGTTTCAGACTCATGTATTTTGATTGAAGTTTCCAAGCAACTATCCTATATTGTAAAGGATTATGGTGAGGATTCTGATACAAGTGGAATTTTTCCCATTGATTTAGGCCATTACAGTTGTAGCTCTGCCTCTGATGCATTGAATCTTGAGCTAGAATTTAAGAGATTTCATTTGAAAACCTTTGTGAAAAGGGACAAATTTGATAGTAAAGGGTTTATCAATCAATATGTAAAGAAGATGATTCCTGACCAACATGTGTCCCAGTTGGAGGATTATTGGGAGGGTTGCCCAGATGAATTTGAAGTAAGGAAAAGGAGTTGGTCCAAATTAACCTTGAAACAGATTCATGACATGAAATTGCCAATGGATACTTTAGGTGTCACCACTGATAATGAAGATGTACTGGATTCATAGTTTATGAAGTGGGTACATAATGAACCTCTCCTAGAGGTGGATTGGAGTAAAAAGATGGAAGATAGCATTCAGACATGCACTTTCAGCATAATTCACAGGACAAAAAATTGGCTTAGGAGTTGCTGATTTCATCCAATGAGGGAAACCAGCTCAAGAAACAAAAGTGGGAAGAAGAAGATTGCAAGAAAAACTTCTATTTTAACTAACATCTCTATTTCTGTTGTAGGAAAAAGGCATGAAAAGATTAAAGAAGAGAAATTTGACACCGAGGCTGAACTTTCTATTGGTGGTTGGGTTACCAGGTCTAGGTCCAAGAAGAGTTTTTAGTTGCCAGCTTCCCATCTCATTCTTGATTTGGACGTAGAGGAAGTACTATGCAATATGACATCCCCTATTAAAGATACAGATAAGGTTTCAATTGGCACAGATGCAACTTTCCAGGACCCAGGACTCAGGGACGCTTGATATCCGGTCTCATGCAGACAGTGTCACATTGCTGCCTTCAAAAGGATCTCCTCACATGCCATCTATGGAACTGACTCTGGCACCTAAATGGTTAAGTGACTAAATTACTAGGAAAAGAAATGTGGTTCGTATTTTAGTATCAATGGAGGATGCTATGAGTAAATGTCTGGGAAAATGCACGAAGCCCAAAATTCTAAAAATGGAGGCTATGATTGGTATTGACAAAAGTACAAAGCATTGGACTGCAAACATTTCCAAACCCGCACCTGATAAAGATGATGTTACTGCTTCAAAAGAAGACTATGCCATTAAACAAGTTGATTTGGGGGTCAGAACCCGAGTCATAGATGTAAAGCACTTGGAGACTTCAACCAAATGAATTATCTCTCGTACATGGAAAGATGAAAGAGACAAGGCTAAATTGAAGTAGAATTTAATGCAAATGGCTCAGTATATTCATGCTCTACAGAACAACCCATTACCATTGTCTCAAAGTTCAGTGCCATTTAGTTCAAAATCACTAGGTAATCAGAAATTCTTTGATGGGGTTCAACGAAACAAAATGATTGCAGAGATTTTCTCTGAATGGCTCACTTCAATTGTGCATCAAGGGACCAATTACATTTCAGATTTGGTTCAGATTTTCAAGGATGCTAATGAAATCACTAAAGAATTGGATGCCGACTTAATCTCGTGGCAAAAAGAGAAGACTATATGGGTAGTGAATTCGAAGCAAATGCACGATATTCAGCGCCATGGCCTGATGAATTTTCCTGCCGAAAGGCAAGTGCCAGGGTTAAATGAAGACATAATGTTTATTTGCAAAGAAAGCATTGAGTGACACAACCAGATCATTGAACAGGGCCATAGTGAATCAGCCAGTCTCCGTGGTGAATGAACAACCTTGAGGACGACCATGCAGAAGGATTTGCGCTGCGTGGATGTCCAATTACTTAAAGAAGATAGCCAAACTCTGGAAGATACTACATAAATGATTAAACAGTTTAGCAGCCACATTAAACAAATCAAAGTGGAGAAATCCTTGGCTGTGGAGGATTTTATGAGGATTTCCAAAGTGGAATCAATACTCACAATTTGTCTAGATCACTTGGATTCACACAAGGACAAAGTGCAGATGGTGAAGAGAAAGAAAGAGCTCTAGAAGCAAAGAGTAATACACATCAGCCTGCTGCATGTAACTGTAATTCAAGAATTTTTGAAGGTGCATCGAGAGTGAAGTGCGGTGAAGGCGGTGATGGTGTTTGTCCAAAACACCAATCCAGGCAATCCAACTGAGACAAAACCAATGACATGACTAGAGTTGCTGGTAGTTGTTTGCCAGCGAGTCTAGTCGTTTTTAATTTTGGTTATGCAGTTAGGGTAGTTTTCTATTAACTCTTATGAGTTAATTTTACTTATGGTTAAAAACTATTGGTCTAGCAACCTATTTATATGTTTTGTAATGACTTTAAAAGGGTTCACTAAGTTTTTGAAAAACTACTTCTTGAATTTTGGCTAAAAGACTCTGTGTATGGAAAGTTGATAATCATCTATGAATGAAAATCGTATAAAAGTTATCTTTTGACTTCAAATTTGTGTATTTGACACCTAAAATTTGATTTTTGTGTGGATCTATTTCAAGTAAAGATCTGTTAAAGCTTTCATGTACACAAAAGATTACTAGCGGGATTCACCTTATAAGCTTTTCATTTTGTTTTAGTTTACATGTGAAGTCTGTCGGCTTTATACAAAAAGTTATATATAAATCAATGCTAGCATTCATTTGGTGTTGACTTGTGAATGCAATAACCTTTCCTATGCTTTCTCGTGAAAAGTACAATATTGGTTGTATGTAATTTGAATTTGATTGAATATTGTTACTACTTATCAAATTGCCATTAGTTTCATATCCAAAGTCATACTATATTCTAGTCTGTTAGTATTACCGAATCATGCAGTCGGTACACACAGAGAAGTCAGTATGAACAGTCTAGTCGGTTACTGAAGAAAGCAGTCATAGAACATAGTATTCACCGAGTAAAGTTTCATGTCTACCGAGTGGTAAAGTTAACTCACTGAGTTGACATTCACCGAGTGAAACATTTTACCAGATACATTGAACCTGGACATGCACATGAAAACGTGTTACAAGATCGAGGCACATCTAACCATTTTTGCATTGAAAATTGCACTATGAGATTGTGTATGATTATAAGGCCAATCTAACCTATGAGATATTTTGTTTAGTTATTCATTTGAAGAATCTTTTTGTAAGATCGAAGCAATGAATCAGATCACCGTTGTAAGAGATCTTTATATACAACATGATTCTAGGGTTAGAAAGATGAGATGATATGATGTGATATGAGA
Source organism: Cryptomeria japonica (assembly GCF_030272615.1). Lineage (NCBI taxonomy): Eukaryota > Viridiplantae > Streptophyta > Pinopsida > Cupressales > Cupressaceae > Cryptomeria > Cryptomeria japonica. The sequence continues at coordinate 924,733,845 of NC_081409.1, read as the reverse complement.
TGCAATGAGATAGCAGTGTGTATGCATGAAGGAAGACTGTTATAGAGACATATAGAGGTCACCGAGAAGGTTATCAGTGAACAGTCTAAGAACAGAGTAAACAGAAGGGTTTACCGAGGTATGCCACAAGCTAGGTAATCTTATTCAGAGCACATAGAATCTACTTTAGCATTTCAGATGTAAAGTTGTAGATATTTGTAATGATTATATTGTAATATTTTGAAGTTGTAAGAGAAACCTTTAATAGGGTAGAAGACTCTAACCAAGTCTATAAATTGTAAATCCTTTAACCAGGTGCTACACTTATATTGTGTTGTAAAAATCCTTTAGTAAGGTAGATCTAACTGATCTTAATACTCCTAATAGGGTAAGCTATCAGAAATAGCTAAATGTACCTCTAACCGAGTATTCTTTATTATTGCAGTAGTGAAGTTGTGGGTGCCATCCCCACCGTAGTTTTTCTCTACTAACCAAGAGTTTCTGTGTGACCAAAATATATGTGTTATGGAGTGAATCATGTATGATTGTTATCTGTTGATTATAGTTTTATTTAATGTTACTGCACTATTCTGTTTATGCATAACAGTAAGGTTATTATCAAGGAAAAGTTTTGGAGTACTGATTCACCCCTCCCCTCTTAGTACATTGGCTTTCTATATTGGGCCTAACAATTGGTATCAAAGCTTGAATCTTGGAAAAGGGTTTAACTACCTAAAGAGAAAGATCTTAGCAATGGAAGCGTACAAACAATCTTAGAGGATTGTACATCTTCAAGAAGAGCTGGATAATGCAAATCAAGTGATTGTAGACATGCAGAGGCAAATGCAAAAATCTCTGAAAGTAAGGAGAAGATTATCTGATGATTTGTAGGATTCTCAAGAGCTAGTGGAACAAATCGAGACATCATCTAAGAATAGTATATCTGAAGAGATTGAAGAAATGACTGGAATGTTGAAAGAAAAGAACAAAGCATTCTCTAATCAACTAAAAGCAATGAAAAGAGAACATGAACATTTTAGTACACAAATGACTGAAAATCTAGATGCATTAAGGATAGCTGAGGACAAAGCAAGAAATCTACAAATAGAGAAACAACAACTTGAAGCTCTAGTATCTTAAAAGGATGATGAAATCATAAGGTTAACTGGTATTCAACAAACTATGATAGATCAACTAGGTTATGCACATCATGAAGCAATTCTGAAGAATGATGAAAATCAATCATTGAAACTTGAAGTATCAAGATTGACTGGTGAACTTGAAACAGAAAAGAAATCCAAAGAATCATTGAAGAAAAGTTATGAAGCATCAAAGATGTTGGATGAGCAACTGAGCACAAGAAGACTCTACAAAGATGGAGGACTCGGTTACAAAGGAAAAGACTCTACCGAGAAAGGAATTGAAACTACCGAGAGAGGAGAATCATCAAAACAAGCTGGAAAAAGGAATAACATCAAAAGGAAGAAGCCTATTTGCTACTACTATGGAAATCAAGGTCATACTGCCAACATATGCCAGATCAAAAAAGGTAAGCAACCGAATATCTCTAAGTCCAATGGATATTGTTATAATTGCAATAAATATGGTCACATACCTAATCAATGTAGGACAAAGACTGTTAACAACCATCAGAAGGCAAAATTCAAAGGGTTTTGTAAAAACTGCAATAGATATGGACATAGTACCGAGAAGTGTTGGTTTAAGCAAAAGAACTACATGAAGTATCCACACGGAGAAAACACTAGAGGTTACCAAACTCACATAGATCCTTACCGACGATATGAAATAGTACCATGGGATTACAATACAAGGATATGGTGCGAATGTTGCGGAAGATATGGACATATAAGTGCCAACTGTTCTATAAGGTTTGGAATGAACAACCGGAGATCATGGAGAAATCCTGGTATGGCATGTTTTCATTGTCACAAAGCTGGACATTTAGCTGGAGATTGCAGAGATCAACCGAGAAGAGACACTAAGGAGATAAAAGAAAAATTCAAGATGATTCGGAAAAAGAAAGAAATTATGTCCGATGAAGAAAGCACCTTACCTACCGAGTTAGGTGCACCTATTTCAAATTAGTCAAGAAAAGGTATGAAGGGACTGCATTCTTTAAAAGTTAAATCATAACAGTTCCTATTTTATTATGAACAAGAATTCAAAATTTGCATAGTTAAGATGCAATTAGTCAGTTTGCATACTATACAGGAAACCTGTCAAGTTGGTGTATACAGGAAACCTGTCAAGTCGATTAACAAAGCAAAGTTGGGTACTCGGTGAAAATAGAAAATGGAGTAAAAGGTGAATCGAGTGCATTTAATATCTTGACCTAACTTGCACAGAGCCCGATAAGGTATTTTTGAGTACTTAAAAGTGTTTTCGCGGTCATTATCATTCACCCAAGTTTTTGAGAAGCAGAGCAGAGCGAATCAAAGCGATCAAACTTCATTTCAAAGTGAATTTTGAGGTATTTACATCAATCTATTCACACTATTTAGCTAGTTTCCGATCTAGTCAAATTGCTACTGTCTACCAAGTGTGATGAGTAAGTCATTTGTAAACCCTAAGGATAACTTGTCGAATTTTACTCGAGATCTACCATGGTGCCCAAGATCCAAGACCTTGTAGTTGTCCAAAATGTGGAGAAGCCATCTCTTAAGTATTCCCTAACTCCCAAAGTCACCTTAGAACCGGATGATAAAACTGCATTTTCACTCATCCCAGATTGAGTCTTATTGGTAGAAGATGTCAGATTCTTTACCAAGTGCCATGTTGAGGAACTCGGTCATGTAGAGATTAGTGACACATATGATGAACTGTGCACTGACGGCAAACTGGATAGTAAATTTGAACATATCAGAATCAAGGGATTAACTGAAGCCCTAGTCTATCCTCATGTGTTCAAACCCCAATGGGTTAAGTTTGTATTGAGCAAAGTACATAATGATTTCATGTGGCTACAAGAGAAACCATTCAAGATCATGAAGGAAGTCATTCACTTGATCACCGGATATCCCATCTACGATCATGCTCGTGCACAGAAAATGATATCACAAAAGGAGCTAATCAGTCTAACCAGAGTAGAATCCGATTACCGAGGACTGAAGTTGAATAATGTCGCTGATGCTGAACTAAAATTTGCAATCAGAGTTATTTGTTACTGTTTCTTCCAATCTGTAAGGGAAAATAGTGTACCATGTGCTACAGTGGACCTAGCCTACAAAATAGTAAAGAAGGGAATGAAAGTAGACTTATGTGAAGTGCTACTAAAGAACTTATTTGAGAACCTGAACACAATAAGGAAGCCAAAGAAGAACAACTTGAAAAACACACTAAAGTTCAGTTCACTACTTGTCTATATGTTTTTCTATTTTGAGAAGTTCTTTCCCTCAGTCGGTAAAGTAGTATGGGAGCTACACCGACCTATCACCCATCAGATCAATGATTACATCAAAAAGTTAGGAGATAACTTTAATGATATCATGGATGATTATTTTAGCAAATTCCAAGAGAAAATGCACAACAAGTACAGGATTCCACCACAGCTGGTCGAAAAATATAAAGACAATATATGTTTTGAAGTCGACACTGATTATTACTATGTAAATGATGTTGAACCGAGGGTTCAATCGTTGCAACCAATGGGTTATGAAATTGATTATGATATCACACATCAACAAATTGATGCCTATCTATCATTGCCAAGGCATGCAACTGAACTAAGGTATGGAACCTATGAAGAGGTGAAGGAGAAAGTAAAAATGAGCATTGTAGTTCTTAAGGCTACAAGAAAAGCTACAAAGATGATAAAAGCTTTATCTAAGAAATTCAGAGAAGAATCCTCATCTACACCTGTCAAAGGCAATCTTGCCATTATTGAGGAAGAATCAGAAGCATAGGAGGCTGCAATAACATTGAGCACAAAGTTGCCAAAGGGAAAATTTCTAAAAAGAAAGAAACCGGACATCACAAAAGCCCTGCCGACTCCACCAACAAAGAGACCCAACACCAGAGCATCAGTTGCATCACCGAGCAAGAAACAAAAGACTGTTGCCATTCCTAAGGTAACAAAGACTTACAAGAAATCTACTCAGAGACTCATTTTGGCAAAAGAGTTGAGTGATACAGAGTCTGATGATGCAAACAAATTCCAGATTGTGAAGAGCAGAAAGGTAAACATTCACAGTGTTGAAAACTTTTGTGCCAATCTTAAAGAATACGGAGGATTTGCAAGATTTAGATATGTTAAGTATGAGTCTAGGAATAATGATGAGAAACGACAGATTGAATAAGCTGTCATATGTACACTTCTGAAGTTTCGGTTAGCACCATTAGAACTAGCAAAGTCACTTCCGAGTGAACTCTACTCACATATTGATAATAGGTGGAAATATGCAATGGATTCAGAGAGACAAATAAGAGAAAGAAGTCTTGTCCATTTATTTCCTGACATGTCCGTAGCTAAAATCAAGGAGCATTTGTCCACATACAATTCAAAAAAATTTGTAAAACAAAGAGCCTTAAAATTGATCAATGGGCTATATATTGATGTGGAAAATGAGACTAAGGCCAAGTGGCAAGAGATCTTCAAACAAAAGGATGTCGGTGAACAATCTCAAATTGAAATTGTTGATGTCACCGAGCAAGATCCAGATGTCACTGAGCAAGGTCCAGACCCGATTGACACAATGCAAATTGATGAAGATGTAATGGATGAAGTCGTACCGAAGCAAGAAATGATTGAAGGCACCACTTATGCAAAATGTGTGTCTAGTGAATCGGTTTTAGAACAAGTTCAGCCTTATCCGCTGGTGAAGCCACCAGTCGCAACCGAAGCTCCCAAGGACACCAAACAAGTTATCAAAGGTAACAAATCTGAAGCTACAGAAGATACAAGTAACAAATCTAAAGCTACAGCAAACACAACCAAAGATCAAACGTCTCAAGCACAAACAAGCACAACAAATATTACAGCTGAGACCCCTAGCACCAAGCCATCCAAAGACACTGCAATTTCTATAGGAACAGTCTAAAGTGTTGCATCTACCGAGCAACCTACCAAGGGACAGCAAGCCTCACAAGCACTTGTCACAGACCAAAGGAAAAGAGAAGAAGGTGAGAAAGCATGGTTTTAAATTTGACCTATCTAAACCGATCGTGTTTCCCAACGTCGACATTTCCAAATTAAAAGGGCAAGCACTCACTGAATTCGGTGAACTATGCAAAGAAAAGGCCGAATAGGAGAAGCAACTGGCCATATAGAAAAAGAACAAGGTACTTCAAAAGGTTAGGACATTGCTCACATAAATGCTACCATCAGCAACAGTGTCAACCAATGCAGCCATCCATATTCAGTTGGATGAACTCCTTAATTAGATTGAAATATCTAGAGTTGATGCATCCGAGTACCTAAGAAAGCTCAAGGCTAAAGAGCTCACAGGAAAAATGATAGAGGAAGTCCAAAAATCAATTGCTGTTGGCAAGGTAAAACTTGTCAAATTCATTGTTGAGTTGTCCCCTCAACTCAAGCACATTCTTTATTTATTCTAGAAATTGTGTACATTTTCTTTATTTATTAAAGACATCAAAAATAAAACTGATGCAATTGAGAAAGAGATCACCGATCTCTCATCCAAGTTGACCACTGAGCCTAATTTAGTTCAGAATTTTTACAAAGAGCTACAACAGCTCATGGCTCAATAGTTAGAACTGAGGAATGAAGAGCATAAAATTAGGATGGATATAATGACCCTTCAAACATTATTCCTTCCTCATCTCTCATCAGTACAAGAGCAACTCAATTGAGCTACAAGCTTATCAACTACACAAGAGGGAAGCACTCTTGATGGCTTGATATCACTCTTATCTGATATTCAAGCACAGAACTCATTAATGGAAAGTCTCAAGGACTCACTCTCAGTCGCCCTCACAGACGCCCAAACCAAGTATAAGACTATTTTTGATCAGTTACCGCCTCCAGATGCAAATTAAGTTTTTAATGTTTGTCAAAAAGGGGGAGTAATATTATGTTACTACATAGAGGAAAGCCCATCAAAGGGGGAGTAATTCTACACTTGGAGAGTAGTACAGTTTTGATAACACAATTTTGAGTATTATATACAAGGGGAGTATATCGAGCAGAATATACAGAGCATTCAAAGCACACAAGTATAGAACAGAACTAAACATGCAAAATTCAAAGTTATGTATAGGATAATGGTAAGGGGAGTATATCTGCATATACTATTGACTATTGTACATATTGTCAAGTATAGTCATTTTGTCAAGTATATATATATTTTTTGAGTTATGACTTTGTAAGTAGTTTTTGTCAAACATCTCAACTAATGTCAAAAGGGCATATTGTTACTACTTATCAAATTGCCATTAGTTTCATATCCAAAGTCATACTATATTCTAGTCAGTTAGTATTACCGAATCATGCAGTCGGTACACATAGAGAAGTTGGTATGAACAGTCTAGTCAGTTACTGAAGAAAGCAGTCACAGAACACAGTATTCACCGAGTTGTTTACCGAGTAAAGTTTCACGGCTACTAAGTGGTAAAGTTAACTCACCAAGTTGACATTCACTGAGTGAAACATTTTACCAGATACATTGAACCTGGACATGCACATGAAAACGTGTTACAAGATCGAGGCACATCTAACCATTTTTGCATTGGAAATTGCACTATGAGATTGTGTATGATTACAAGGCCAATCTAACCTATGAGATATTTTGTTTAGTTATTCATTCAAAGAATCTTTTTGTAAGATCGAAGCAATGAATCAGATCACTGATGTAAGAGATCTTTATATACAACATGATTCTAGGGTTAGAAAGATGAGATGATGTGATGTGATATGAGATGCAATGAGATAGAAGTGTGTATGCATGAAGGAAGACTGTTACAGAGACACAGAGAGGTCACCAAGAAGGTTATCAGTGAATAGTCTAAGAACAGAGTAAACATAAGGGTTTATCAAGTTTCATTATGGGTTACCGAGGTATGCTACAAGCTAGTTAATCTTATTCAGAGCACATAGAATCTGCTTTAGCATTTCAGATGTAAAGTTGCAGATATTTGTAATGATTATATTGTAATATTTTGAAGTTGTAAGAGAAACCTTTAACAGGGTAAAAGACTCTAACCAAGTCTATAAATTGTAAATCCTTTAACCAGGTGCTACACTTATATTGTGTTGTAAAAATCCTTTAGTAAGGTAGATCTAACTGATCTTAATACTCCTAACAGGGTAAGCTATCAGAAATAGCTAAATGTAGCTCTAACCGAGCATTCTTTATTATTGCAGTAGTGAAGTTGTGGGTGCCATCCCCACCATAATTTTTCTCTCTAACCAAGAAGTTCTGCGTGACCAAAATATATGTGTTATGGAGTGAATCATGTATGATTGTTATCTGTTGATTATAGTTTTATTTTATGTTACTGCACTATTTTGTTTATGCATAATAGTAAGGTTATTATCAAGGAAAAGTTTTGGAGTACTGATTCACCCCTCCCCTCTCAGTACATTAGCTTTCTATATTGGGCCTAACAAATATTTGCTAGAGGGAGGTGTACCTTAATTCAGAGGTTAATCAATATAATGATTTTCCAACTATCTGGTGAAATTTGTCTTTCATTTCTTGGTCTTAAGGGTATCCAAACTAAATAAAGTATGAAAAACAAATCTATTTACCAACACATATATATAATAATAATAAGAACACTTATTATTATTACATATATTAATATTTATATGTTCATATCAATAAATCATTAATCATACTAATGATATAACCAACATTACTTATACATATGATTTTATGAGACTACTCCGATAGAAGCTATAAATCATCAACACTCCCTTTTAGCTAGGGAGGAGGATCACAAGGTACTCATAGAATAACTACACATAGTGTAGTAGATATCATTATATGATATCAGGAGCAATGGTCTACAAATATCAACACTTACGATACTCACCAGAACTCACCATATCCATTATGGTATGTGCACTAGCATCAACCATATGATGCCTATCATATAGAAGATCATGGTATAACCATATATATTAAGCACTTAATATCCACCATGACATATCTCAACAATCCAAGATATCAACCTTATCATATACAGTTGAAATTTTTTTAAGAGATATGAACTATCATAACATGTTCACAGATATCAACCATATGATATCTATCATGATAGACTGTAGAGTTATTGTAAAGTCATCACCTTCCAATAACTACTAGAAGTACAAGTGATTATCATTTAGAAGTCGTCACTTCTTAATGATGCACACAGGTGCCCATAAAGTCATGTAATGACAAAAAGAGTTTATAATAAACATCTTTAGAATATATTAGTACAATAATATTGCTGAGACTCAAACCCAAAATTTACATTTCAATCATACCAAGCTTACCTCTGAAGTGTTCTACCTTTGTTTTGGCAAGAGGTTTGGTAAGAATGATCTTTAGTACTAATATACCTCAACTGAATTAACTTTCTCTCCACCATGTCTCTAACATAGTGATAAGGTATTTCAATATGTTTGGATCTGTCATGAAATACTGGGTTTACTGAAAGCTTTATACAACTTTGGTTGTCACAGTGGATGATAGTAGGATGTAAGGATTGTCCAAACAATCTTACAAGGAGTTTTCTCAACCATACTACTTCTCGTGCTCCCATAGATACTGCAATGTACTATGCTTTTGTGGAGCTCTGAGCAACTAAAGATTGCTTTCTGCTAAACTAGGATAGCATAATTGATCCTAAACTGAAGCAGCACCCTGATGTGCTTTTACGATCCACCATGCTTCCAAGCCAATCTGAGTTTGTATATCCATATAATTTTAGATCTATATCTTTATACTTTAAGCCATATCCAATTGTTCCACGAAGATATCTCAAGATGTGCTTGGTTGTAACTATATTTAACTGATTCAGTTCACACATGAACTGACTAAGTGCATTCACAACATAACAAATATCTGGTCTAGTATTGACCAATCACATTAATGATCCAATCATTTGTTGGTAGAGGGTGGAATCTATTGATTCAGACCTTGCAATTGCCTCTCTTAACTTGTATAAGTTTGTTTCCATGGGAGTGGATATAGGCTTACAATCCATCATTCCAAATTGTTTTAGAATGTCAATAGTGTAGAAGCCCTAAGTCCTTCATGTCAAATTCGGCTACAAGGTCTTGTTTACACTTGATGATGAGATGCTCTTCGCCTATTATTAACAATTTATCAACATAAAGGATAAGAATTAACATATCTTCATTTATTACCTTGAAGTAAAGGTTTGGATTTGCGTCATTCTTTGAGAAGCCAAGTCCTGATAGATAGTGATCTATCCTTTCATACCAGGCCTGAGGAGCCTATTTGAGCCCATATAAGGATTTCTTCAATTTGCAAACATGGGAATGTTGTCCATGCACTAAAAATCCTTTAGGTTGTTCCAGATAGACTTCCTCCTCTATTGCACCATTTAGAAATGTAGTTTTTACATCCATTTGATGCAACAATAGCAATCACAGCTTTGACATAAGTGTATCTTGCAACATGAGCAAATGTCTCTTCAAAATCAATTCCCTCTTTCAAAGAAACCTTTGGCAACAAAGCTTGCTTTTTATTTTTCAATACTTCCATCTGCAACATATTTGATTTTGAAAAGCCACTTAGAAGACACTATTGATTTGTCCTTAGGCCTAGGCACAATGTCCCAAACATCATTCTTGAGAATAGACTTATACTCTTATGTCATGGCTTCTTTCTAGGCTTGATGTTGGAAGGCTTATTGAATAGTAGAAGGCTCTAAATTTATGATTTTACTCATTAGTGCAATATAGCTGGAGAATCTATTAGGTCTTTTACTTTTCCTGAAAGTTCCTTTTGGAGCTGCATAATTTTTAGCCTCCTCAATCATCTTCTTGACCCATAGTGGTCTTTTCTTAGTCACATTAGTGTCCCTAGGTTCATCCATATAGTCCATAGGTTCAATGTGGTTGTTGCCTTCAATTGATTTGTGAGTCTCACTCTGAATCTCGGAGGAGTGATCTTTTTTATTGTATTGAGGGGATTCATCATCTGTTTCATTAATATCCTTAGATCTTTTGAATGCAACATCCTCTTCAAATGTTACATCCCTGCTTAGTTCAATTTGTTTTTGACCTGGAATGTAGACCCTATAGGCTTTAGAAGTTTCACTATACCCAACAAAGATTCACTTTTTCCCAGAGGGTTCTAATTTAGATCTTTTCTCCTCATTGATGTGAATGTAAACAGGACAACCAAAAATTCTTAAGTGACCTATGTCAGGTTTGATTCCTGTGAATGCTTCTTTAGGAGTTTTGTTATCAAGAAATGAATGTGAACATCTATTTTGGATATACACAACAACACTAGAGGCTTCAACCCAGATTGAGGTATGAAGGTTTTGGTCATGCATCATGGCTTTGGTTGCTTCTACTATAGTTTTGTTTTTCCTTTCTGCTACCCGATTTTGTTGAGGGTTGTAAGTTATAGTTAACTCCCTCTTAATCTCAACATTATTACAAAAAAATTTAAAGTTTTTAGAGATGTATTCCCCTCCATTATTTGATCTAAGGGTCTTTATACTTTTACTTAATATATTTTATACTAAAGCCTTGAATTCCTTAAACCTTTTAAGGACTTCATCAGACTTTCTACACTTTAAAAAATATATCCATGTCTTCCTAGAATAATCATCTATAAAAATAACATAATATAAAAATCCTCCTAAGGAGGGTACTAACATAGGTCCACATAAATCAAAATGAACAATTTCTAATACATTTTTGGATTTACTTTCACTATTATGAAATGTGCCCTTGGTATTCTTCCCTAAGGTACACCCTTTGCAGATTCCTTCATGTTCTTGAGTCAGCTTAGGTATCCCTGTCACCATTTTCTCCATAGAGGTTAAAGCACAAAAATGAAGATGCCCTAATCTTCTATGCCATAATTCACAAGTGTTAAAAGATTCATGAATAAGTGCTTGTCAAAGAGACGTGCAAATTTTGCACAGGCACCCATGTCGAATTCCAATGGTGTGTGCCTTCTTGATGTTTGAGTTCTTAGGCCAGGCTAAGATTTTTCCATCCATGAAGGTGATTCTATATCTTTTATCTTCAAGAGATGATATGCAAATCAGGTTGTGTTTGATGCCTAGCACAAATAGTACACCTGTTAATTGAAGGGCGGTGCCTGATTTTAGTTGAATGGTACAGGTTCCAATCCCATTCACTAGATAGTTTGAATCATCCCCAATTGTGACTTCCTCATCACATTTTTCTTTCATAATGTCTAAGTGCTCTTTGAATCCTGTTATATGTCGAGATTCCCCACTATCTATTACCCAGGTGTTAAGGCTAGTTGATACTTGACTGGATAGAGCTTAATAGAATACAAGTCTTTTAGAGTTTGTGTTGGCCTCACTGACTTCAGCAATCGAGGCTTGAGTTTTAGGTATGTCAGGACACTTTACAACAATGTGACCATATTTATCACATCTAAAGCATTGTACTTTAGATAGGTCCCTCTTTCGTTTGAATGATTGCTTCCTAGTTGAATCCTTACCTCTCCTCTTCTTGAAGTTATTTCTCTTTCCTCTTTTGTGAGACTAAGAGTTTAGGGCTTGCATCTCTTCATTTTGGGAGTTAATTCTAGTCCCTCTAGTGATCAATCTAGATTCTTCTTGTATACAATCAGTCTTCAACTAATCAAATTTGGGGAGTTTTTATCGAGCACTAATTCCTTGAATAAATGATTCCCAAGAAGTAGGAAGTCCATTGAGTTCCAACATAGTCAACTCCTTGCTATCGAATGTGTGACCAATTGTAGATAATTGGTTTCTTATCTCTGTTATCCTTATGAAATATGAAGTGATAGTTTCACTTTTGTTCATTTTGATGTGGTGGAGTTGTTGTTTTAGAGCAAGAACCCTGCTAGTGTTATTTATCTCAAACATGTTCTCTAGTGTTGAAAACATTAGATAAGCAGTATCTAATTTTGAGATAATAGGAAAAACATGATCTTTTACTCCATCCACCAATAGTTTCATAGATTTATTATTATTTCTTGTCCATAGGATTTTTTCATCTTCTTCATCAGGCATGGGTAAGGCCTTTTCCACAACAAGAGTGTTCAATTCATGTTCGTTTAATGCGAGCATCATTCTAAACTGCCATGATATAAAATTTGAAGCTCCTTCAAGTCGGTCCTCATGTCTAACTTCATTCACCATTTTGTCGAATATAGAATTCTAGAACCTTTAATGGAGATTGGTTGTTTCCCTTTTACAAATATGATCGGATCTTTTCTTCAAACTAGCTCTGATACCATGTTAAAGTTTGGATCAAATTAGATATGTGAGTAGTTTTAATTTATTTGTAATACTTGGTTCACAACTAAACTATATGACAATGAAGTCTTAAGTGCAGGTTGCTTCTTATATGAAGGGAACACAACTTAATACATAAAGTATTTGAGAGACTGCAAATGATAGGAGATGAATATCTAATGGCTTGCACTTTCAATTTCGGTACTTACCTATTAGAATCGAACTCCATCATAATATATATCTTACGATATAGGCATGTCAATGAACAAACATGCCTCTATGTACGTGGAGACATATCGATGAATATACATGCCTCCACGTACGTGGAGACATGTCTCTTCATTGTGATGCCTCTCAACATACCAAAATAATTAACTGATTTGTAAGACAACAATTCTCCTAATCGTTTGTTATCGATTAACAATAGTTAATGATTCTCATAATCCTTGGTTATCATTGTTATATGCAAGAAACGATTCAGATAATTGTTTTTGAAAGGAGATCGGTTATTGTCAATATACACAATGATAAATGATATCGAACTATTAATGTGGAGAATCGATTTATATTGATCATTCCATTTGATCAATATAATCGATACTAATGATCATATAGATACGGTGCTCATATTCGATTTGGTATAAACAATGTGATTAATATAAATCAATATTACTTATCGATTTAACATGAATTTAATCTTAACGATTTATCAACAACATGATTAATGATTTAATATTTCAATTATAAACTATGTATATATATAAATATTCATATATATAATAATAATAATAACACTTATTATTATTACATATACTAATATTTATATGTTCATATCAATAAATCATTAATCATACTGATGATATAATCAACATTACTTATACATATGATTATATGAGACTACTCTGATTGAAGCTATAAATCATCAACAAGATACCCATTTTCGAGAATAATCCATTTCAACTTTCACAGATTTTGCAACAGGTCAAACATATAGGTTTCTTGAGAAATTCGCCCAAAACAATAGATTACACCTCAGGTTATCACAAGTATTCACCTTTAACAAGTCTTAGATCCAATATCTCAAGTGGACAAAATATTTTTTGTTGATAAATTTGATTTTTCAAACATAGTTTCTCAATGGGATACATCATCCTTCCTCACGAAACTTTAAGATCAAATTGACCTTGTTCATTGACTTGGATATATCATTCCACCTTGAGCTTGGTATTATCAAAATTTTCATAAAATTTGCACTCACATTGGGATCAAAAACTTGTCACCCATTACACGCTTGTATGACCATTTCGTGTTTTCTCGAGAAGGGGAAACTTAGTTATAAAGAACTCTTAAAAAAGAGAAGGTTTCTATACATAAACTACAAAATTTTGTTGAAGCATCACATATTCCTACACCATTTTCATGACTATCTACATGGTCATGGAACTAAGTTCGATGAAGAAACCTTACAAGAACGTGCTTTTCAACAAAGAGGCACTTTATCTCAACATATCAATAGAGGTGGCATAATCAACTTAGCTTATTTGCCTGAACAATTGATCACCTATTGAGTTACATCTAGAAAATCAAAACTTGGGAGGTTTTAAATCGATCATATGCCAGTTTAGACTATAGCTCAACACGAGCAATTGAGAAAACAACAAAAACAAATGGAAGAAGAAAATCCAATGTTTCATGAATTTGGACACATAGATGTTGATGAATAAGAAATCAATAATACCATTAGACACCTTCAACAAGATTCCAAATTTGACAAATTAATAGAAAGAATCTTGGAAAAAGAAAAGCAAAAATATTTCCTAATGTTGGAAAATTCAGGAGCAAAATTGCCACAAGGTTTTGATATGGAAAGTTTGAAGCATAATGCTGAAACAAGTTATAATCAAAACTCTGATGATCACAACGACAATGACTTGAATCAGGTAAACCACGAAGAAACAAGAAGAGATAGAGAAGAAACAAGAGGAGATAAAACAAGAAAAGACCAAGATGATACAAAGAACCAATATGAAACAAAAATGGATCATGGTGATAGAAGAACTTATGAGGATATAAGGAAAACCCATGTTGATAATCCTCTATTAACTCTCACTCAACAAATGCAAACTTTGCAACAACAGATATAGGATATGCAGAATGGAACAAGTTCCAAGAAATATTCATTGGAGGATATTTGTCCATATCCTTTTGACAGGAGTTTGAACATGGTGCCATTCCCATGACATTGTGAAATCCCAAAATATGATAAATATGATGGGAAATATGATCCTCGAGATCATATCAAAGAATTTTACAGTATGAGTATGGAATTTGCACACAATGAAACCTATCAAATGCAATTATTTCCTAAAAGTTTAAGTGGGTAATCAATGGAATGGTTCTCCAAATTTCCATCTGGGATTAAATCTTTTGAATAACTTGTGAATAGATTCATCTCACAATACTCCTACAACATAAAAAATGAGATAACAATGCTAGACCTATGCAACATTAAGAAAAAGAATGGTAAACCTTTCATGGTCTTTCTACAGTGATGGAGACAATTTTTTAATAGGTACCCTAGAGATTTGCTAGATCAAGAGAAAATGGACATCTTCATTGACAATCTTACTAGTGAGATGAGTTATAGACTCAAGTTACAATGTCCTCCCAATTTGGAAAAAATGATTGAAAACGGTTTGAAAATAGAGGATGTTGTGGTCAAGAAAGGAGAATTAAAACTCTACAATTCCTTTAAGTACAATAACAACAACAATGGTAACAACAACAATGGAAATAATAGCAACAACGATAAACCAAAATTTTGGACTAAGAACAAAATGTTGCCAATGATGGAGTGTCTCAAAACAATGATGCTAAACCTCAACAACCCATTTTTAATCTCTCAAGTTGAGCACCAATAAACAATCAAGAGAATACTAAACCAAAGTCCTTTTATTCCAACCCCCGTAGAAAATTTACAAACAATGGGGAACCATTGGAATCGACTCTAAAAATGCTTCTTGCAAACAAGTTGATCACATTACCAGAAGCAAGAGATTTTGAGCCTAAGGTCAAACCAAGTTGGTGGAATGACTATCATTTTTGTGATTTTCATATGTAGAAACAGAGGACACCAAATGAATGATTGTTAAAGAGTGAAACTTATCATTCAGGACTTGATTGATAATGAGGTTATCAGAGTGGATGGTCATAAAACAAATGAATCGCACTTGGCATTCAAAACTCCACTCCCCAATTATAAAAAGGGTAGACCATCAAATCCACCAGATGACAAGGGCAAAGAAAAGGTAAACTATACCTACACATATGACAACATAGTGAAAGTCATCATTGTTAAAGACAAAGCACTTGCAGAACTAGTGAATGCAATTACTCAAAGTAAGGCAAAGGAAAAAAATTTAGGTGTAACAAATTATATAACATCCACTTCAAGACAATACAAATTAGTAGATCAATTATAGAAAATACCCATGCAAATATCAATCTTAGATCTCCTTAAGATCTCACCAATGCATAAGAAAATATTGGAAAAGGCTCTAGTGGGAACAATAGTCTCTAAGGACTTGGATTTTAATCGATTTCAAAACATGGTGGGACATCTCATAGCCCCTCATTGCTTATCATTCATAGAAAATGATGATGTATCATTGCAACATCCCCATAACGCTCCCCTACACATTGAAGTCACTATTCATACATCCCACGTCAAACGTGTTCTTATAGATGGAGGAGCTAGCTTAAAAATTTGTGCATTAAGTTTGATAAAATCTTTGGGATATTCAAAAAATGCAGTGGATCCTAAAAATAAAATAAAAATCAAGGCCTATGATGGAGAAGAATACTCTTCTAGGGGAACAATGGTTTTACCACTCAAAGTAGGACCAGTTGAGAGAGATACAGTTTGTCAAGTTTTGGACTTGAATTTATCTTACACCATTCCTCTGGGTAGACCATGGATTCATGATATGCAATCATTTCCCTTGAAATATCATCAATGTGTCAAATTTCCTCATAATGGACAAGAAATAACTATATCAATAGATTCCAGTCAATATTGTAGCAATTTGAAACTAGCTCAAGATGTAAGGGTTCCTCATATCAGAGAAGCATTATCTCCTACTGAAGCATCTCAAGAGACATTATATACATCCACTTTGGAAAGTTTTGAGGAAAAGCTAAAATTAAATGATGTAGGAATGGGAAAGTATTCTTTGCAAACTTTACCACTTTCTCCGAAGTCATATGGAAAACCAACAAATGTAAAAATGTGAATCCAGTAAAAACCTATTGAAATATTTGATGGAAAATTTATTAGAGCTGGAACATTATCTGAAGAAACTGACAAAAAGGACATCCTTGATTGGCTATACAAAGATGAATAATAAATCGGAGCAATAACTTTAGATATCACTATCCCCATAGAATAGTATGGCAATGGATTCAAAATTATGCAGAGAATGGGATACCAAAGAAAAGACCCTATTGGTAAGCATCAAGAAGGCATCATAAAACCAATCACACCTCACTCTCAACATGTTAAAGATAAATCTGGACTTGGGTATGACTAGCATCCTCAACCTATACAAAATCAAGATCATCATCAAAATCCCCAATGGAGAAGAAAAGAAGCACACAAAGAGGAATCATGGAAAGAACTGATACAACAAGCAGCTGAAAAGACAAACATAAAACAAAAGGAAGAGGAATATGAGAAACAATAGGAAGAACTCACCATTAAAAGAGAGGAGGCTTCCTATAAACAGATGCATCAAGTGCAAGAAAGTATAGAACTTGACCAAGCCAGTACAGAATCAGAAACAAAAGCAGATAGAAAAAAAAGGGAAGAAGAATATGAGAAACAAAAAGAAGAATTTTCCATTCAAAGGGAGGAGTCTTCTTATATATAAATCCAAAGAGTGCAAGCAAGTGCAGAACTTGAATCAGAACAAGTGACAAACTTGTATCAATTATTAGCAAACTTTTCTCACCATATAACATCCCTGTCAGATATAGTGGCGTAGTCCTAGAAAGTGATTCTAAAACAAACTCAAATGAGTATGAGTGGGATCCAATCTAACCATCTGGTGATGATACAAAAGGCTTAAGGAACAAGAAATATATTACAGAACAGGAAGTATCTTCCACTAAAAAATAAAATGAGAATGCTAGAAAACAAGAAGAAGAAAACAAGAGAAAACAAAGAGAAGTGACATAAGCAATCAATAATAAAAAACAAAATAGTACAAAATCTACACTAATCCCCAGTCAACAAGTACCAAACCTGGGAAGAACTCAAGAGGAACTGATAGCAAGCCAAATAGAAGAAAAAATCAGTCCAGAGGAAGTAGAGTATGAAAGAAGACAAGAAATGGCAAGAAAACCAGCAGAAGCTACTCAAATATGTCAAATACAAGCAAGAAATGAAATTGATTCAAATGTTGAGATAGCTTCTAAAAAGTTGTGTTATCCAAAAGATGTGTATGTCAATATGATCCATTCATTTGAGGGAAAAATGTTAGCAAATATACCACTAGAAGGTGAATCACAATTTAATCATTCTAACTTTGCTAGAGCTAATTGGAGAGAAATTGAAACAGTATATCCTGAAGAGAGTAAAATCCTTAACTTGACTAATATACCCGAAAACTTTGACAACTATGCGATGACCATTGAGACCTTTAAGACTGATCAAGCAAATGATTTACCCTTAATCCATCCAGAACTCATTGAATGGGATGATACTAAACTCTGATACCTTCCCAAACAATCATGTCATATATGTATACCTTAATGCTATTGAACCCGTAACACCAAAGAAAGCTTCCACTAGTGAATCAAATAACACTTCTTGTAGTTAGGAGGGTGCCAAATCTTTTAGTCCCAAAAGTGAGGAAATAGAACAAAGAAGAAGGTCTAATGCTGAAAACATTTTATGGTAACATTAGATAAATCAAAAGAGAAAATAAAGGACATATCTGATGGTGAAAACCTCCTTGAGGTACCAGAAGATGGAAGATTTGGCACTCTACTAGAATATTTTCAAGAGAGATCGGCCATTCTGATAGAACCCACATAGGTAGTTAATATTGGTACTCCAGAGAATCCTAAGATTCTTCATCCTATAGCATATTTATCAGAATAAGAAAGAAAGGACTTTACTAAGTTCTTCAAGAAAAGACAAATCAAATTTGCCTGGTCATATGCTGATATGCCAAGACTTGATCTAAATATCATTATGTATCATCTCAATGTCGCTCCGGGAGCCAAACCAATTAAACGGAAACTCAAAATGATGCATCCTCATATTTCTTTTCTTGTCAAAGTAGAATTGAAGAAGTTATTGGATGTAGGGTTCATAAGACTAGTCACATATCCAGAATGGGTGTCAACTATTGTTCCTGTATCAAAACTAGACAAAAGTATCAGAGTGTGTAGAGATTTCAGGGACTTGAATAAAGCATACCCAAAGGATGACTTTCCATTACCAAGCATTGATATCATTGGAGATCTATCAAAAGGACATGAAATGTTCTCTTTAATGGATGGTTTCTTAGGGTATAACCAAATTAGGATAGCTCCTGAAGATCAAGAGAAAAAAGCTTTCACGTGCCCTTGGGGTACTTTCTATTGGAATTTTATGCCATTTGGGCTCAAGAATGTTGGAGCTACATATCAAAGAGATATGACAACCATTTTTCATGATATGATGCATACTTTCATGGAGGATTATGTGGATGATATACTGGCAAAATCACATACAAGAGAAGAGCACTTGGAAATATTAGACAAGATCTTTGATAGACTAGAATAATGCAAATTAAGGTTGAATCCAAAGAAGTATGCTTTCGGGGTTACATCAGGTAAACTCATAGGTTATATCATATCAACTCATGGAATAAAAGTGGATCTAGAGAAAGTAAAATCTATCATGGAAATGGAATCCCTAAAGAATTTTAGCCAGTTGTGTTCTCTACAAAGGAGATTGCAATCAATTAGGAGGTTCATAGCTCAGTTAGCTGACAAATGTCCCCCTTTCACTCACTTATTACATAAGAATGTTTGATTTCGATGGGATGAAAAATGTTAGGAATCTTTTATGCAAATTAAATAATATATGTTAAATCCACAAGTGATAGCAATACCAATTAAAGGAAGACCATTGTTGCTATACATCTCAGAAATAGATGTATCATTAGGGGATCTTTTGGCACAACATGACACCGAAGGAAAGGAAAGAGAAATATAATATATCAGAAGAACCTTAGTCGGTTATGAGTTGAACTACATGGAAGTGGAAAATACATGTCTAGCAATGGTATTCACAACTCAAAAATTGCGACGTTATATGCTTACACACTCTCTAAAGCTAATTGCAAAGATTGATCCATTGAAGCATTTACTTAGCAAGGCAACATTAATTGGTCGATTGGATAAATGGGTCATGGTATTAAGTGAGTTGACATTGAATATGTTGATCGAAAAGTCATAAAAGGACAAGTAATTGCAGATCAACTAGCTAAAGTACCCCTGTAAGATGACGCACCTTTACAAATTGAGTTTCTTGATGCAGATATTCTTACAATTAGCACAAAGTTTTTGGAGTTATATTTTGATGGATCCTACACACAATAGAGATTAGGTGTAGGAATCTTATTCATAACACCTCAGGGACACACCATTCCTAAATCATATAGACTGCACTTCCCATGTATAAATTGTAGTCACATAAATCTGACCAGTTTAATTAAATGAATATTTGCTATTTATTTGATTAAAAACCCACTAGCCATCAGTTAATTAAATTAACATTTAATTAATTCATCTTCAAACATTCTTCTATTAATTAAATAAATTAATCAATTTATTTTAATTAATTCACTATACCAAATTCACAAATCAATTAAATGAATAAATCCTATTTATTCAATTTAATCATCTTCCCTCTTTTAAATAAATTAAATAGAACATTTATTTAAATCATTTATCCCCCCCCCACTTGCATTTTCCTACAAATGCAAGTTGCAACCACAAGTTGAAATAAATTAAATTTATTTTAATTAAAATCCTTTTTTCCCTCATCCACCAAATTCACTTGCACTCCTAAACCCACTTCTAGATTCTTCTAACCCCTTCCTAATTAACCTAATCCATCCCCTAATTATTGTCACATTCCTAAGCAACTTGGAGTCACTTCTCAAATACTTCAAAGTCTTTGAAAAGCATTTAATGCTCTGTGTGTTCAACAATTTAACCTCTAAAGTCTTCCAAACCACTTATGGCTCTTACATAACCATTTATGGTTAATTCAACTTGCACCCATGTGTCTCCTCGAGCATTTATTGCTTTGACCATGGTTATCCCTTTTGCCCTTGCACAAGAGTTTATCCATTGGATAAAAGCTTTATTCTTTGAATAAATAATTTATTCACTCAACCCAACCTTGACCTTAACTCTCAAGTTAACTCTCAGGTCATGTCAAGCATTTAATGCTTATTCCCTGTCCTCTCAACCTATCTCATATGGACACTTGTCATCCTGGGATTGGGTTGAAAGCCATCACATGGATTGAATATCATTCAATCCTGACCCTTGTTGAGATTAGTCAATCTCAACCATCCATTGCTCCATTTTTCCTATAAATAGAGCCCATTTCTTCATAATCTAGATCCTTAAACTTGTATGCATCTAAGTTATAGTGAATTCTATAGAGCATTTAGCATAAATCACTAATATATTGTTATTTTGGCCTAAAATAAATCATTTTAGCATCATATCATCTAATATTAGCTTTTGTTCACATTTGCATAGTATTTTAGAGTAAACATTTCAATCTTAAATCTCCATAAGCATCCATAGTGCAAAAAGCTGTTGAGAGCTACACTAATTTGGAACTTGGAGAGAAGAGGAACAAAGGAGAAGGAGCTAAGAGCATGTTAGAAGGCATTTGGAGATGTCTTGTTATATTTACTTTCATAGTTAAATATTTCTTCATTTTTTTAGTGTCTCTTTTGATATGCCTGCTTAGATTAGTTTTTGGTTGATTAACACTAACAATTTCTTGTGTTTTTGTGTGTTATACGACCACAGGTTTTAGTCTAACCATTGTCCATTTTGCAGAGCATCATTTGGTGAACCCGACGTGAATCCAAACACCCAAAAACATTTTTTTTAACAAAACTAACTTGTTTGACTGTTTGGCTTGACACACAGGTCGCGCTTTGACACTTTTGTTCACGTGTTAGCACTATTGTCTTTTTTGTCTTCTAGCGCTTTTGTTCTTACAATAGTACTATTGTCAAAGAATTAGCACTTTTGCATATCTTTTGGTGCTTTTGTGCATTAATTAGCGCGTGTGTTTTTATATTGGCACTTTTGTATTACTTTAGACATCTTTTCTTTTAGTGCTTTTGTAGTAGTTTAGCATGTTTGTGTTAAAATAGTGCTTCTGTTTTCACACAGACTAGCACTATTGTAATAGAACATTGTAAAAAATGCCATGTAATCGATGAAATAAATTTTCTTAGGCTTGTGGAAGCCCACCATGTTTTCGGTTTTTTCTAACTGTTTGCTTCATGTACAGGTTTTAAAATAGCCTTCTTTTTTTTTTAGCTTAAAAATAAAAAACACTTCTTTTTGGTGCTTTAAAAATCACAAAAACAAACTCTCTTTCTTTGCACGTTACGATCACTTCTTTTTGGTGCTCTAAAATTCACAAAAACAAACTTCATTTCTTGTAAGATAGGCTCACTTCATTTGGTGCTTAAAATCAACAAAGAAATATTTATTTCTTGCATCAAACTAAGAATTCACAATCCACACTTCCATTTTTGGGCAGCTAAAAAGAACAATCAATTTGTCTTATTTTGCAAAATGATTTACTTCATGCATACGTGCTCTTATTTCAGTTGACCAGTATTTCAAATTCTAGTTTACTCAACACATTGCTTTTGAAGTTAAAAAGAACATCATGGTTGTTGGAGCAACATCTCCAAATAGATAAAACATCATTGCAATGATGAGTTAAAAAGAACAAGTGTATTTTGTGTTTGGCACATTTGTGCAAAAAGAGTTTGTCGAGTGGTCCTACTTCTAACACACACTATCCTCTCCCTTGGCTTTCGTGGTCCTAGGTGCAAGAGAAAAGTGTTAGTAACACTCAAGTTTTATCTTTTTAAGAGAGGCCTGCCAAGAGACACATCACTTTTGGGAATGACCTCGCGTGGTAAATCTTTCGAGCCGCTATAGAAATCAGGTGACAGCGAAAGTTGTAGCCTTGGGCATAGTTGTTCCTACAATGTAACTTACTGAAAGGACAAATGGGCCCCACCACAAGTTACAAGGCTCTTAAGTGAGTCACTGCAGAATGAACTTATGTCCAAAAACATCAAAAATTACTAAACACCTTTAAGTAGTAGCCCACCCGTTCTATTGATTGAGGATATTTGTTATACAATTTAGTGCAAGAGCATAGATGGTTTTTCTCCCAAGATACTCACCATACATATTTCCTTGAGTAGAAACAGAGCTTTTTGAAAATTCACTTGTGGCTTGATGAAAGTGATGACTCCCCCATCATAGGGATCATCTATTTGTTATGCTCATGCAAGACTTAGTATATCACATCCTTGCCTGCCACAACGGGATTCATAAGGTATGTAGTACCAAAGTTGAAGAAATATCAAGATGTGGGCTGAATTTATCGCAACTGGCCATTTGACCTTAGGGATAAAGAGTGTTTGAAGTGTTTTCATTTTAGTCAAAGACCAAGTGCAAATTGAGCTGACTTCAGGCTTTGGAAAACACCTAAAAATACATTTAAAGGAAAAGGGTCATAAAAAGTCCAAGGATTGGGTTGATCTAGACCCATACTTATTTGTGCCTTTTGAGGCAACATTCTTCTATTTGTGTGCTTGCTTTGTTTTCTTGTCAAAGAAAGATCAAAAACCAATTCCAAGAACAAGTATTCATCCAACACAACATTTTCAAAAACCAACAAAAGATCAAAAACAAAGAGCAAAAGTATCAAAATATATGACCATTCTTCACATCTTGAGAAAGAAGAATCTTCATCAACACATCAACTTGAAGAAAAGACCATTGAGATCAAAGGCTCTTATCAAAAGGAGGAAATTCTTCTATCTTAATAGACAAATCTTCGTCTCTCATAGAGCCTTCTTACGTCACATGCGTCTTTATCTTCAAGGGAAATCAAACGAATTTGATCCAGAGTCATTAAACCGCAGAGCTTTTACACAATATCGAGCTTTGAGTTATCACAAAAACAAAGAAGGCAAGATCAATCCTGACTTCTTTATAGACATCACATATAACGTAGCTCGGGAAGAACCACCAACTCCCGAAAGAGAAGAGGAAGAATTTGTCCCATATGTGACACAAAGCTTTTATTGAAGTTAAGCATTCCATCCATTATCATTATCCATATCTCATCAACTCCATTCCAACTCTCAAAACACCCAAAGGTTTTTGTCCTAAGTTCTATTCTAATCTTGCTTGAATCAAACACAAAACATCACTTTTTAGAGTGTCTCTACATCTAGGATAAACTTGTCCTAAGAGACATTTCTGTGCAGGTTAAAACTAGTCTATGAGTGATTCCTCTCATTACTAGGTAGTTGAGTCTATAACACATCTCAGATTCCTCTAAACCTTATCACATCAAACCTCATCAAAAACAACAAGCAAATCAAGAAGAAAACTTTGGTCACATCTACCTTTAAGTGCTAGAGATCCATATGCAACACACCACACCAACCATAAATCTCTCATTTCATCAACAACTCATCATCATTTTCACCCAACTTCAACAAAAACTTATAAACAAAATGGCTCATACCAGATCAAGATCTAGACAACAAGAAATTGAAGAGGAAGAGGAAGAAAATATCAATGAGTTCCAAGAAGCCCTTGGAGGAAATGTAAATGATGAAAATCCAGGCACTCCTACTCCTGTGACAATAGAAAGGGGGCAACACAACCCTCTCTTCAATAGACTTTTTGATGAGATACTCAAGAGTAATGTTGATGCTCACTTTTTAAGACTTGCTCAAGAAGGGGCTAAACTACCCTCTGACTTTGATGTTGCACAACTAAGACAAGCATCAAAATGCCAAAGTTGTAATGAGGATGAAAGAGGTCGAGAACACATTAGATACAACTTTCATCAAGGTAATCCCCCACCTCCTCCTCCTCCAAATGAAATAGACATGTTGCGGCAACAAGTCAAAATACTCGCCCAACAACTTCATAGTGGTGTAAAAACCAATCTATTTTCACTCAATGACATTTGTCCCTATCCATTTGATAGGAATCTTCATATGCCACCTTTTTTGCGAGGGTTTGAAACACCCAAGTTTGAAAAGTATAGAGGAAAAGGAGATCCTCGTGATCATGTTAGAGAATTCCATCCAGCTTGCCTTGAAGTGGCATACGAGGATACATACCTAATGTGCCTTTTTCCCCAAAGCTTGAGAGGAACAACCACATCATGGTTTTCTCGATTACCAGGTGGCATTAAGAAATTTGAAGAGTTAGTCCAGAAATTCTTGGCACATTACTCACACAACATTGAACATGATATCACCATGGTTGATCTATGTAACACTAAACAACAACCGGGTGAGCTATTTTCAGTCTTTCTACAATGATGGTGTCAAATGTCTAGCAGACATTCTCTTCAGTTACCTAAACAACAACTAGTGGAAATATTTATTTCCAACTTAAATGATGAAATGGAATTTCACCTCAACGTAAAAGACATAGACTCTTTCAATGACATGATCACCAAAGGCTTAAAATGTGAGCGGTCTCTCATCAAAAAAGGGCTTATCAAGATATATAATGAGCCAAAGGACGACCCTCACCCACGCTTCAATAATGACAAACCAAACTTTTGGAACAAAAACAAAAATATCATCAATGACGGGGTTGTGGATGCAAGAACTATCAAAAGTGCACAACCTGTGGTTTGATTTATAGGACAAAATCCTTCACCCAAGAATAACATAGTTGCTCCTCCAAATCAAGGATGCAACACATCTCAAGAAGAACCTAGACAACGTCAATAAAATTTTAAACCAAAATGAACATACACTCCCTTAGGGGAACCCATCGAAACAGTGTTACGTCAGTTGGTTTCTGAAAATCTAGTGACCTTACTCAAAACATCAAATTATGAACCTCAAGTAAAACCTTCATGGTGGAGGGATACTGAACATTGAGATTTCCATCAAGGGAAAGGACATAAGACAAGCAATTGTCACAGATTGAAAGATCTTATTCAGGATCTTATTGACTGAGGTGAAATCGAAATCGAAGGACATGACCCAAAGACAACAAACAATGATCATCTCATGTTTAAAAATCCACTTCCATCACAAGATCAAAAGGGTCCTTCCACTTCAGGGCGAAACATAGATACCACCAATTATACGCAAGCCGCGTATAATTACACTGTGAATCAACTATACGATGCCAGTGAAAAAATTGCAACTATAACCATCAAAAATCCCAGCTCCACTTGCAATATCATTACACGTCACAGCAAGATTACCATAAAAGTAGCTCCACAAGGCACCCCATCTATCCCAAAGTAGTATAACCTTGTGGAACAGTTAGACAAAACACCCGCACTGATATCTATCTTAGAGCTATTGCGCCTATCTCCATCCCATAAAACAATCTTGGATCAAGCTCTCCAAGAGGCGTCAAAACTTGCAAACCTAAATACAAATTAGTTCCAAGCCATGGTCATAAATATATGATCATCACCTTGTCTCACTTTCTTGGAAAGTGACAACTCCTCCTTCCAGCAACCTCATAATGCCCCACTCCATATTGAAGGGTTTATCAACCAACATAGGATCAAGCGAGTCTTGATCGACAATGGAGCAGGCCTGAATATCTATACTCTATAATTAGTCACAACTTTGGGATATGCGATTGAATCAGTGGATCCCCACAAGAAGATCACAATCAAAGCCTATGATGATGTAGAGTGTTCATCCAAAGGCGATGTAGTGCTACCAATCCAAGTGGGCCCTATGGTGAAACACATCACCTGTCAAGTTCTGGACCTTCCTCTACCATACAATTTATTGTTAGGAAGACCTTGGATACACAACATGCAAGCCGTTCCATCCACCTACCATCAGTGTATCAAGTTCCCGCATAATGGTGTAGAGATCACAATCCTGGGAGATGCAAACCCCTTTGCATATTGTCATAATATCAGTCATCAACCAGAGATTACCATTCCTAACAATAGAGAAACCATCTCCTCCACATCATACATAAGTCCAACCTCTCTTGCCAGTTCAAACACCACTATACCCAAGCAAGAAAAGCTCAAGATGAAAATAGCAGAGGAAGGTCCTGGGGAATACAATTTGAGCCAACTCTTTTGTGTGGGACAAATGCCTACTTCTCCTAGAATAGATGGAAAACCTCAACGGTTACTTCAAATGCCATTGGACAAGCCATCATGTCCTTTGACGCCATTCATCCTGGGAAAGAGTCAAGAAGAAGAAACAAGAGATGAGGACTTAGCAGAATGGATCTATAAAGATCCCATCACCACCGATATTCCGCAAGCTAAGCTTCCCACAAATCAGTATGGCAAAGGCCTTCTCATTATGAAAAGAATGGGATATAATGGTCAAAGTTCTTTAGGACATTGTAAGCAAGGAAGACATGAATCGCTGTAGCCAGAATTAAATCCCAAGGATAATACAAGACTAGGCTTTCAAAAGGAGATCCTTCCTAAGCTCTGATTCAAAAGAAAACCCAGCCAACCACTATATCAGCCTATTACAAAGAGGTTACCTTTGATTATAAAAGCAACATCAAATGCCATGGCAACTGTCACATCGAGGCTAAAAATCCCAACAAAACTATCTACAACACCCTTCATCCCACCAATCAAACCAACAATCCCATCAACAACAGCAATAACATCAATAGCACCATTAGCAGCAACAACTGTATCAGAACCCACAATAGTATCTATGACACCAGCAGTTCCAACAGAAGCAGTAGAGTCAACACTACCGATACTCCCTATATTGGATTCATTGATCCCCATAATCCTTCTTGCAACACCAATCATTTCATCTACAAAACTGGTCACACCTGCAGTGTTTAACTCAAAGGACATCCCAATATGGTATAGTAATCAGATACTAGAAAGTGACTCAGAGACCGACTCACATGAATGGGAATTTGATTCCATCCAACTTAATACTTTGGATGAGGAAGACATGTCACTACCTCCACCCTGCAAAGACATCCCTATTTACGGAGAAGCACAGATAAAGACCTCTTGGGTTCCTGAACTGGAAACTTCTTCCATAGACCCTACATCCCATCCTACACCTAATTTTGACAGGGAGAGTACCATCAACATCCTTCACCACAATGTCTTAACCCTCACTGACACATCTCACAAACTTAACCTAATTGATGAGGTAATACCCATTATCCATCTTAAACTCATCGAATGGAACCAACCTAATCCCCCATGTCTTGACCTTTTCCAAAATGATGAGGCGATCATTGACTTTTTGGAACTACAGGATAACATACCAAGCGGGGATCATAAAGTCAGATTTGCCATTGAACTTAATAGCGCAGCATACTTCGGGGTGGATGCCAAACCTTTCAACTGCAAAAATATAAAACATGGATCTTCCAGTGAAAACCACACTGTGGCACTGTTTGATCCCACAAAAGTAAAAAGAAAGAGCATTTCCAATGGTGAAAACCTCTATGAGGTGCCAGAGGATGAAAGGTTTGACATTCTCCCTTCTAGTACATAGCAGGAATGATCAACAATTCTCATTGAGGAAACAAAAGAATACAATGTGGGGACTCCTGAAATGCCTCACCACATACATCTGGCATCTCTTTTAACTCCAGAGGAACAACCTAAGTTTGTAGAGTTCTTCCAAAAGCATCAGATCAACTTCGCATGGTCATATGCAGACATGCCTGG
This sequence comes from Cryptomeria japonica, assembly GCF_030272615.1. Classification (NCBI taxonomy): domain Eukaryota; kingdom Viridiplantae; phylum Streptophyta; class Pinopsida; order Cupressales; family Cupressaceae; genus Cryptomeria; species Cryptomeria japonica. The sequence continues at coordinate 924,705,428 of NC_081409.1, read as the reverse complement.
GCTTGATCCTGATTTAGTCATGCATCACCTCACCATAGCAGAAGGAGCCAAACCTCTCAAGAAGAAGCTTCACAAGATGCATCCTTAGATTGCAGTACTAGTCAAAGCAGAACTTAAGAAACTCCTGGATGTTGGTTTCATTAGACCAATTGATTATGCAGATTGGATATCCAATATTGTGCCTATCGGCAAGCCAAATGGGGGCATCTGTATCTATACTGACTTTAGAGATCTGAACAAGGCATGTCATAAAGATGACTTACCCCTACCAAACATCAACATAATAGTAGACCTAACAGCAGGCCATGCCATGCTTTCACTCATGGATGGCTTTTCAGGATACAATCAGATAAAGATCGCACTAGAGGATCAACATAAGACAACCTTCACATGTCCATGGGGCACATACTACTGGAATGTAATGCCTTTCGGTCTCAAGAATGCAGGAGCGACCTATCAATGAGCAATGACCACCATCTTCCATGACATGATGCATACCATAATGGAAGATTATGTTGATGACTTACTGGCAAAATCACTCACAAGAGAAGGTCATCTAGATATATTGGAGAAAATCTTTGACAAACTGGAACAATATCATGTTCGGCTCAACCTAAAGAAATGTGTCTTTGGAGTAACCTCAGGGAAGATTCTAGGATACATTGTCTCAAGCAAAGGCATTGAAGTTGATCCAACAAAGGTCAAAGCAATCATGGACATGTCACCCCCAAAGAACATCAGCCAGCTAAGGACACTACAAGGGCAACTTCAATCTATCCGAAGATTCATTTCACAACTGGCATATAAGTGTCACCCCTTTACACACCTACTACATAAGAACATCCATTTTCAATGGGATGCCAGATGCCAGCAAGCATTCCAAATGCTTAAAGACTATCTCATGAATACACCATTGCTAGTCCCACCAGATCTGAGTAGACCTTTATTACTCTATATTTCAGCAACTAATATAGCATTAGGTGTACTACTGGCACAACATAATGCAAAAGGGAAAGAGTGTGTTTTTTACTACATCTCTCGCACACTGGTTGGCTATGAACTCAATTACACCCCTATTGAGCGAGCTTGCCTAGCAGTAATCTTGGCAGCTACTAAAATGAGGCACTATTTGTTAACACACAAGGTACAACTCATTGCAAAGATTGATCCACTCAAATACTTACTCAGCAAAGCAGCATTGACAGACCACTTGGCCAGATGGGTGATGATTCTAAGTGAATTTGACATCGAGTATGTGGACCGTAAGGCTATTAAGGGTCAAGTTATTGCAGATTAGTTGGCTGATGCTCCCCTCATAGGCGATCCTCCCCTCATTTCCAATTTTCCAGATGAAGAGATATTCATGATCATGGAATCACAACCATGGAAACTGTACTTTGATGGTTCATACACTAGGCATGGCTCGGGGGCAGGCATTCTGTTTATCACACCACAAGGTGACAACATCTCGAAATCTTACAGACTCACATTTCCATGCACCAACAACATAGCAAAGTATGAGGCCTTGATCATAGCACTCAGGCTAGCCATACAATGGAAATTACAAGAACTACAAGTATATGGCAACTCCCAACTGATCCTTCAACAAGAAACTAATGAATATTAGACTAAAGATGACAAACTCATGCCATACAAACAAATGGTGGACAAATTAAAGGCATCATATTTTACTATCACCTTTGAGAAGATACCAAGAGATCAGAATCGAGCTGCTGACACTATGGCTACCATTGCATCTCTCCTAGATCTTCCACAGAATTCAACACGCTACGAGTTCTTGGTAGAACAACTTTGGATCCACGCGTATGATATCCCCAAATCTGAGATGATATGTCGCCTTATTCATTCTGAATCCCCATGGTACGGTGAGTTCTATACCTACCTTTGCAATCACACACTGCCTCCTAACCAATCGAATAACCAACATAAAACCTTCATTCGCCAAACCGCTCAATATACCATTATTGTTGAAACCCTATATTGATGCAATCTTGATGGTACTCTCCTTTGATGTCTAGAACAGGATGAGATAACAAAGGCCTTGGAAGAGGTACATGAAGGAATTTGTGGAACTCATGCAAGCGGTCCGTCACTAGCCAAGAAACTCCTGTGCACTAGATACTATTGGTCATCTATGGAAAAAGACTCCTACTACCTTGTCAAAAAGTGCAAGAAATGCCAAGTTCATGGAGACCCGATACATGCATCGGCACAAGAATTGCAACCCATCACAACACCATGGCCTTTTTGTCAATGGGGCCTTGACCTTGTGGGTAAAATCCATCCATCTTCATCTAACGGCCACAAATTCATTATTACCTCCACCGAGTACTTCACAAAGTGGATCGAAGTTGTTCCACTTACCCAAGTCAATGGAAAGCAGATCACCTCATTCATCCTCAATTACATCATCTGTCGGTATGGTGTACCCATGTCCATCATCATAGATAACAGACTTGCATTCAAAAATCAGGATGTTCGTGAGCTCTGTGAGAAATTTCACATCCAACACCGCTTTTCCACTCCCTATTATCCACAAGGCAATGGTCAAGCCGAAGCATCAAACAAAAACATATCAAGAATCCTAAAGAAGACAATCAATGATGTCAGTCATGATTGGCACATTCAATTAAATCCAGCACTATGGGCATACCGCACTAGCATTTGAACCCCTACAGGTGCAACTCCCTACTCACTAGTCTATGGCACAAAAGCTATCTTACCTATCGAGGTTGAGATACCATCTCTACAGGTTTCCTTGCACAATCTCATCGATGATGAAGCATACAGAGTATCACGTCTTTAAGATTTAGAGCTACTTGATGAGAAATGACAAGCTGCATACAATCACCTCAAAGCCTATCAGCAGCGCATGAGCAGGATCTATAATCATTGAGTTAGACCTCATACATTTGAGGTAGGTGATCTTGTTCTTCGAGAGAATCCTCATAACCAACCAAACCGAGAACATCAAGGAAAGTTTGAATCAAATTGGTTGGGTCCATATGTTATCACTATTGTATTTAGGTCCGGGGCATATCAATTGGCTACTTCAGATGGAGAACTACTAGCAGACCAATCAATAGCATGCACCTCAAAAGGTTTTATACATAAGCTGCACAAAGCATCAAGCTCCCATACATATTAGAAAAACACCAAAACATTCAGAAAAATGTTTTGAAGAAAATACAAAAACATCAAAATAGTAAAGAAAGATTATGCATCCAAACGGTGAACAAACCACTCCGGTGGCACCTTGGGTAAGTGCGATGGTGAAAACCTAGCAAACAGGTGCCACTCATAAAGGGTATGGCTCCATTGTCTTTCAGACTTGTTGTGATCACATTCACTACATTCACTCATCCATCCATCCAAACCATGGCTCGTTATTGATCTGCAATTAAGGATAGTACTTCATGCATCTTCCATCCCGCTTTTTCAGAGTCATGCCTAAAAACTAAGGGAAATAAACTTAACCTATTTGATGGAAGTGGATTCTACATTACTCATGATTCATTGATTCTTCGTTCAAACTATCTCACAAAATACAAAAAACATTGGAAAAAAATCATCAAAATCCAAAAACATTCAAAAAAATCACAAAATCCAAAAACATCAAAAAACATAAAAAATCAATCAAAAACATGACAACACCTTGTACATACGTTTTTCAAAGTAGATACCAAACAAAATCTGTGAAATACTCCAACGATGACCACTTATCACATTTAACCAAACAATCAACATCAGCACTCAAACTGTCTTCAACAAGGATACATCCTTCCTTACCAAAACAAAGACAAAATGACATTTTCTTTGACAAGAAAATTTTGTTTAAGCTATCAAATACTTGGTTGATTTGTGGGTTATTTATTCATAGCAGGTTCCTACAGCATTGTTTGTGTATCTTCTATGCATTATTCCGATGAATTACTGGGGCATGTCCTAATGGTGTCTACGTGGGAAGCTCACTAAGCTACGTGATCATAGTCAAAATATTGTCATAGATCACTACGACTTGCTAACTATAGTGTATACCTTGACCATATGAGCATGAACCATTACCAAGGATCTGTATTATTTATTCTTTATATATGTTGTTTGCTTATAGGTACAATGCTCTTTCTTTGGTTCCTCCTACCTCATCCAAAACTGGATAAAGGTTTTTATCTCTTATTACGGTATGAACTTGTCTCAGGATATGATCAGCCCAAGATCAAGGAGGATGATCCAAGTCATGCATGAAAGGTGATGATCCTTGTCTATTCTGCAAGCAATACTCAGGTCAACTTGACCCATTATATCAAGTTGTTTGTATTAACTTGCTATATCAAAATCCACGTAAAGAATACTCAGGTTATCTTGAATCATTATGTCAAGTTGCTTGTATTTTCTTACAACATTTTAAAGCTCGATGATGAAAATAAAGCACTATGGATCGTCATTTCATCTCATATGTTTATATTGCATTCCGTTGCATACCGTCCATCTATTTACTCATTCACTATTTATATACATGATTTTGCATGCAAGTGTGAACAAAGTTAAATGTGAGCAGTTATGCGAAAATTGAGCTAGTTTTGGATACAATCGCGACAAAGTACTCTGATACATCATCAAGTGCATCATGCAAAGTCTAAAACAACCTTGCATTCATCTATCATCATCCCATCATCATTTCATTACATTTTAGTCGCATTTGCATTACTCTTTAGCCATTCATTAGCGTGCATTTAATATCATTTAGTTGCACTTACCCCATATAGTTCATTCTCATTTTACTTGCATTAGTATCATTATATCCTTTCATTATTGCCCTCATGACATTTAGATTCACCTACATAAATAATTGCCCTTATTTTCATTTCCTACCATTATTACTCATTACTATACATTCATTTAACATCAGTTAGTGATCCTCATTTATCATCATTTCAACACTTATGTATCATACATTTGTTTAGGTTTTGAATAAATTGCATACATTCATTTATCTATCCATTAGTTCAAGTGCATTCATTCATCCATTTTAGGATATTCTTATACTCATTTTATCTCACTTAGGATTCATTAGATTGCATTCATTATCCCTCTTAATTGCATTAAGGTGCAGTTATTCATTAAACATGAGTTGCATTATAACCACATTATCATTTTACTTCCTCATATTTTGACATTTAGAAATCATCATTTAAACATTTGTACTTTACATTTTGTTTATCCACATATACATTCATTTTTAAACAATCTAGATGCATATTCATAAATATATCATTCATTCAAAAGCATTACATTAACATCATTGCATATCATTATCCCATCATTTTGTTAATATAAAGTATAAAATACTATCTATACCATCATAAATCATCATTTTATTATGTATACATAACCATCATGGCATTACATACATCAGTAATTCTATCCCAAAACATCAATGCACACATATATCAACCTACATCCACATGTTAGCATAAATCATAATAAAACATGCATATAGGAATCATCTCATAAACACATACATATAGCAAAGAACAAGTATCCATCTAAGAATAAATCATGAAATCACCATCAAGCATAAACTCCATACATATCAAAATGCATATTATCACAAAATATGGGATCTCCTCATATATATCATCTCATATCTCAGAGTATAATGAAGTCCACAAAATTGGCTACCAAGAGCCATCCAAGGTACAATCCAAAATGACAATATCAAAATATACAAAATGTTCTCTCAGATGCCACTCTGACCAGATGTTGCACCACCATCACCACCTACTCCCCCACTAGTCCCTGCACCATCTGATCTATCTCTCCGTGGAGACCGCATCAAACCCCCACTATCTCCTGCACCACTTGACCTATCTCTCCATAGAGGACCCATCACACCCCCACTGCTCTACATCCTTTGAGACCACTCTGATCTGGCTTTTCACATCTGTGAATAACTTAGTGCCCATCAACTAGATGGAACCTCCTACTCATATAGGCCCCGCCAGTAATCCACCTCTACACCTGCTCTTTGTATCTCCCTCGCCAAAGCATCCACAGACGGCCCCTGTCCCAGTACTCCCTCCAAGGCCTACATTCTCTCCTGCAATTGGATCACCTTGTCCATGGCCTGATCTCTCTCTTGCAGCACCAAAATAAGCTCTGACTCTCGTGCAAATAGTTGCACATCTGTAGCTACAACCTTCACCTCCAGATCCTCCACCTGTATCTCGACTACTGTAAGTCAAGTCTGCAAATGTAATATCATATGATCCCGAAGATCTCCAGTGTATCCATAGGTGCCTTTCCTGTAGCTCCCTCTCCAGTGGCTCCCTCCCCTATATCCATCGGTACCTCCCTCTCCCCCATACCTCTCCCACCCAATCTAACTCCTCCCTGCATCAAAGGTCCCTGTGATATCCGCAATGGCAAACCGCCTCTCCCTCTCCACTGAACTTGATTACCACCGCCACCTCCACCATCCCCCCTCCTCCTCCTCCATCACCACCATCCCCTCTCCCTCATCCATCTACTATAGGTCCTTGACCTCCTCTCCTCCTCTATCTCCCTCCCTTATCCTCCTCAAAATCTGGAATCGGCTCTACCGAATCTGATATCTGAGGAATCAAATGAGCCGCCATATACTGCATATACTCCTCTAACACCCCTACATCTACCATCATCAGTCATATATCTCATGGTCTCTCCTGTAGAATCTGAAACTTTGCTAAAGCCTGATCATAAGGTAGTACTGGCCCCCATGCATACCTCTCTTGGACCACCCTGGCATACTCTCCCGATCCCCTAGGCAATCCCTTCCGGCATCCAAACTATCTCAAAACTCTATCAGGCAACTGTCTCTCCACATGGTAGGTTGTCCTCCCAATGAGAAATCGAGTCATGAACACATATGACAACACCTCCGCATCATCCTCCTAGGGCTCACACTCAATATACAGTCTCCAGATCACTGCATCCAAATCATCCAGTGCTCGCCACCACCACTCTAACTTCCCCAAGTGGGGCTGACTCATCATACCACTATACATATATACATATGGTTGGTCGACTACCTGAAATCTCATACTAACTAGTCGAGTAACTGGTAGGTGCTCCCACGCCCAAATATGCAGCAGTGTGACTCCCACTGCCAAAGAGCCCCTCCCTCGGTATACTACCTCATGAAGCTCCTGATATAAGTGCGCCAGCATGCATGACCCCCATGCAAACCGGGTCCCCTCTGTCATCATCTGCTGAATCACCTGACCACAACCAATAGCAAGTCCATGTGATCGTTGATCTAGGCACAGTAGTCCCCCCACAATCCCTGATAGCACCGTTGGTAATGGCTCATACAAAGCAATTATATCCTCCTGGGCTATCGAACCATCATCAATAAAGATGTCCTCATCAAAGAAACTTTGCACTGCTAGGGTCCCCCACGCTCTGTCATACGTCACCAGCTCACCTCGAATGGGAATATGCAGGATGCGCCATACATCCTCTAGTGTCATAGTCATCTCCCCCTGCGCCAAGTGAAATGTGCATGTCTCACTATGTCATCACTCTGCCATTGTTGTAATCAAACCGTGATTCAGACATATACATCATATCATACAGGCCAGTCACTATAATACAATCCACCTCGGCCTCAATCAATCGATCGCACAGCCCCTGTGTGGCGGGATGCCTCTCACGCAACTGTAAGATGCGAAGATCCTCCTACACAAGTGCATCAACCATCATCATCAGTTGTTTTGTTTCAAACTTTCTTAAGTTTAAACCTAGACTATCAACAGATACTTTGATCAAGTATCTTCGAGTCTCAATAGGTAAGCAATCATGGCACACCTAGACTTCAACAGACATTTATTCTAATGACCTGAGTCTCATCGAGGCTGCTATGGTTTAAAACAACTCTCCATCCATCCATCATTGACATCGAGAGATTTTTGTTCACACAAATTGGGGCATCTATTTTCCTGCACAAAATACCCTAACAAAAGCACTTAATCAACTATGCAAAAGCGCTCAAACCACAAAAGTGCTACATTAGCTATGCAATAGCACTCAATCAACTACTCAATAGTGCTAAACAAACAATAGTGCTCAAACACCTAGGCAATAGCGCTAACCTTTACAAAAGCACTAAAATGACTACACAATAGCGCCATTGTGGCACAATAGCGCTAATTCAATTGACAAAAGCGCCAAAACAAAGTTCTAGCACTATTGTCTCGACTCAACTTGGACCTAGCTAAAAACACATCAAAAATGCATAAAATTCAAAAATTCAAATTCACATACCATTGGTCCGTAGTCATCTGGCTGCTGGAATCAATGGACTCGCTCTAATCGGTGCTCTGCTATGGGAACCGACATCCTAACTGCTCCTTGCTCTTCCAGAAAGTCACTATCAGAGCTACAATTTCACTATGGTTGCGGATACAAATGACCATGTTTTCACCCCTTTCTCCCCATATAAACCCTTCGTCGTACCCCTAATTTTTCCCCCACTCACCGCTGTGGTCCCCGTGAACTTCTCAAGCCTCCCATTTCTCCATTTTATCTTCGATTTCTTCTATTTTTCACCAACATTGTTAAATTCTTCTCTTCTATCACCCTGCCAATTTTCATTCTTTTTCGAGAGATCGCCCGATTTTTTGAAATTTTTTGGCCCATCTCTCGAGGGGGCATGCCATCCATTAAATTAGTATTTTATGGGGCATTTCTTCACACCTATTTTTATTTCTTTGAAACGATGCGATAAACCGCACCGTCTCAAAGATGGGCAAATGCAATCACATAAATTTGTCCAGTTTAATTAAATGAATATTTGTTATTTATTTGATTAAAAACCCACTAGCCATCAGTTAATTAAATTAATATTTAATTAATTCATCTTCAAACATTCTCCTATTAATTAAATAAATTATTCAATTTATTTTAATTAATTCAATATACCAAATTCACAAATCAATTAAATGAATAAATCCTATTTATTCAATTTAATCCTCTTTCCTCTTTTAAATAAATAAAATAAAATAAAATATTTATTTAAATCATTTATTCCCCCCGCTCCCCCTCCCCCTCCCCAACTTGCATTTTCCTACAAATGCAAGTTGCAACCACAAGTTGAAATAAATTAAATTTATTTTAATTAAAATCCTCTTTTCCCTCACCCACCAAATCCACTTGCACTCTTAAACCCCCTTCTAGATTCTTCTAACCCCTTCCTAATTAACCTAATCCATCCCCTAATTATTGTCACATTCTTAAGCAACTAGGAGTCACTTCTCAAAGACTTCAAAGTATTTGAAAAGCATTTAATGCTTTGTTTGTTCAACAATTTAACCTCTAAAGTCTTCCAAACCACTTATGGCTCTTACATAACCATTTATAGTTAATTCAACTTGCACCCATGTGTCTCCTCAAGCATTTATTGCTTTGACCATGGCTATCCCTTTTGCCCTTGCACAAGAGTTTATCCATTGGATAAAAGCTTTATTCTTTGAATAAAGAATTTATTCACTCAACCCAACCTTGACCTTAACTCCCAAGTTAACTCGCAGGTCATGTCAAGCATTTAATGCTTATTCCCTCTCCTCTCAACCTATCTCATATGGACACTTGTCACCCTGGGATTGGGTTGAAAGCCATCACATGGATTGAATATCATTCAATCCTGACCCTTGTTGAGATTAGTCAATCTCAACCATCCATTGTTCCATTTTTCTTATAAATAGAACCCATTTCTTCATAATCCAGATCCTGAAACTTGTATGCATCTAAGTTATAGTGAATTCTAGAGAGCATTTAGCATAAATCACTAATATATTGTTATTTTGGCCTAAAATAAATCATTTTAGCATCATAGCATCTAATATTAGCTTTTGTTCACATTTGCATAGTATTTTAGAGTAAACATTTCAATCTTGAATCTTCATAAGCATCCATAGTGCAAAAAGCTACTGAGAGCTACACTAATTTGGAACTTGGAGAGGAGAGGAACAAAGGAGAAGGAGCTAAGAGCATGTTAGAAGGCATTTGGAGATGTCTTGTTATATTTACTTTCATAGTTAAATATTTCTTCATGTTTTTAGTGTCTCTTTTGATATGCCTGCTTAGATTAGTTTTTGGTTGATTAACACTAACAATTTCTTGTGTTTTTGTGTGTTATACGACCATAGGTTTTAGTCTAACCATTGTCCATTTTGCAGAGCATCATAAATAATACTATAGAATATGGGGTGCTAGTCATTGAGATCAAAATGGCTATTGAATGGATCATTAAGGAGTTACATGTCTATGGGGATTCATAGCTAATAATCAATTAGATAAATGACTATTATCAAACCAAGGATGATAAACTGATGACCTACAAGAAGTTGGTTGAAGATTTCAAAGAATATTTTACTGAAATCACATTTACTCATATCCCAAGCAATGAGAATAAAGTTGTTGATGTCGTGGCAATGATAGCATCTCTTTTGTAAACCCAAGAAAATCAAGAACGTTACAAGTTCCTAGTGGAAGAAATCTTTTATCCTACTATTGATTACCCGAATACCCAAATCATATGCAACATATCCAGAACTGACTCCTCATTGTATAGCCAAACCTATCTATACCTAGAAGATAATATCCTTCCCCCAAACCTATCCCAAAATCAAAAGGGAAACTTTGTCTGACAATCAGCTTTTGATACCATTATTGTTGATATCCTCTATAGGAGAGGTTTGGATGGCACTCTCCTCAGGTGTCTCAAAAATGCAGAATCCGAAAGAGCTCTAAACAATGTCCATGAATGTATTTGTGGCACACACTCAAGTGGTCTTATGTTGACCAAGAAACTCATTCAATTGGGGTAATATTGGCCCACTATGGAAAGAGATTCCTTCACATATGCTAAAAAGTGTAAACCATGTCAAATTCATGTTAATCTCCTTCATGTACCAACACAAGAACTGCATCCTTTGGCAAGATCATGGCCATTCTCTCAATCGAGACTAGATCTAGTGGTAAAGATAAATCCTTCGTCTTCAAATGGACATAAATTCATTTTGACTATAACTGAGTACTTTACTAAATGGATTGAAGCAGTGCCCTTGACAACAGTGATAGAAAAACAGATCTCATCATTTATCCTGAACTATATAATAGGTCACTATGGTGTTCCTATGACCATTATCACTGATAATGGACGACCTTTCAAAAATCAAGATGTGAAAGAACTATATGAGCGATTCCAGATCCAACATAGGTTCTCAACACCATATCATCCACAAGGAAATGGTCAAGGTGAGGCATCAAATAAAACAATTCTCAAGATTTTGAAGAAGACAATCAATGAGGCCAGTAGGGACTGGCACATTCAGTTGAACCCTTCTCTATGGGCATATCACACTAGCATTCATACAACAAAAGATGTAACTTTGTATTGCCTTATGTATGGATCACAAGGAATCTTACTAGTTTAAGTAGAGATACCGTCTCTATATGTGTCATTGAAGGAACTTATCCCAAAAGAAGAATAAAGAGTCTCTAGGATATAGTAATTAGAATTGATATAGGAACATCGCTATAATGCTTCAAATCACTTGAAGGCATATCAACAGAGAATGACAAGAAGCTTCAATCACAAGATCAAGCCAAGAGTATGTTGGCTTGATGATGATGTTTTTGGTGTAAAGAGTTGATTGGTGACTTGTTTTATGTTGTCATTGATGACAACGATGTTTTTATAGTCACATAAGTCTTGTAAGCCAACCGGTAGAGAAGACAATTTAACAGTGAACCGAAAAATAGGTCCTCAACTGGTAAACATGAACTAAGTTGCATTCAACAAATCGGTGCAGGCGATTGATGAAGAGTTGGATGATGCAGTTTAACAGAAGTGATGGAGATAGGTATTTGGTGTTATATTCTTGAACACATTAGCAGATTCAATAAGATGATCATAATTTGATGTACAGAGAAGGCTATCTGGAAGAACACTTAACCGATAGTGATAAAGTCACTAAGATCGGTAAACCGGTACAGTTTGTTTTTATTTTTGGTTTGTTATGTCAATGGCCAATATAAGTTTGGTGTGTAATGTAAGTTTGTCTAGATTCATTGAACCTAGGAAATTGTTCCAAGGTTGTTAGCCGACTAAGTTGATGTCTATAAAAAGTGTGATGAGTTATGAATGCAAATATGAGATCGAAGGCCAATATTAAGATTTTGATCATGCGGTGATTAGTGAAGCTCTGTATTGATGTATTGTTAAATGTTTGGAGGAACTGAAGTAGATTTTATCAGATACAGAAGTGTTATATAAAGATCATTGAATTTTTGTTATCCTAACAGTTACAGGAGAAGAATCCCTTAACCGGGTAAGTCCTAACATGCCTTAATCTATAAATCCTCTAACAGGGTAGCTCAACATTTGAGTTTAAATCCTCTTGCGAGGTTTCTCCTAACAAGGTAAAGCTCATAACAGGGCCCATCATTCCAATCCCTTCGTCGAGTGACTCCTAACAGGGTCTGCACCTAACTGGGCATATCTGTAAGACCTTAACCAGTAAGAGGTTTCTATTCTATAGATAGTGAATCTTGTGGGTACTACCTCCCACCATGGTTTTTCCCTTTTGGGTTTCCACGTATAAATCATTGTGTTATGGTTGCAATGTTTTATGTAGTGTTCGGTTATGTCATTATTTTACTTGCATTCCTATTTATTTTAAAGTTGTTAAATGGTGTAATCAGATTCTTAAGAGTTTTGCTTGCACTGATTCACCCTCCCCTCTCAGTGCCTTATAAGTTTATTGATTGGTATCAAAGCCAAACTTCCTTGAGGCTTAATCACTTGGGAAGGATCCCTAAGGCAGACATGGGGGAAGGGATGAGCTATAGAGAGATGTCTAATAGACTTGCAGAAATTGAGGAAGCCCTAGAAACATTAAGATGTAACTATAAGGCTTCTCTTGCTAAGATAAAAGAGCTAACTGAAGAACTAATGGAGGTTTCTGAGAGCAGATCTTCTGATGAAGCAAACATAGATCTATTGGCTGATGAAGTGGAGAAATTAAATGATGAGAAGGCTAACTTGAGGAGACAGCTAAAAGCTCTAACCATCAAAATGAGTCAAGAACTTGAAGCAAAGGTTAGTAGAAGACAAGATCAAAGAGAAAGAACATAAGATCTTTAAGTTGAATCAAGAATTTGATACCATGTATGGTCATTGGCATGAGGAAAAATAAGAAAAAGAAGAAATAAAGTCAGAATTGGATACGGAAATGTCTCTTAGAGAAACTCTTATGAAAAGGAATGAAGACCTTACACAGGAACTTGCTGATGTTAATGAAAAACTTGCTAAGTTTAACAAAAGTTATACCATGCTTGATGAATAGATTCAATCACAAATGATGAAAGGTGATACTACTAGTTTGGGTTATGCTACATTTGAGAAAGGTAAGTCTTCCGGTACAAAGGACAACATGGAAGAAGGTAAATCTGCACCTAAAATTTAGAAATCCACTGGTAAGAAACTTTATAAACCTATATGTTTCAATTGTCATAAGCCAAGACATACTGCTAATGTTTGTAAAAGCAGATCTAATATCACTAATGGTTATAGACCTAATACATATCAAGGATATAATCCTAGAACCTTTAATGGATATTGTTACACTTGCAACATGCATGGGCATAGAGTTGTTGAGTGTAGGCATGTAGAAAATATTGCGACACTTCACATGAGTCAAAGGTTTGGTGGTGGTTGGAAAAGAACCTTTAATGACTAGAGAAGCCCTAATTGGTAGAGACCCTATGCTAACCGGTCTATCCCTATCCTAATTGGCAGAGACCCTATGCTAACCGGTCTATCACAAGATTCACTATTTGCACAATTTGTCATACCTACGGTCATGTAGCTATGAACTGAAGAAGAAGGACTAGTAGAGGCAATGTTGGACCTTGGAGAGCATCTGGTATGGCTTGTTATCATTGTCATCAATCGGGACATATTGCAAAGTTTTGCAGGGAAAAGATGAATCAACCAATAAATCAATCTGATGACCAAAAAGGGAAGATGAAAATTGATGTGGAGGAGACAAGAGCTGAAATGAACAAAATCTAGAAAAAGAAGGATGATGAGAAACCATCTAAAGATCCTAATTCTTCACATAGTGTGGAGAACCCTTCACCGACAAACTAAGTTGTTAAAAAGCTTAGGGGGAGCTTAATGTTAGATCCATTTCAAAACCCCCTGAAGGACCCATAAGGTAAGTTAAATCAGCATACTTTCATGCATTATGTTATTGAGAAGTGATTTTATGATCAAACCTAACCAGTAGGTTTGATGTGATGAGAGCTGGTAGTATGTTTAAAGATGTTTTAGGGTTTTACCGGTAATAGCATTTAATGTGGTAGATAATGGGCCAATAAAAAGAACCTTGTGAATTTCATTTGTCACTTTGGATTCTTGTGAGCACTCGGAGAAAAAAAAGAGCAAAGAATTTTTTTTGTTTGCAACATCTAATTGGATTGATAGAGATTTGACAAGATTTGAGGTGATCCAAGATCGGCAATCGACGAGTGAACATTGTTGGTGTTGAAACCATAGTTCTGAAAGCGGTAAAAGGTAATTATCTGACAAATCTTATTTTTTGTATCTAACGGCTGAATCTTTTGAGAATGGATACCTTGCATCTAGTAGATTTTACAGACAGACCTCGTCCTAAATTTAAAAGGCACCCGTTTAAGTCTTGTTGGTAAACAAATTTGTCACTGTGAATTATCCTTCAAACTTGACCCTGTTCGCCTGAAAATCAGTGACAACCATCCCAACAGTTGGAGAGATTGTGATGAGGCCACAATCTTCCTCTGCGTTTGAGAGGGGCATCTCCCTTGTATGATGGGGAAATTTTTTAGGATTTTTATGTACTTTTTACCTTAAAGTACAAAAAGTAGAAAAAACTAAACTAAATAAAGGTGAATAACAAAACCCCAATGACAGACATACAAATACCATTTGAGATTCACAATGAATAACAATTACAAAAGGGGTTTAAGCATGAGATATGTTTTAGATATGCAATGTTGATGAAAGAAAGACAACAAACCTCAACAAACGAAGAAGTAAGTTGTACTAACACACACATTTCGGGATACTAGGAAATTATGTGTTTCATCAAAATGCATATATTTTGGAACTGAAAACCAATGGCTTCCACCAATACATAAAATGGATTACTAATTTAACATAAAATAAATTAGTGATAATAAATTATGAATACATTCAAGACATACGAACTCAATGCATTCTTCATTGTTCTTTTGAAAATATACAAGTTCAAAAGCATTGTGTACCAAAATGTAAAAACCAAAAGTTCTCTAGCATCTTCCCTTTTGTAAGAGTCTCCCTTTTTACAATAAAAAAGCCTTGTATTTATAGGCTTGAGAGAATAACTAACTTGTAACTACCTAGCCTAACTACTTGGGATAACTAACTTAGGTAGCCATTTAGGATAACTACCTTAAGAATAACTTCCTAAATAGCCAAAAAAAATGAGAACTTGAAGCATGTGAATTTGGAGGAGATGAGATTATTCATCTTATTGAGGTAGTTTGAAATCTTTATCTACTTTATTCGAACTCATAAACATATCACCAACATCTCTCTTTCAAGGACACACACATTGGAACTACATCAAATCCTTCATTGCCATCTCGTATGCTCATGAATTGTCTTTGAAAAATATTTTCCATCATAAAATAATCCATCAACACTTTAAATCAAACATACTCTATTCCAAAGTCTTCATTTTGGCTCATGATGCGAAGACACTAGTAGAGGAAGTAGATTACGCATTCAACTGATTGCATTTTCTTGAAAATTTCTATAACTTTTTCAACATCTCCATTTTCACGATCCCTGCAATTATTACCTTCGGTGAGATGATATCTTTGTGAGATACCTGGTCAAATATTTACATGCCTCAAAGGATCTCCCTACTCTATTCTTGAAGTTTACATTTTGTGAAGGCGGGGAGGATGGCAGTCAAGGTCGCAGTTTTCAACTTCTATGCCTGTCAATTGCTTTGCTTAAAAGTCTCTAAAATATTTTCAACACATTTGTTTTTTCGCCTATCCTGCAATCATCCATTTCATTTCTTGAGATGATATTTTTGGAGGCATTATGTCATATTTTTATGAGAAAAGTCCATACTTTCATATTTTGCATGCATGTATCCAAAACTGATTTGGGAACTTTCCATTTTGTGCTAGCAGATAGAATGTTGGCAAAGGCTGTTGCATGGTGGTTTTATGCCTGTGACTATGTATTTGCATCTTATTGAAATTTTCAAAAGTTTTTTTACCAATTTCATTTAGTGCATGTTCTATTTCAAGGGTTTAAACACCATCGAGCCATATGCCTTATCTATGCTTCCACATTTTCCATTCATGTTGACTCTAGCAATTGGAACTCTAATATCTGATAAAATCCCTCAATCCATTATACTCTAATGAATGTTTATGACTTGTTCCAAAGCTCGAGTTTTAGCACAAGCAGGAAGGATGCTAGCAAAGGTTGTGGAATTCAACTTTACACTCAAAGCTTGCATTTTCTTGAGGCCTTCTACAAACTTATTTGACAAATGAATTTTGTACATAACTTGCAATCTTTACATTCTAGGAGAAGACACATCTCTTTAATTCATTATATTAGACATCTCACATGCCTTGAAGGTTATCCATTTTATTTGAATACTGCAATCATGGTGTACCATGAGACAACATTGTTTTGAGACATCCTGTCAAACATTTCAAATACCTTGCTATTTCTTCGATGCATGTCCATAGCTATTACAAAGCTCCTGTTTTTGTGCTAACAAAGAAAATGGAGACAAAGATTGTAGAGCTCGGCTTTGCACCCGTCACTTTACGTTTTCTTGATGGTTACCAAGTTGTTTTACCGAGTGCATGTAGTTTGAAAGTGATATAAGAGTCAGTTATGATAACTAAATCTTCCTTGAAGAATGCATCTGTGCTTTCATAAATTTGCACAACTTTTCCAAATCACCAATGAAATAATAACTGCCTTTTCTCTTAAGAATGTATCAACTCTTTGGAAACTTGATCAAATTGCCGATAAATGAGTTAGAATAACTAACTGTGAGAGTGCATCGGTGTTTTTCTATACTTTGTGAAGTTGGAAAACTTGAAAATATTACTTCATTTATCCTTCGCATCTTCAGTCAATCAGTGACTTTTGAAAGTGCTACAACTTGCCAATGAGTCGATGGGTAGTTATAATAAGTTGATCAATATCTTTTCCCATTTTCGTAACACAACAAAATGGCTGACAAGGATATCATCTAGCATTGGCAACTTGTGATTCTTGAGAAAAATAATGATTATATCATTTGAGTCCACTACATTTGTCATTTTCTTTGTTGGCCCTCTATCAATCACCGCAACTTACATAATTTGGACTGTGACTTAATATTTGCCTTCGAAATATATTTGAAGTGTGATGCACATCTCCTTTTCTTTAATTTTTGCTTTATCTTAAAATCCCTATATAAAGGCATACCCCCTATATAGAGTATTTCACTTGATAGAACTAAAGAGCCTTCTTTTGTGAGGTGCACATACATTGTAATTTGAATCTCCTAATTTGAGATGCATACTGTTAATCATGAATTTGAATATCTCTTCTCTTTGATTGAGTGTACATCAAATAGAAAATTTGACCTTTGATTTTGGAGATTACCTACAAAGACAACCTGAAAGTGCCTGAGATGCACATTGTTCAAATTAATTCAAGTATTGGATTTTTGCACAAGATTTTTGAAATTTTTCTGTCAAGTTCAAAAACAAGGTAACAAGTCTTTTGAAACTGATCCCGCCAGATCCCTATCCGGAGTTCCCTATGGAGTGTTACATGCAGAAGATGTTAGATCTTTTTATCATTGAAAATTGGAGGATCTTGGTATTTTTACAATCTTTGACCAATATAAATTGCTATGCAATGAGAATGGAGTGTTGAAGGAATAGTCTAAGAAGGTTACCGAGAAAGGTTTTCACCATGCACTAAATTCCATTGATGATTTTGATGGTGAACATGTCATATGTTCTTAGCAGGATTCATGACCAATTTATGTGGCTCGACAGACCACATAAGATTTCAAAAGAAGTTATTCATGCAGTCACCGGACTTTGTGCCACCAATGAGGTTCCAGTATCAAGATTTGTTCCTAAGAATGATGTTGAAAATATGAATAATTCAAGATGGCATAGAAGAGATATGACAGTGAATAATATTAACGATCCAGTAGTTAAATATGATTCAATGGTTATTGGTTACCGAATATATCATTCTAGTAGGATGAACAACATCCCTGTTGCAGCCATTCATACCGTTGTGATGTTGAAAAAGGTGAATGATGGAGATCAAGAGGAAATTTTTTCTTCCCTCCGAGGAGAGATGAAAGTTTCACTTCGGATTTCCCTTCAAACACCTTTTCCACATTACATTAGAAGAGGGGGAAAATACACTAGATTCAACCTCCAGAAAAGGAGATTGAATTATGAGTGATATAAGAATAGTATGTTAATCTCCTCTTCTAAGATTGATATTGAATGAATTGCGTACTTAGGACCAAGTGAAAAGTGACAAAGATTTTATTATAACTTGAGATAGAAGCATAGGATAAAGTTGTGCACCTGGATCTAGCAATAATCTATCAAGATGAAGCCGCCTTGTAAATTTGAGAAAAAGTTGCCCAGACCGTGGCGGGAAAGTCCATGGTCCTCCGAAAAATCCACAAAACGAAAAGGGTTTTTCTGCCTTTGCAAATGAAGTCCAAATCCAAAAGTATAGCTGCGCACCTGCAACCTGTACACAAAAAAGAGAGGGAAAAGTGTTGGGATTGGGGGTTTATCTTTAGATCAAACCCTAGTTTTAGAATTAACCAAATGATGAAAGAAAGCACTTGAAAGTAAATGTAAATGAAAGACTGAACTGTAAATCACCTCAAGGGAGGTTGTGATAGAAATGTTGATAGAATTGCTTGTATAAAGTTAAATGTTGGAATGAATATCCTCTTCAATGGTTGAATCCTTGACTTGTATGCAACACCTATCCTTAAAGGGAGACTTGAGAATGCTCAATGCAGAAAAGGAATGCTTGAATGCTCTTAAATGCTTGAAATGTGTGATCTCATGTATCTGTGTTATGCCAAAATGAAAGGGGAAATGAAACTTATATACTTGTCAATTAGGTTTAATTGACTAGTTTTCCATCGCAGGCCGACACTAGGGGAGTTTTCCTGCTCAATGTGCAACCTCCAATGCAAAATTGAAAAGGGTGCTACCCCAAAATGGGGGAGGGATAGGGGCACCATGCCCCTATCCTTGGGGGGACATTGGCACCATGCCCCTATCTTGCCCTTTTTTCTAGGACAGGATGCAATTTAGGCAGTGCGGAGGGCAAGCAAGATACAGTTCTCAGGCACTGAGCAAGTCTTCGGTCTTCAATCAGGCTTAGGGATTTGAATCATGTGCATGAGGACCCTAATGTGGTTTACAATTGCAAGGGTCACAATTTCATGACACTACATTTAGCCCCCACTTTAGCGGGAGTATAAGTGTATGCCAATACTGCCAGTAAAGTACAAGGAAACAAGATTGAAAGACTTTTACCATGTCAAGGAGGCAAGATGCACCAAGCCCCCAGTTGACTTAGGATCTTACAAAATCATTTGACAAAGTAAAAGGGAAGATCAAGAAGGGAAAACTGTGACTGCAAGTAGCAAGGTTCCCCTCACTATGAGTCATGAAAAAGATACCAAAACTATGAAGCAAATCCAAGTTCACTAAATAATCCTAAGTATCGAAAAGGAAAATATCATTAGAGTGTTTGCCCCCACGTTAAATCGATCGCGCGGGCCTTATCAGGAGCGATTGCTTTAAGGTAGGATATACCCAAGAGAGAGAGAAGAGAGGGAGCATGTTATTGTAAGGATTTATCCCCCAAGTGAGGAATAAACCCAAGGATAATGAACACAAAACACAAAGCACGAGGTAGTTTCACTTTCCTCGGGGTCAGTATACTATATGATAACTCATGTATATGCATATAATAATCGTCATTCCCCAAAGAAAGGACACTACATTAGGGAAGAGAAGATGTCTTTTGAGTCAACATGAAAGAGACCAAGAAAAGAAATCAATGATTTGCATCATCCCCAAATGGACATTAAGGGAACAATAGAAGAACAAGGATACACATAGAAGAATGGTCACAAAAGAGAAAGAAAGGAGAGAGAGAGAAGATCTAAAGTGCTAATATTGCTAATCTAGCACGACATCCGCCTCCCAATCTTGTTGATTACTATTTTGGGAAGGTGAACAACATGCCTGAGGAGAGACATCAAGCACAACAGATGGAGCTATCACATGATCCAAACAAGGACTATTCTCATGTGGTAAGTTACTTTATTTGATTCTAGGAGCTAGGATTAGGGTTTGTGAAAATTCAGTTGATAAATGTTTGTCTGCATCAACATATTCATAGTCACTATCAGAAGAATTAGGAGTTGTATTGCCATCATGAATAACATTTTCACTCATTTCTTCATCAAAATTTAGATAAAGAGGAGCATGAACATGAATAGGAGGATAACCACCACATGTTTTGTGCAACTTATGATTTGGAGATGTAGGTTGAACATCTTGTTTAGGATAAAAGGGAATCATGTCAACTATTAGATTTTTAGGAGATGAAATAGTTTGAGGGACAACTTCACGAGCTTGAACATGGCCTCTTCATCGGCATTCTCTTGCATAAAGATTCCATCAAGTTTTAGTGGAAGGCTAAGAAGGAGGAGGAACATTTGAAAAAGTAGGAATGTTTCTCTCCTTGATAGTTTAAGGTTTAGGTTGAGGTCTTTTAGGTTGGAAAAGAGGAGAAGTAGGCCTCTTCTCTTTATAAGAGGAAGGAGTTGGAACTGCACCATATAAAGGAGGAATGTTAGGTGTAGGAATAAGATCAGGTCCATCATGAGGAAGAGGTATAGGTCTAACCTTAGGCGGAATATTGTTTTTCTTCTTAGGAGAAGACATAGTCACATCCATAGGAATAGGTTGAAGATATTCCTTAGGAGGGAGATTAGTTCTATCCATGAGGGGAAGAACTTCATATTCAAGAATGATAGGGATCTCAATTGCTGGGGACCTAGGTTTACTTAAGGATAAGATCATATCTTTCTTCCATTTTTTATAAGATTGAAAAAGAGCATCACTCCTTGATGGAAGAGATTGAAATTGGTTAGGCCAAAATAAATCAATAGGAACACTAGGGCTTCTTTCGGATGGATGAAATAAGATATGGTTCACGGTTATGACTTCTCCCTTGTGAGGAAATTTCAAACACTTATGGATTGGAGAAGTAATAGCCTTCATAGAAGATAGCCAAGGATAGCCCAACTTCACATGGAATTTCTCATAAGAGGGTATGATAACAAAGTCAACATCCATAGCTTTAGTATGAACTTCAATAGGAAGGGTGATAGAGCCAATGGTAGGAGAAGAGAATCCATAAAATAAGTTCACAACTACATTAGAGGCATCATATATTGGTTTGTGCAATCGTAAAGTAAAAAGATACTCCTCAGTGATGATGTTAACCACGCAAGAGGGATCAACAAGAGAGCCACAGAAAGGTATATCCTTAACCTTCACAACTATGTATAAAGGGCCATCGGGTTCTCTAATGGTCTCACTAGGGTCAAATGTAATACAAGAATCCATAGGCGTATCTTTTTTTCTATCATATTTACCAAGTTCGAAGCCATAGAAGTGAATTCCTCAGAGGAGAAAGAAGTATACTCAGTCTCAATCACATTAGAGGTATGAGAAGGCAAAGGATCAGTAAAAATTTTAAGATTTTGATTAGGAGGAGCTACTAATTTATTTCCCTTATGATTCACACCTACCATAGATATAGTATTGTTATCAATCAAATCTTGAATCTTACTTTTCAATGCGAAACATTTCTCAGTATCATGACCAAGCTGACAATGAAATTGACAAAAGGAATTATTATCAAAATAAGGGGATGCAAGTTTAGAAGGATCAACTTGTTTTATAGGAGCAATTTTGATAACATTTCTTTGCAACAACTGAAACATAATACTATCTAAAGGTTCATTCAAAGGAGTAAACTATCTTTCTCTTTTGAAAAATTTAGAAATAGAAGGCACACCTGTTGTAGCATTCACATTGTTGTTGTTGATTATATCATTGAACTTGATGAATCTTTTTGTTGGTTTGAACTACGCAAATGGTTGTTGAACACTCTCCCCCTTATCACTCGGAGCCATAGGAGTAGATTGATCCATTTGACTCACAACTACGAAAAGGAAGTAAAGTCAGACAAAAGAAGCTTTTCCCTTATATGTTTTTGCAAATTAGAAATGAAAATTATTTAAATATCATTATCAGGTACATGAAAAGAAATTTGAGCACACAAATGCTTATATCTACAAATAAAATCAGTCACTTTTTCTTTAACACCTTGTTTACAATGCATTAAATTAGTCAAAGTGATTTTGGGACCAATGTTATTTTGAAATTATTGGATGAAATCATTTGCTAGTTGTTGAAAAGAAGTGATGGAATAAGAAGGAAAAGAGCAATACCATTGTAAAGTCTTATCTCTTAATGTTCTTGTAAACAGTTTCACAAGCAATCTTTGATCATAAGAAAAATCAGTACACAAGGTTTGAAATGTTTTAACATGTGCAAGAGGATCACCCTTTCCATTATAGAGTTCCAATTGAGGGACCTCCACATGCTTAGGTGGCATGAATTTAAAAATATCAAGAGAAAGTGGGTTAGTAACATCAAATGTAGGCATAGTAAACTTGGATTGACTCATAGAAGCAATTTGTTGTTGTAAGGAAGACACAATTTGAGCAAGATTATTAAAGGTTTCTTCGGTAGAAGAATTGATGTTATACCTAGTTGATTGAGAAGGTGGTGTGATGTTATAGAAGGAAGGCATGGATTGAGAATAAGGTGGTGGGACATTATGATAAGTAGGCATAGGTGATGATTGAGTATGAAATGGGACACTTAAAGGAGGAAAAAAAGTGTTGAATGAATTTCCCCCTTGTGTCACATTGATTGGTTGAGGGATAATAGGAATACTTATGGAAGGCATAGGTAAAGATGGAGGATTAAATGAAGAAGAGGGATTTCCCCAATGCCCAATAGTTGTAGGAATGATATTTTATGTTGATGTAGCCATGATGTTTGAAGTGAAAGTAGGAATACTAGCCATTGAACTAGTCAAAGGAATAGAAGAATTGATTTGATTTGGAGATTGTGAATAACCTAAGTTCTCAGCACAACTCGTGATAGGCATGACATTAGAATCAATAATATGAGAAATGCCATGCAATATATCAATTTCATTCTTATCACTTTGAATCATGCATTTAAGGCCTTCAATTGGAAGAGCTTCACTATTAGGGTACTCTTGGGACATCCATTGTTGAAAGTTATCAAATTGATTGTCCAGTTTTGAAAGTTGATCTATGGAAACTCTAGTCAAAGCTTCTTCTTCATCATGAGATTCATCAATTGGATATATAGGGACATGATTAGGATGGGAAGCATTAGCATTATCCTCATTAAAGAAGTCACCCAAATTAGGCTCCATGTCACTGGTAATAAAACCTTGGGAAGCCTAATTCTAATGCTTCATCTAATGGGGATAGGATAGGTAGGACTAAGAGTGGAGAAATTCATGCACTAGAGGAAAAATTGAAAATTTGAATTTTGAACAAAGCTTACAAAATTGAGTAATGCAAATTAAGAAAATAATGATTAAACAATTTGAACTTTGTTGGAAGAAGAAAATGGCACAATTTCCAAAATAAATCAAAGGAAATTGGAACTTTAAAACTAGGGTCAAAGGGATACCACTTAATTTTAAAATTGATAAAATCAGAATCTTTAAAATCAGGGCAGATTATAATAAACCACTTAATTTTTAAAAAAATCTTGAAATTTGAAATGTTGAAATTTGAAGGTATTTTCGATGTGAAAGGGATCAAAAATCGACAAAATCAACCAATCTTCTAGATTTAGGTTATTAAATGTAGTCATAACAGTCTCTCGAAATTTTAGAAAAAAAGTCGAGGATCATGACGAGAATGCACATGGTCTGACCAACTTTTTTCGAAATTTTCAGGGATGAATATTACAATGATTTTAAATCTTACCCCAAAAAATTGGCAAATTTTATGATTTCGAGATAGGCGAAATTAAGGTTCAAATGTGAAAATAGGACCCTATTAGGATTTTGAAGAAAAAAGAGATGTGGACTGCAAATTTGAAAAGGGTCAAACCTAAGGATAGGGACACCTTGGAAAATGTTTAGAAATCTGAATTTGAATGAAATTGATTGAAATTTGCACAAAATCTAATTAAATTTAAAAATTAGGGTTTTATGACCTAACCACTTAATTTTTTGAAATTCGAATTTTGAAAATTTGAATTGTAGGACAAAAGTTAAGTCTGAAAACAGTCACAAATCTGAAAATTAAATGGAATTTCAATATTTGCACAATTTCAAAATGATTTTTAAAAATTAGGGTTTTGACAATTAACCTCTTAATTTTGTGAATTTGATTTGCAAATTGAACAAGGCAATGAAGAAATTGAATTTGACAAACAAAAAAAATTTCAGATCTAAGACAATAACAAGCAATTTTTACAAAACACAAGTTCAATTTCAATTTTAAAAACTAGGGTTTTGAATGAATTAACCACTAAGTTTGCAGAAAAAATTAAACTTCTAAATGAAAAATATGCAATGATTATCAGAATAAAGCATGTAAAACATCAGGTTCACCAAAATGTGATGTTGAAAAAGGAGAATGATGGAGATCATGAGGAAAGCTTTTCTTCCCACTAAGGAGAGATGAAAGTTTCACTTCGGATTTCCCTTCAAACACATTTTCCGCATTACATTAGAAGAGGGGGGGAAATACACTAGATTCAATCTCTAGAAAAGTAGATTGAATTCTGAGTGATATAAGAATAGTAAGTTAATCCCCTCTTTTGAGATTGAGATTGAATGAATTGCGTACTTAGGACCAAGTCAATAGCGACAAAGATCTGATTATAACTTGAGATAGAAGCATAGGATAAAGTTGTGCACCTGATTCTAGCAATAATTTGTTGAGATGAAGCCTCCCTGTGAATTTGAGAAAAAGTTGCTCGGACCATGGTGAGAATGTACACAGTCCTCTGAAAAATTTGTGAAATGAAAAGGGTTTTTTTGCCTCTGCAAATAGATTCCAAATCCAAAAGTACATCTACGCACCTGCAACCTACACACATAAAAGAGAGGGAAAAGTGTTGGGATTGGAGGTTTGCCTTTAGGTCAAACCCCTATTTTGGAATTAACCAAATGATGAAAGAAAGCACTTGCAAGTAAATGTAAATGAAAGACTAAACTGTAAATCACCTCAAGGGAGGTTGTGATAGAAATGTTAATAGAATTTCTTGTATGAAGTTGAATGTTGGAATGAATCTCCTCTTCAATGGTTGAATCCTTGACTTGAATGCAACACCTAGCCTTGAAGGGAGACTTGAGAATGCTCAATGTTGGAAAGGGATGATTGAATGCTCTTGAATGCTTGAATGTGTGATATCATGTATCTATGTTATGCCAAAATGAAAGGGAAAATGTGACATATATACTTGTCAATTAGGTTTAATTGACTGATTTTTCGTCGCAAGCCGACACTAGGGGAAGTTTCCCGCTCAATGTGCAACCTCCAATGCAAAATTGGAAAGGGTCCTGCCCCAAAACGGGGCAAGGACAGGGGTGACACACCCCTTTCCTAGGGAGGATAGGGGTGCTACACCCATGTCTTGTCCTTTTTTCCAGGATAGGATGTAGTTTAGGCAGTACAGAGGGCAAGTAAGATACAGTTCTCAAGCATCGAGCAAGTCTTCGATCTCTGATCAGGCTTAGGGATTTGAATCATGTGCATGAGAACCCTAATGTGGTTGACAATTGCAAGGGTCACAATTTCATCACACTACAACCACATACCGGATGATAAAGGAAGATGTTGATTATGATTTGTCTAAGGCATTGCAAAGTCAACTGATGTTGAATCTTGAGTCCATCAAGAAGGATAAGAGATTGAAGTTTAAATTTGGATAGTTGATCATTGATTTATTTTTTTACTTTCAGAATTGTTTTTTCCGATATCGATGACGTTCAGTGGTCTAATGACACACCAACACTACTACAGATAAAGAACAACATTAGAATGTTGGGTAATGGTTTTGACAAGATTTCTTGGGGTTATTTTAAAGATTTTCAGAAGAAGATGCATGCAAGAGAAAGGTTACCGAAGAGTATTGTCAAAAAATATGAGAATATAATTTGTTTCATGGTTGATACAGATACATGTATGATGGAGAAAGATGATCCCAAGACAACTTGGGTGATGCCTATGGGTTATGAAGTCGAGGTAGATCTTTTGGTGGCATATGAAGATCATTTGTTAACTCAACTGGTAGATACAACTATAGAAAGATTTGGCACCTACAAGGAGAAATCTCTACAGGTTCACTCTAAATTAAATAGACCGGTAATTACTAAGAAAGTGAGAAAGGAAGTGGAGGCATTTGCTGAAAAATAAGGTTTTACAAAGGAAGCCATTGCAGAAGCAAGAATAAGACATGCAACACAACAAGCAGGAGCATCTAGTGCCCCAACTGGTACCAGCACTGATAGACAAACAAGAAGTACAATGGTGAATGAAACACCTGCAAAGGCAAAGAAGGAGAAACCTTCCAAGATTCAATTCAAGAGAAAAGGTAAAGTCATTGATCCCCTTGCACCTAAAGCACCCAAGGTGAAAGAGGAAAATAGAGAAAGCAAAGAGACTGGAAGTTGATGAAGAAGAAACTGAATCAGAAAGTGAAAAGAAAGCTTTGAGAGCTAGTGGTAAAAATTCAAAGGTTGTAGGAGCATCTACTGTCAAATCCGTCAAGAAACCGGTAACTAAGATTACAGTTTTTGAAAAGATGTTTATGCATATTAAGGAATATGGAATTCTTAAGGGCTTGGATAAACTATATGATAAGTTTGATGAGGATGAATAAAGGCAGATAGAAGATGCAATTATTTTTATGATGGATAAATATAGTAAAGCCCTAATTGAATTGTAAGGGCATATTCCAAATTCTGTGTATGATAAGATTGATGCAAGATAGTAGGCTGCTATGAAATAGGATAGAGAATTTATTGAATACATTCTTAAAAATCTGCAACTTGAAGCTACAAGAGAGGGGATAGATGAAATTCTTGTAAAGGCTATATCATCATTTAGATCCAAGATAAGGTTGACAAAACTGTTAATTGGTGAGACCCAATCAGTTCACATGGAAACTGAGCTGATATTGAAGAAGTTATTGGGTTTGATTCCTAAGGAGGAAGAGCAACCGGAGAAGTTTGAGACAGAATATATTCTAGACAATGTTTATATCAGTGAATTTCAACCTGATGAAATTGTTAGGGAGACCAACCGATAGATGATCAACTGGTTAACACATAGATAGAGACAGTTATCATTACTGATGATGACACCAGTACTAAGGATGTTGATGCAACTGATAATGTAAATGTGCAAATGTCTGAACAATAACAGGGATAGGAAGAGAAGAAAGAGAAAGAAAATGAGAGCTCTAAAGAGCCACCGACACATACACATCTTGTTGGTACTCATCCACCACCAGTAAATGATAGTGAAAAGAATAAGGAAGAAGAGAAGAAAATAAAGAAATCTAAACCTAAAGTATCACCTCTATCATTTACTTGTAAGAAGAAAATTGATGATGATGAGGACGATGATGCATTAAGTATAAAAGGACCCATTAATATGGATATGCTAAGTTTTACAGAGATTTAATGGAGATTGCCACTGCAATGCAATCTAGATAAAAGAAGAAGAGAATTTAGGAACAACTGAAAGAAGGTGAGACAATCAAACATGCAGTTGAAATTTTGTCAAGCTTATTACCAGAGATTGATACAAACAATTTTGCTACACCGATTGATAAGCTAGGTCAATTGGTTAATGATGCTTGTGAACAAATGAAAACATTTAAGGATGTGGCCTATGTTTATGTAGAAAAGGAGTATAAGAAGCAAAAGAAAAAGCAATTAATGAAAGATATAGATAAAGATAAAGTTTATTTAACTGTTAATAAGGACCACTTGATGGAAGCATTGGAGACTAGCGATAAGATCCTTTCTACTGTGGCAAAATTTTCTTTATTTTGTGATGATTTGGTAAAGAAGAAGTAGGAAGCAGAAAAAGAACTTGAATTTCTAAGTGATTCATTTAAGCCCCTGAATGATTCCGCAATATACTATGGATGGTTGGTTGTTGAACTTCAACATAAGCTGAAAGCTTATGAAAATGAACAGGTAAAGAGAATAACATCCATGTAGGAACTACAAACACAATTGATACCAAAAGTTGAGATCTTGCAGAGAGGGCATAAAGAGTCAGAAGCTATTCTTGCTACCCTAGAGATGAGCACTATAGATTCCATGGAGGAGTTTTCTCAGCAGATTTGGACACACGTGGAGATAACCGACACTATTTTGGAGACCTGGCATAATGATCTGAAGCAGTTGAAATCTCATTTTAGTGATGTTTTTTTCTAAAATTGCATTGTAAAAACATTTTGAGCTCCTATATCTATATATGCTATACAATTTTGATGTAAATGTATTTATCTTTTCATGCATTTACTTTCCTTTGTCATTGTTGTCAAAGGGAGAGTAGTTGTTGAAAAGAGTCAGTCAAATTTTGTTGTAATCATAATGGGGAGTAGCAGTATGAGTCCTATAATGGTTTAATTTCTTTAATATCATGTAATTGCTAAGGGGGCATTTTGTGTCTTGAATAGAGTCAATTTTTGTATTGCACACTTAGAAAGAAAAATTTCTAAGTGTTTCCATCAATGCCAAACGGGGAGATCGTTGGCTTGATGATGATATTTTCAGTGTAAAGAGTTGATTGGTGACCTGTTTTATGTTGTCATTTATTGCAACTATGTTTTTATAGTCACATAAGTGTTGTAAGCCAACCGGTAAAGCTTAACCGGTAGAGAAGACATTTTAACACTGAACTGGAAAATAGGTCCTCAACCAGTAAATAGGGACTGAGTTGCATTCAAGAAACCGGTATAGGCGATTGATGAAGATTTGGATGATGCGGTTTTACAAGAGTGATGGAGACAGGTATTTGATGTTATATTCTTGAATGCATTAGCAGATTCAATAGGATGATCATAATTTGATGTACAGAGTAGGCTATTTGGAAGAACACTTAATCGATAGTGTTAAAGTCACTAAGATTGGTAAATTGGTACAATTTGTTTTTATTTTGGTTTGTTATGTCAGTGGCCGACATAAGTTCAATGTGTAATGTAAGTTTGTCTAGATTCATTGAACCTAGGAAATTGTTCCAAGGTTGTTAGCCGACTAATTTGATGTTTATAAAAAGTGTGATGAGTTATGAATGCACATATGAGATCAAAGGCGAATATTGAGATTATGATTGTGCGGTGATTAGTGAAGCTCTGTATTGATGTATTGTTTAAGTTTTGGAGGAACTAAAGTGGATCTTATCAGACACATAAGTGTTATATAAATATCATTGAACTATTGTTATCCTAACAGTTATAGCAGCAAAATCCCTTAACCAGGTAGGTCTTGATAGACCTTAATCTGTAAATCCCCTAACAGGGTAGCTCAACATCTAAGTTTAAATCCTCTTGCAAGGTTTCTCATAACAGGGCAAAGCTCCTAACAAGGCTCATCATTGCAATCCATTCACCAGGTGACTCCTAACAGGGTCTGCTCCTAATAGGGCATATTTGTAAGACCTTAACTGGTCAGAGGTTTCTATTCTATAGATAGTGAATCTTGTGCGTACTAACTCCCACCGTGGTTTTTCCCTTTTGATTTTTCACATATAAATCATGGTGTTATGGTTGGTATGTTTTATTTAGTGTTTGCTTATGTGATTATTTTACTTGTATGCCTATTGATTTTAAAGTTGTTAAGACGTGTAATCAGATTCTTAAGGTTTTTGCTTGCACTGATTCACCCCTCCTTCACAGTGCCTTATAATTTTATCAGAGTATTTCAGATAGGAGACCTTGTTTTGAGCGAAAATGTACACAACTAGTAGAACAGAGAGAAAAAGGGCAAATTTGAGCCAAATTGGTTGGGTCCTTTTGTCATAGTAGAAGCATATGGATTAGGAGCATATATATTTTATACACCTGAGGGTGAATGGTTCGATGAACCTATCAAAAATAGGCATCTCAAGAAGTGCTATGCCTAAAATATCAACAAAATACCATAAAAAATATAAAAACAGCAAAATCCAAAAAAATAAAAAATAATATATATATATATGGAAAAATGCTTTAAATTTAGATTGTGAAAACCTAGCAATAGGCGCTATCTAATAGTTGTCTCTTCTATCTATGAGTTAGCCTTTTTCTTTCGCATCCATTTGACCTAAACCATCAGCAGCAATCAGTAGCTCACAAAGCTTATCAAACATGGACATACTTAGCGTAGTCATTGTCCTTGCTTATTTGAACAATTAATCACATCATATCCCATCATGGTTTCGATCATCATTGTACATCGATAATAAAGTTTATTTCTTAGCTAGGGGAAAAATCTTGAACTTAGTTGGGGGCAAAATATTGATCTTAGCTAGAGGCAAAAAAATTTAAAATCTAGAAAATCCAAAACATTAGAAAATTAGAAAAATAAAAAACAATAGGATTTTGAAACAGACAACAAGTGGTAAGGCAATAAGTCTTAAACAAAATCAAGACATATCCAAAAAAATCAAATCGTGAAACTTAGAATTTGGAGATTCAACAAGAAAGTGATAATACATATCATTTGATTAGGATGATTATATCTGTCTTGACTAAGAGAACATATATGTGACATAGATGATTCAATGTTTGTATCTTGATTTTTTCTAATCATGTACCCTATGAAACTCAATGATGTCCAAGACTAGAGGAGCTATGATAGGGCATGATTATTTTTCTTTGTCTGTTGCTTGTGGTTTATCTCTTAGTAATGTATGTACTTGTCAAAGGAAATGATCAGAAAAAGATCATCGAGGACGTGTCAAGTCATATATGGAAGGGGATAATCCTTGTTTGATATGCAAGAAATACTTAGGTCATTTTGGCTCATTATCCTAGATTCTTGTATTAACTTGATATATCAAAATCCATGTAAGAAGTACTCAAGTCATCTGGAATCCTTATATCAAGATGCTTGTATTTGCTTACAACATTTTAAAATCTCAATGATGAATTTAAGCATTGTTCTAAAACATTGAAAAGATGGAAATATCAGTTAGGTAGGTCTTTGCATTTGGATTTGCATTATAAGCATATCATTTAATCATTGCATTTAGTTGCATATCATTATCAGTACATTCAGTATCATCGCATCATCGTCACCATCACTTAGTTACATCCATCATTGCATTCATCACATGCATATCTATCACATCATCATAGAATCATTCTTCACTTTAATATCTTCATCATTCATCCAACTATCATCTATCATGTATTATACGGGATGTATCTTTCCTAAAACCAGACTTGATCTCAATCCAATCAATTTTATCAATCCAATCCAATCAATCTCGTCAACCATGTCTCATCACAAGGATGTATGCATCAAAAATTAGTGTCTCATATCAATATGTCAACTAGGATGAAGAGAAACACTTTTAGATGTTGTAGGCCTCATTGATCCTCATACTCCCCCCTAGATGAATCAATACATCTAGATCCTCCTGCAACATGATATCAACAAAATATTTCTTCTTGATCCAATCAATCGCTTTGATCAATCAATCAGCTATCATATCCGCTCACTTCAGATTTCCATCAATCTCTTTGACCATATATTAGTGACACTCATTCATCATGAGGTTACGCATCTAGTCTATCCAATCTTGAGTTTACATCATTAATGTTCATCAATCATGAAGTCAATAAAACTCTATCCTATCAGATTATCAAAGCTTCAAGTTTATATCATTGACCCTCATCGATCATGAGGTCAATCAAACTTTATCAATCATCAAATCAAATAGAATATAAAACTAATCAAAGAGCAGACATTTTCATCAACCAAAGTTGCAAAAATTTAGATCATTTTATCATGAGATTAATCACTCAATCCAATTTTTTAAAATTTCACGATCAATCTCCAGAGGGGGCACGCAATCGACATTTCATCACTGACGGGAGCAATATCAAGACTTCATTTTATTTGAAACAATGTTTCTTCAACGTCATTTCAAAGAGGGGAAAAAT
Source organism: Cryptomeria japonica (assembly GCF_030272615.1). Classification (NCBI taxonomy): domain Eukaryota; kingdom Viridiplantae; phylum Streptophyta; class Pinopsida; order Cupressales; family Cupressaceae; genus Cryptomeria; species Cryptomeria japonica. The sequence goes on along the minus strand of NC_081409.1, from coordinate 924,672,935 downwards.
GTATACACTCGAAATTGGCTATGAATAATTGAATAAATATTTATTATTTATTTAATGTATATTTTGTTGGATTGTTGGGGAGATTGTTGGATTTGGCTATTGTCATTGTTGCTGCTGGGATATGTTGTTGTCATTGATGTCAAAATGTTCCTATGATTTATTCCGTTGAGTTTGAAAAGAGTTTCTGATCTGTTTTTGAAGTTTGGTTTTGTTGATCACTGTTTTTCAGAATCCAGTATTTCCTCCGGTATATTCCAGTGTGATCAGATCTTGTGTTGAGTACATTGTTGCTGCTAGTAATTGCACTCAGATAGTTTGGGTGAAGTAAGTGTTGAAAGATATCAAAGTTATTCATGATGAGCCTACTGTTATATATTGTGATAATTTCAGTGCTATAAACATGTCAAATAATGCAGTGCAACATTCAAAGTCTAAGCATATATCAATCAAATATAACTACTTTACAGAGCAAGTCAGTGAAGGGGAGGTGAAGGTAGAGTATGTATCTACAAAGGAACAAATTGCTGATATTTTCACTAAATCTTTACCTACAGATACATTTGTCTATTTGAGAGACAAGTTAGAGGTATCCACCCCTCCTAATGAGAATTAGATGCATTGAGTTGCATCGATCCAGTGGAATTCAGAGCCTTATTCTTTTATCCAGATTGATGAGTTGATGATGCTCCTCTACTGGAGTAGTCTGTTGATTTGGTTCTATATCCCAAGGGAGAGAGATTCATGATTCTATATTGGGAAAGAGTTTGATTTTTTGTTTTGGAGATCTTTGGCATTTTTGTCAAAGGGGAAGAGAGATCATGTGAAAAATTTCTTTATCTATTTTGATCTTAAGGGGAGTTTGTTGGTGATATCTTCTTTCTTTGTATTGACTATTTTTCACATTCATATGTTGCCATCAATACCAAAGCGGGAGATTGTTGGATTATTGGGGAGATTGTTATATTTGGTTGTTGTCATTTATGTTGCTAGGATATGTTGTTTTCATTGATGTCAACATATTCCTATGATTTATTCCGGTGAGTTTGAAAAGAGTTTCTGATCCTGTTTTGAAGTTTGGTTTTGTTGATCACTATTTTGCAGAATCCAATATTTCCTCTAGTATATTCCAATGTGATCAAATCTTGTTCCAAGACTTTGGTATATTGTTTGGGATGATCTTGTGTATCTTCCTTTCTAATGGTTCCTTACTTGGTGCTCTGCAAGTTATCTTTCTTTGTGACAGTTTCCAATTGGTTGTGTTCTTGAGCTTTCTAGATGTTCATCGATGAAGATTTGAAAAGTGGTGTTGGTGAAACTATTCCAGATGGTTCTATCATGCTTGTTGGTGTTTCCTAGTTGTGTCCTATTTTGGTGATCTGCATTGATCATTGTGCAAGTTTTTGGTGATTTCTGTGAACCGGTGATGATTTTCGTGTTATGCGTATTTCTAGTGGTGTAGCGTGTTGCAGTTGATCTTGCATGTTTTCTGGTGAATGTGATCATTTGGGAATTTAAATCAGGTCCATGTTATGTAAGGTAAATGATTATATTGTTCCGGTCATTGATCTTTGTATTGTGTAATATAAGTTTTATAATTATGAGTTAAGGGTTGAGGGTTTAGCCGACCTTGTTATCAAGGTTGATGATTTCTATTTATAGGTGAGATACTTATGTAATTTAGGTATCGGTATTGTGTCTGCATAATTAGAGAGAGGTTATTGTACAAGCAAGAGACTTATCATTCAGTGTAGTGTTGAGGTATGATTGGTGTTACAGAGCAGACAATTGTGCTTAACCAAAATTGTCATTAGGCATTTGTAGAAGTTATCATTGCAGTTCATTTCTTTTGGATTGTAGTCTGAATCATATTGTAAGTTAGTGAGACTTCCTTGAGGGTTGTAGCCTTTCGAGCATATATATTTTGAGCAGTGAGCTCTAGGAAATGTGTCTGAATGCATGTGCATTCCCCATTGTAATATTTTCACATACTACTACAGAGTATCATCTTACAGTGGGTAGGTTCCCATCGTGGTTTTTCCCTTAATTGGAGTTTCCACGTCAAAATCTTGGTGTTGTGTGTTGTGCTATTAATTTTCTTATCCGATTCATTGCTACAATTTATCAATTTATATTTTGAAGTTTAATTTGTTTTGATCCAGTGAAGATTCACCACCCCTCTCAGTCTTCCTTCTTGATTGCTCCTAACAAGTGGTATTAGAGCTTGGTTACAGGTTCGAATCACGCAGACCATGATGAGTGACGCTAGGAGGGGGATTGTTGGCAGTGGGCCAACATCCCTCATGGGGATTCGCGACATGGATTAACAACCTCCTATGGATTCTATAAGTCTAGTAGTTGTATCAGGCATTGACAGGTCGATCTTTTGGTGCAACGAAAACCCTAGCTTGTAACATATTCTTCTATTAAATAATTAATTTGAAAAGATTAATTTATTTAATTCTCTTTGATGCTTATTCTTCTATTAATTAATTAAATTGAAATATTTTTATTAATTAATCCATTACCCCTTTCGTCTAAATCAATTCAATTAAATATCTAATATTTAATCGTCCCCTATCCAAATCTTCTATGGTCTCATCAATTAAATAATTTCTTAATTATTTAATTTCCAAATCCAACTCATCTCATCTCCACATCACTTCCTCTTTTGCCAACTCATCAATTATATGGCTAAAGATATTAATATTTTTTAAATATTAATAGATTACTTATCTTCAACTTCCAATTCATAAATAAAAGAATGTGTACATACACACATATCTCAACCAATCCTATATTTTCTCCAACCTTCCTACATCTTTGGAGGGAGTTGATTCCACTTGTCCTCATATCCTGAAATCTTCTCCAACCATCCTATATTCCCTCAAGTCTTCAACTCCAGTCAAGGTGAACCTTCTGACACTTGGCTTCTGCCATCTTTTCCTCCATCCTATAGGTGTAGGAGGAACATCTTCCTCCTTTTTCTCTCACATTCCAACCAATCTTTTCATAGCCATCCAATCTACATGATTCAATCTCAACTGTTGATCTCTGCCACATGGGATTTTGCACACCAAAAATCTATAAAAAGAGAGTTTCTCCTGCATTTTGGGACTAATAGTTATCTTGCAGTAGTCATTTTTGCATCCATGAGTTTTAGAAATTAAGCATTTGGAGCAAATTAGGAGTGTTCCTTTGGCTTTAGCATAATCATATAGTTTTGCATAAATCATTTTAGCTTGCATAATCAAACTATTAGTTATCAGTCCATTCATTAAAATTGTCATCTTGGAAGAAACAAAAGTGCAATTTGAGAGCAAATATCAACAACCAGGATCAAATGGTGATAGGACACAATGGGACAATAAGTTAAGGTATAAATTTCTGAGTTTTAATCCTTTATTTGTTTTATTGGTAACTTTGGAGTATTCTATAGGGTATTTCTTGTTATTTGTTGAAAACTAATCAATCTTGCAAGTAAACTTTTGAAGTATACTTTCCAGGTTATACACTTAATGTTGGGTGGACCCACCATTGCACTTAAGTATTCTCTCCCCTCACCTTCGTGGATCTTGGGTGTAAGAGAAAGAATGATCAATAACACCCTCTTTTTTATTTTTATAGAGAGAGCTACTCTTGACTGAGGATTTAATCACCTCACAAAGGGTAGTTTGAATTAGGACACATTAAGGATATCAACTGTCCCGGTGTGATCTCAAGAAGGTTTTTTTGACCCGCTATATAAATAATTTGGTTAGGAGGTTGAGGTGCTGAGTGAATTCAATGTATGTGGGGGGCCTCCCTGCACCGATAAGCTAGTTAGAGCCTGAAGTGGCTTGCTTCGAGAATCCATCATTGGATTAGTGATCCCTCATAAACTACACTAGACACTAGGTTTAGTAGCCAAAATCCTACATTTGATAGCGAAGGGGATGCAGATCATACCCTGAAGTTACCTCTCATGTAAACACTCAGGATTCGACAGAAATTCCCCATATCATAGATCCTTCGATCTTTGGGGTAAGATGGTATGCCCGAGAAGTGAGTACACTGTAAGGGGGAGCTAGTGGTACCAAAGTTTCTATTTGTCTACCTGAGTGAGGTATCGCTTGTGCGAGAGGCCTATCAAGTGGTTTCCACTTTCCATCCTTAGGTCGTATGTTTTAAAAGTGCGTCTTCATTTGTACAAACCTATAAAAAATTGTTTGGGCTAATCTATGCCCCCTATCACTTTTACGCTCAATATTTGAAGTATTGCACTTGGCCAATGTGTATTCTTTTCTTGATGTATCATTGCCAAGAGTAGTTGACAATCACTAACTTCCAAACATCTTTCCCAAACATTTGACAACCATCCAAATTTCCATAAACCCCAAATTATTTTGCCGATCCGCTAATTACCTTTATGCCCACCTCAATCAAGAATCCCAAGAGGTCAATCCGCAGTCAAGTCAAGAAGAAGAAGCCTAGTTTGAAGAAAACCCTCATGCGTAGAAATTTCTATATAGAAATCTCAAACTCTTGTTGAAACATAGAACCTTTTTGCATCACTTTAGTGATCACCTTTGTGGCCACAACAATTATTTTGATGAAGAATCTTTAAGGGAGAGTGTTTTCCAGCAAAGGTCAGGCTTTTCACAATCCATTAATAGGAGTGGTTTTATCAATTTTTCCTACCTGCCTAAGAATCCCATCACCTATTGTGTCATCCTAGAGCGACCTTTCCCTTTCATCACACTTTCTTTTCTATAATCAATTCTCTTTGTTCACACATTCATCATCTAATCATCTTCTAAGGACATCATAATCAAATCCAACCAATTCCTATCCCCAATCATTTTCAATCCCAATCAATCAATCAAACACATCATCCTCATCCAAGGATTCACATCTTTGTGAAGTTTAATTTAGACCTTATCTTAAGTCAATCATCATTTGGCTTTTGTGCTTGGGAAAGAATCTACCCCAAGTACCCTTGCTTAATCATTTGGGTTGATCAAAACCCTAATCCTTGGCCTTATTTTTCTTGGTAACACAAGTTCTTTCCACATAAGAGAGGGCCTAATCAATTGACCCCAATCCCAAGGTCTAAATTGCACATAACCTAGTTGTCACCTCATTTGTGGTTCACATCAATTCTACATCTTTTGAGGTGTCATATTTGACCTAATCAAAGGACCCCATCCAAAAATATCCTAATTAAATCAACATCAAAATTTGCTAAGTCAAAATCACCATCCCTTCTCGCCTAAATCTCGCATCAACTTTAACCTCCAAGGTCACCTGTGTATGGTCTTAACTCACACTCAAAAGGCAAATATGGGAGCTGAAGATTTTGAAATGCCTGATACCAGTATCCTCTACAATCAAGATCCACAACATCAAGAGGAACAAGTTGTTGATCAACCCGACCTCTCTCCATATGTCAATACATTCATGAATGGCCCCTACAACCAAGACATGATGGAGAACTTCATCAAACATGATGCCAATAGACTTTTAGCCAAATTAATCACCCAAGGGGCACACTTGCCCCCCGACTATGATAAATTGATCCTTGATAGGCCACCGCAAGGTGACCTCACAAATAATTCCATTCTTGATCCTCTTCTTCATCCTCAACCCGTGATATCCACACCCACAAAATCTGTACCTACAACTTTCGTTCCTACAATCACACTCCTCAACTTTCTATTCCTCCTCATATTTCCAACCCACCAAATTCATCTATCCCTCTTCATAACATGGCTAGTTACATCCACATGAGCTTACCTTCTGTTACTACAGTTTGAGGATCACAAGATCCCCACATCTCTCAACCTCTCCATTCTTCATATCAATACATTGGTGGTGGTGACATCCCCTCTTCATCATATCAAATCTCAATGAATCATTACATTCCCCTTGTCCAAAATCAGCAACCCGATATCATAAAGGAGATTCAAGATATGAAAGACCTCATCAAAGATCCCAAGGAAGGGACAAATAAAAGACCTTATTATTTCCAATAAATATGTCCATCTCTTTATGACCTATTGATCTATGTTGCCCCTTATCCACCTAGTTTTGAGATGCCAAAATTCAAAAAATGTAAAGGTGAAGGTGATCCTAAACATCATGTTCGAGAATTCTATTTCTTATGCCAAGAGGTTTCCTATAGTGACATCTATCTTAGGAGACTTTTCCCAAAATCTCTTACAAAGGAATCCCTCACTTGGTTCTTCACTCTATCACATCATCCCCCAACTTGGTTGAAACATTTGTGGATCGTTATGCCTATAACATTGAGAATGATGCTTCCATGATGGACTTATGTAACACAAAACAGAGGCCTAGAGAAACCTTTGCCAATTTCCTTCAAAGATGGTGGCATCTCATCAAAAGGTTCCCTTGGAAAATACCAAAGCCAAACTAGGTTGAATTATTTCAACGCAACTTGATACCAAATTTGTCCAAACCACTGACTTGTCAATGCTTGACCTGCTTTAAGGAAATTTCCAAGAAGGGTATAGCTTTAGAAAATGTTGGCGATTGACACTCATCTGGTTTAGTTGTGTTGTCATTGATGGAAACACACACCATTGTGGGTTGGTCACTTAACAGGTATTCATTGTTTGGCAACCGGAATTCAAGTCATCCGGCACAAGGAACCGGTACCAGCAGACAAGGGAAACCGACAAACTAGGAACCGGTATATGAGGCCGACATGGGAGATTGATCCAATAAATCTACACGGAAATGATCAAAGGCATAGGTCTCAAAGTTCAATGAATTTATTTTTGTTTAGGCCGACATGTAAATAAACCATAATATCATTGTAAGTCGACATAAGGCATTTGTGTTTATGTTTGGGAAGGGTATTTAAGTCAAACCGGTTAGGATATTTTGTGTATGAATGGAATGTAATGGAATATGGTGATGCGATATTGTGCGAACAATCTTGATTTATAGAATGCAAATTTAATATTTTGTAGTCATTCTTGGATATTGGTTTAAAGGTTTGGGAAGTGAAGTAAGATACTGGTAAGGGAGGACAGTGAAAACTAGTACAAACTATTCTATAAATGGAACTCATCCAGCATAGCAGATGCACCTTAATAGTTCAGAATTTTGTTTGTAACTGCATATTTGGTGTTTGTAGTCAATGAGGCTCCTTTTGTGATGAGCAGTGTGCTCTAGGTTGTTGGCATTCTTGCATGTGCAAGCCCCTATTGTAATATTTATTCATTTGGTCAGTGGATAGATATTGTGGGTCACCAACCCCGCCATGATTTTTCCTCTTTGAGATTTTCCACATATAAATATTTGTGTTATGTTGTATGCTTTTGTGGTTTCTTCATTTCTATTTGTTGTTATATTCTTTTATGGTTACTAGTTACTGAAATGCATTGTTAATAAGGTTAAAATTGATTATATCAGTAGATGATAAGGGGAAAGGTATATTGGACATGAATACACCGGTTTTGGATCATAAAATATTAGAGGATATTCTTCCGGTAGAACCAATTGTACCTAATATTGAGATACGGGTAGATGATATTGAAACTGTACAAGATAAGAAGGATACACCAGAACAGATCCTTCTGGATATAGAGGTAATTGATGTGGATATGGGAAATAAACAGGTTGAGGATATTGAACCTCTAACACCAAATGTACATACTAAAGAGGTTAAGGTTGAACAGGTTACTGCACCAAGTGGCGAAGCCACCGGTGCAAGTCATAAGGTGGAATCCTCCGGGAAGATTTTGGATAGTCATTCATTGTTGGCACTTGACTCATCTGGTCAAGTTGATTTTGCACAGAAGAATATTGAGCAGCTGAGAATATTTAAATTGATGTATGTTGCAACTTAGAAGTTAAGGAAGGAAGGGACTAAAGATAAACAGATTATTGAGCAAGTCATTCCGATTTTGCAGCAGCTTACACTGGAATATAAGGTTGATTAGATTGGAAGCCCATCCGGAAAACTAAGAGGTTTGAATAAGCATATTTCCAAGAGTTTAAAACTCTTCAATACATTTCAAACCAATATCTAGTAGTGAGGTATAATGTAGCCTGGAAGGTGACTTGTGACAACATGATTTCATCAGACAAGGCTAAGAGGGTGGTGGAAATAACAAAGATTGATAAGGCTCTAAATGAGTGTAGCATTATGTATAGGTCCTATAGTAACACTAATGAATAATGATGAATAGTAAATGCTCAATAGATACTGAGAGGGGGGGGGTGAATCAGTATAGGCAAAAACTTCTTTAACAACTTAAACTGCAAAGACTGCACTAACTAGTAAACAGTATCACCAATCTAAATCAGGGCACTACCGGTAAAACACAGTGAGACTGTGAAAGACATAAACCGGTAACACTTAGAACTTCACAAAACCTAATATCTCATTTCCACTTAAACCATATGCATAAACAAGTAACACATCAGAAATATAATAACCACTGGATCAACATGCTTTACCACTTAACAGAAAACACTAATCATTGCATAAAAAAGCATCACACATGACACACTTATTTTTCACGTGGAAACCCAACTAGGAAAAACCACGGTGGGGATGAATACCCACAAGTTATTCTTGAACTCTTCTGAAGTCCGCTCTGTTAGGAGCCTAGTCCAGTTAAGGACTTTACAACAGGTTCTACTAGGAATCAATCCTGCTAGGGACCACCTGGTTAAGGGATGGCTAAATACCCGGTTAGAGGTTAAAACCCCGTTAAAGGTTACCTTGTCAAAGGATTTAAAGAACTCAATGATTTTGAGTCACCCTGTTAAAGGATTTACAAAAATCCTGTTAAAGCTACCCAGTAAAGGGATTTTCCAACTACTGAAATGGTTAGAAGTCAACAGGTAATACACTGATTTGATAACAGCACTCAATGCCAAGGTAGATCCACTTTAGTTCCTTTTCATCTGCAATCACACTCTATAGATCTCTACTCACTACACTAGTCTAGCAAGAATCAAGTATCTCTTCACTTGGATACACACACAACATTTGCCAACAACTTCAAATGAGAATCATCACCGACCTTATAGACAACAATTAGGTTGGTAGCCAAAACCTAAAACCCTAAGCATCTAGGTTAACAATACAGTCGGTCCAATCCTAACCATTCAATCACATTGCATAAGGTAAAACAATCTTGAACAAATCTCAAGACGTTCTTCGTCGTTCATTCTTTGCCACTTCTGGAAGCTGATAACCCATCACGCGCTCTCCACCATTTACTAAGACTTCGCACATTCCCGAGGTAGATAGAATCAATCTTCTTCATGCAAGATCCTCAAGGAAATTCTTCACACGCACAAGACTGACGTGGCAACACAATCTAATCTTCATTTCAATGCTAACTCATCATAGGATGTCGTTGATCGAATCACACAGACTTGAAATACATCAATTGGAAACCCTGAAGCTAAGACTACCAACCAGTAGTCATATCAAATGAAACCTTGATACAAACTTTGCATATATCGGTTCACATTCCAACATACTGGTTCACCTTTTCACATATACTGGTTTACTTCATACCATTATACTGGTTCTCTTGCCAGTTTGCTTTCTTCAATTTATTGGTTCATACTTCAGCATATTGACATCAATGACAACATACAATATCATCATGTCATCAAACTCTGCACATATGCCAACAAACACCAGAAAACTAACAACGGACCTTGAGGTAAAATTGAAGGCGGCAAAGGCATGGTTAGATCATTTGCCTAGCAATTATGATGGTACTCAGACACTGACCAGTACCATTGATGGTCAGATTTTGATAACAAAGTCTAAGATTTTTGCATTAGAGAAGGAAATGGACAGGCTAATCCAGTGTGCAAGGGAATTAAAAGGTTTGGTGAGTCCTCGATTGAATACTTTATTACTTCACAAGAGGGAAAGCATAGAGAACTAATGAATAAACCTACACTGGAAGACATAATAGAAGAAGAGATTCATGCATATATTCTTAATGGTTTTGTATCCATTTTGAGAATATTGAGGATAGGTTGGGATACATACTTAGGATTTTTGAAGGGTGCTTACCCAGATATTTTTAAGTATATCTAGATCCGGTAATCACATTTTGGTTTGTACAGAATTTCATTTCTTATTCCTTTTTTGCCCCAGCTTTATCATTGATGTCAAAGGGGGAGAGGTTGATGTGAAAAATGATTGGGACATAAGAAGTAATGTATAGTTCAGGGGGAATAGTCTTCCAACAATTTTTGAGATCAGTTGTGAAGTTTTTGGCAAGGAACTGAAATAGCACTTCAGCGATTCATTTTTCACATGAGTGTTGCCATCAATGCCAAAGGGGGAGATTGTTGGCAATTGACACTCATCTGGTTTAGTTGTGTTGTCATTGATGGCAACACACACCATTTTGGGTTGGTCACTTAATTGGTACCCATCGGTATTCATTGTTTGGCAATCGGCATTCAAGTCATCTGACACAAGGAATCGACACCGGCATCGACACCGACAGACAAGGGAAACTGAAAAAAATGAATAGGTATATGATGCCAACATGGGAGATTGATCTGGCAGGTCTACACGGCAACGATCAAAGGTATAGGTCTCAAAGTTCAATGAATTTGTTTTGGTTTAGGCCGACAAGTAAATAAATTATAATATCATTGTAAGCCGACATATGGCATTTGTGTTTATGTTTGGGAAGGGTATTTAAGTTAGTCCAATTAGGATATTTTTTGTATGAATGGAATGTAATGGAATATGGTGATGTGATATTGTGCAAGCAATCTTGATCTACAAAACATGAATGTAATATTATGTAGTCGGTCTTGCATATTGTTTTAAAGGTTTGGGAAGCAAAGCAAGATATCAGTAAGGGAGGATACAGTGAAAACCGGTATAGACTGTGCTATAACCAGAACTCATCCAACATAGCAGATGCACCTTCAAAGTTCAGAATTTTGTTTGTAACTCCATTTTTGGTGTTTGTAATCAGTGAGGCTCCTTTTTTGATGAGTAGTGTGCTCTAGGCTATTGGCCTTCCTGCATGTGCAGGCCCCTATTGTAATATTTATTCATTTGGCCTGTGGATGGATATTGTGGGTCACCAACCCCACCGTGGTTTTTCCTCTTTGAGGTTTTCCATGTATAAATCTTTGTGTTATGGTGTATGCTCTTGTGGTTGTTTCATTTCTATTTGTTGTTATATTCTTTTATGGTTACCGGTTACTTAATTTTACTTAGGTACATGCATATCATAGTAGTTTGGATATGAGACACTTGGGTATTTGTGCCACATTGGGATAGTGTGTGTAGGATAATTTCCACCTTTTGTAGTCTTATCTTGTTATTACTTTATCATATCCACTTATTGTGGGATGATAATTTCACCTTCAGTGGGTGATCCACCTCATGTGGAATATTTTATTATTTCTCCTACCTACCACACCTATTTCCTACCTACCTTTATTTCTCATTGAGCCACATGTCATCATTGTGTACTCTCTTGTCTCTTAGACTTGCCTTTATAAGCAGTCTTATTCTACATTGTATGTATTGATTGATGATCCAATTGATCAGTATTTTCATCTTGATAGAATATAGTTTATTCCTATCAATATTTTGTCTCTCTATTTTGTACTTTTCATTGAGCTCTTGATCTTGGCAAAATATCACATAGTATCAGAGCCTAAAGGGATTCTTTGATTTGTCTTGGAGAGGCATTATTTGAGGCTTCAATTTTTGGATCTAGGGTGCTGCTATGTTTGGCGGCGTCATACAGCAATTTGGACATCACGGTTGAGTCTGGGAGGTCATTTCCATAAATTTTCAGTAGATACTCGACCTATTTTGGTGATGGAAAAAATTTCGCCAATTCTGCTATATTTGTATGGATTTTTCAAAAAAAAAAAAAAAATTTAAATTTTGCTGCGAATTTTATTTTTAAAAATTTATTTATATATTTGCAAAAAAAAATTTATAAATAAGGGGTGGGGTGCATTTTGAAAAATTTATTGTAAAAAGGTTTTATTTATCAAAAAAAAAATCAAATTTTTTTTAAAATTTTTTGGGAGTTTTCACCCCCCCCCCTCGGACCCCTGTACTACACTTGTCGCAGAATTTCAGGGCCCCCATACTTCGGCATCCAACTGTACCTACAATAGCTCCTACCCCAACAACCAGCAACTCCACCGCCGCCTGTAGACCCCACCTGTGGCCCTTGCTCAGCGTTCTTGCTCCGGCAAATGTTCACAATAGGTTTTCCCAGTGGCCAGCCCGAGGTTCCCGTCATCGTCGTTGGTCTCCCTGCAACCGGTTGTACTTCATCCACCATCTGCACCGCTTCCAATCAACCGTGCACCACCATCAGTTTCCCTTGGTGGTAATCATGTCTGCCACGTGGCAAGTAGCCACTGGCCTATGGTAAACAATTCTCTACACAGTCAACATTTATTGTCACGTCATACACCCAGTTGGCAATGTACGGATCACTCACCTTCCACGTAAATAGACACCTCATCCGCCATGTGCCAGCCTAGTCAGTACCACATGTACAGTCCATACGGTATGGACAACCATGCAAGGGGGTGAAGTTTTTTTGACAGCCAGACTGGTGTCAATTTTAAGCCCATCATTTGCTGACATCAGCACTGCATCAGCAGTATTTTGAAAAAATTTGGAACCCCTCTCATATGCATTTTTGAAATTGCAATTCAAGTTCAAATGACCCTAACTTGCTCATTTTGGCTCTTGTTTTGGTGCAATTTTTTTTTAAATGGGCTAATTTTTCCTGCTCTTCGCAATGGTGGAGGAAATTTTTGATTTATGGACAGATTTTTCAGAATTTGAAGATTTTCATGACTGTACTTGTCTAATCCCAGATTTTGCAACTTCAAAGGCTTCGCTTGGGGTCAAACGAGCTCGTCTTCAGGTGCCATTTTTTTTTTAAATGCATAATTTTTTGTCTACATTCATAATCTACCATTAGTTTGCAGTGATTTTGAGTAGAAATTATACTTTCAGTATTTGGTCATTTTTGGCCTATTTGGTACTTGCATTTTGCTTGGATCTTAGATTAGATCACTTGCAGTATTTGTTGGAGTCTTTTTTAGCCTATCTGAGGCAGTTGTAAAGTTGAAATCAGAAGTCCACCTTGCCTTGTTTTGCAAGTGGCCCATTATTTACGCACTAAGTATACAGTGTCAAATCACCATTTTTTTTTGGGGGGGGGGGTTTCTTGATCGAGTGAATTTGAGGGGGTGTCTTGTGTAATTGTGCCTCTCTTTATCTTTTTTTTTTTTTTTTTTTGGTGCTATAGGTTCTCTTAAGTTTACACTTTTATCTCCTCATAATTATCCATCATGGAAGATTAAGGCTTGGAGTAAACTAATGGAAAAAGGACTCATTCATTATGTAAATTGAACTATAACAGCACCACATGATCCTAATGCTCAAATTGAATGGCTCACTAAGAATGCTATGGCACTTGTAACTCTTAGAAAGTATGTATCAGATGACCTCATTTTTCACATTGATAAGTGTACTACAATTAAAGAGGCTTGGGATATTTATGAAAAATTATATGGTCAAGTTGGTTAGATTAAGGGCGAGAAGATTGATAGTGAACTCACAACATTGGATCCCAAGGATTTCGATACAATCCAAGATTATGTCACAAAAGCTATTGAGCTAAGAGAAAAGCTAAAGGATTGTGGCATTAATAAAAAGGATGCTCAATTGGTTTATAACTTGTTGGAAAAGCTTCCATCAAAGTATGCAGCCTTTGTATCTAGCTTTCACACCCATAGGTTAGCTCAAGGTTCCTCATAAACTTCTCCCTCATTCGATTCATTCATGGAGATGTTGATACTTGAGCAATATAAGTTGACCAAGATGGGGATTCTCAAATCTTCAAAGTCACAAGATTTGGTGGCTAATAAGGGGAATCAAACCAATCAAGCAAAAGGAAAGAATCAAAAGCAACCTAAGTCAAAACCACAACAAGATGGAGCACAATCATCCTCTCCACAACAAGGTTATTCTACATCCTCACCTAATGGGAAATCATATAAGGACAATCTTTTTTGTGCATATTGCAAGAAGTTGGGACATGATGAACATCATTGTTACAAGAAGGATATTGATGAGTTGAAGAATCTTCTTGAGAAGAACAAAATCAACCTACCTTCTAGAATGTCTACATCAACTTCTTCTTCCATGGAAAAGGATAAAGTAAAGGATCACTCTTTTGGGATAGATAAAGGAAAGGGACAAGCTCTTTATGCTACTACAAGTCATGATTCAGGGAGATGAATTCTAGATTCAAGGGCTTCTCATCATATGGCATCTTCACAGTCTATGTTCTCTTCATTTGATCCTTGCACCATGCTATAGATTTTGATGGGAAATCATACATACATGGATGTGATTGGGAAAGGTTCTACTGCCATTGGGGATAACTCCTTCAATGATGTATTATGTGTACCCCATTTGACAAACAATCTTCTTTCCATCTATCAACTCACACATGGGGAAAGTAGGGAAACTATGGAGTTCACACCTAATTCAGTTATCATTAGAGACTTGGAGACTAGAGCTATCATTGTGACTGGGGTGGTTGATCATGCATCTTGGTTGTACTCCATTTCATATTTTGGTCCTATTGATGAGGTCAATTCTCCATATGTTGATGATTCAGATTTTGAGGAGAACTTTTGGTTCTTGAACTTGGGGATTCTCACATGTGACCCTGTTCTTGAGCCTTGCATTTCATCTCCTCCTCTTGATATCACATCACCTATTGTACCTGATGATGCAGCTAGTGTGATAGTTTTTCCATGTGATTCAGTGCGGTGAGATGTTTCTTGTCTTCCAGCTTCAGTTGATTGGGATGACTACTTGACAGACATTGAATGTTTGTTTGTGGAGTCCTGCATTGCAGATTTGGGAGACATTATTGATGACATTCACCTTCTCTTTGATGAAGATGGCCCTTCCTCGATTGTTGTGAGGGAACACTCTGACCCTCTTGTGCATTCTCTACATGATCCTTCTTTTGATGTTGACATGATTGTGGATATTTTTATACAACAATTGGAGGAGGTCTCTTTTCCTTAGAGGAGACATGTGAGTCTTTGGATATTGTTCTACATTCTTCTCCACTAGATCTTGGAGTGCCTTTTTCAACAGTGTGGAGCCATTCACCACCTTTGGAGGGGGTATCTTTCATCATCGACATGGAGACACTCGAGCAATTTTTCAGAGACATCACTCATCATGAGTTTTTTTCCTACATCTTCCCTTCATGATTGGGGAGACTTCATGGATAGACCTTTGATTTTGGTTCTTCCCAAGGGGAGGAATTTTGTTTGATGTTCGTGGAGTAGTTTCTTCATTCATCTTTGAGCTTCTACCATTGGTGCAGATTCTACATTAAGGGGGGGCTACTTAGCTTCTCTTCTTCTCTTATATGGGGGGGACATTTTCCTCGCATGGGGTTCAATTCTTCACATACTTCTATGAGAGTTCTCTTGTATAGTTTTCATCTCTCTTTTTGGGGGAGCATTTTTTCCCATTGGGTTTTTCTCTTTCCCCACTTTATGAGAGATTTCCTTGTATTGGTTTGTGTGCATTTGCATTTGTACATCGGTACCTAAAATGGACTTGTAGCCAGGACCCATCTTGCATTGCTTAGTTGCATTGTAGACTTAAGTGCATTCCCCTAAGTTGCACGTAAGGGTGGGAGTTGGTGTAATTATTTATTCATGTTGGATATTATTACACCTTTCTTAAGTTTACTTAGGTACATGCATATCATAGTAGTTTGGGTATGAGACACTTGGATGTTTGTGCCACATTGGGATAGTATGTGTAGGATAATTTCCACCTTTTGTGGTCTTATCTTGTTATTACTTCATCATATCCACTTATTGTGGGATGATAATTCCACCTTCAGTGGGTGATCCACCTCATGTGGAATATTTTATTGTTTCTCCTACCTACCACATCTATTTCCTACCTACCCTTTTTTCTCATTGAGCCACATGTCATCATTATGCGCTCTCTTGTCTCTTAGCCTTGCCTTTATAAGAAGGCTTATTCTACATTGTATGTATTGATTGATGATCTAGTTGATTAGTATTTTCATCTTGATAGAATACAGTTTATTCCTATTGATGCTCTGCAAAAAGGATTAGAAAATCTGTTTGATGGCAACACACACAAGAGCACAAGAAACAAACGTTAGTGTTAGCAACAAAAGATTATCCTAAACAGGCATATCAAGAGAGATATTAAGCATGAAATAGAAAGCATATAAACATAGAATGAAATAGCTAATCAAGATGCTCATAGTTGCTCCTCCCTTGTTCCTCTCCTCTCCAAGTCCCAAATGAGTGTAGCTCTCAGCTTTTAGCACTAGCCATGGATGCCATATGGAGATTCAAGATGGTTGAATATGATAAGCAAATACTATGCAAGAGTAGATAGTGATGCTATGAAAAAGCTCTATGCTAATGCCAGTATAACAACAATACTCTAAAAATGCTTCTTTTTGCTTGAGGAGAAGGGTTCTATTTATAGAAGAAATGGGGAAATGAAGGGTTAAGATTGAATGGTTTAATCAAGGGCCAAGTTTGAAAGTTGGGGATCCATGTGCACAATTGGCACCAATAAAATGGTGACAAGTGTCAACATAGGATTGGGTTGAGAGAAGAGGTTGGAGGCATTAAAGGCCTGAGAAGACCTCATGGTTATCTAGAAGGTAAGGGTCAAGTCTAAATTAAGATTACCCATTGGATTAAGAGTTAATCCAAGGATAAACCTTTGTGCAAATGTTTAAGAGATAATCATGGTCAAAGCATTAATGGCCTGATGAGACCTTTGGGTTGGGTAGAGGTTGAGTCAAAACAAATGTTTTAACCATGTGGGAGGGTTTGAGGTAACCATTAATGGTTATTGGAGACTTTGGGGATTAAGTGGTTGAAGGTTGAAAGCCTTCAATGGTTATCAAAGACTTTGAGGGTTAATTTGTTGAACACACAAAGCATTAATTGCTTTTCAAAGACTTTGGAGTCTTTGAGAAGTGACTCCAATTTGCTTAGGAATGTGACAATATTTAGGGGATGGATTAGGCTAATTAGGAAGGGTTTAGAAGAATCTAGAAGGGGTTTAGGCATACAAGTGGATTTTGTAGGAAAATGCAAGTGGGAGAAATTTTGGTATTTTCAATTAAAATAAAATCATTTATTTCAATTAAATGGTGTAATTTGCATTTGGATAAATATTCAAATAAATATTAATTTATTTAAAAGAGAAAAATGAAGATAAAGCATTAAAATGCTTGAAGACTTTGAGGGAAACCATTAAAGGCTTGAAGACTTTAAGGAAAACCATTAAAGTCTTTAAGAAGACTATAGAAGGAAGCCATCAAGTTTGAAGACTTTAAAGCCATCAAGTTTGAATACTTTAAGGGAAACCATTAAAGGTTTCAAGTGGGTGAGGATAAATAGGATTTTAAATAAATAATTTACTTAAAATAGTCTGCAACTTGCTTTTGTAGGAAAATACAAGTGGGTGGAGGATAAAGGTGATTTAAATAAATTATTTTTTTAAAATAATTGTGCAACTTGCTTTTGTAGGAAAATACAAGTGGGTGGAGGATAAAGGTGATTTAAATAAATGATTTATTTATTTAAATGTGAGAGGTGGGATTTTGGGGGTTTTAAATAAATATTAATTTATTTAAATGTGAGAGAAGATTTAATTAAATAAATATGATTTATTTATTTAATTAATGGTCTGAATTTGGTTAAGTGAATTAAATCAAATAAATTGAATAATTTATTTAATTAATAGGAGAAGAGGGTTAAGATGAATTAATTAAATATATTAATTTAATTAATTATTAATTGATGGTTAAATAATCAAATAAATATTAAATATTCATTTAATTAAGTGGACAGATTTATGTGACTACACCTATCAATATTTTGTCTCTCTATTTTGTACTTTTCATTGAGCTCTTGATCTTGGTAAAATCTCACAGATACTCAATCACAACCTCGCAACACTTATGTCCAAGGTCACCCTCCCTAGTCCAACAACCAACATGAGTATACCCCGCTAAGTGAACCCATTGATGTTATTTTCTAGAAGTTTGTCAAGGTCAGCATCGGTCTTTCCAATAAAACACCCTTTTGATCCTAATCAACCTAAGTCGCAATGGTATAATGAGAATGAATATTGTGACTACCATCACATCAATGGTAATGATACACGTAAGTGCATGAAGCTTAAGAACTATATCCAAGACCTTATTGATAAGGGTGATATTGAGGTTGATGTCGCGATAACCTAGTAACTCTAATGATAAGCTCAAAATGTACCATGACCCATTCCCCAAACATGGTAAGGACAAGGCCTCATCATCTAACAATGTCAATTATGACTATACTAATCACATCTCTAGCTTTAACTCCTTGGTAGGTCTCATAGAACCCACCGATACCAATGTGAATACCATCACAATTCAAGGAGTTGACCCTCTTCATATACCTAGGATTACCATCCAAGGTTCCCCTCCTCTGCAATCATCCACATAAACCTCTTAAGCCAATATAGTCATTCAAGGAGATCCACCTTCAAATGATTGCAATGTGACCACCCATCAAAGGAGAGAAACTGTCCAAGGAGCTCCTCCTCCTCCACAACCTCCTATGTCCTCCACCCACTGATATGATCTCCTTGATCACCTTGGGAAAACTCTTGCACAGATCTCCATCCTTGAGCTCCTCAAGACATTGCCTATACATAAGTAAATCCTAGATCAATCCCTTCTCGAGTCCTGTGTCCCTGATAACATCAATGCAGCCCAGTTTCGGGCCCTTATTGGTAACCTTGCTACCCAAAACCACCTTGTTTTCACTTCCCAAGATTCCCCACCTGATGGACTTGATCATACCAAACCCCTTCATATTTAATCCCTTGTACAAAAACAGAAATTCAAGCGAGTCCTTATAGATGGTGGATCTGGTTTGAACCTATGTACATACAATTTAATCAAGCAACTAGAAATCTCTAAGGACCCGGTTGACCCATCTGGAAATATCATTATAAAAGCATATGATGATGCAAAGAGAGTTTCCAAAGGCACTATCACATTGCCTCTTCAAGTGGGCCTAGTTGTTGTGAAAATAACTTGTCAAGTTTTTGACCTTGAGCTTCCCTATAATATCCTCCTTGGCTAACCATGAATCCATTCCATTCAAGAAGTTCCCTCCACCTACCATCAATGCCTTAAATTTCCATTCAATGGTAGAGAGATTATCATCTGTGTGGACCCCAAACCCTTTGAGTATTGCAAGCTTATTGAAGGAAAACACCCCTACCATTTCCCACTTAATAGGCCTACTCCACTTCCCCCATCTGATCCATCCAATGTTGCATCCACCTCATCCAAACCTAAGAACAAGGTCAAAATCATTGATAATGGTTGTGGAGAGTATACCCTACAAAATTCTCTTCATGTGGGCCAACTCCCACCCTCTCCTAAGTCATATGGCAAGATGAAACAAATCAAGAAACAAGAAAAACCCACTATCCAATGCAAGGAAACTACCTTCCAAGAATGGGGCCCACTTGATGTGGAAAGTTTGGAAACCAATGTTACCTCTTGGTTGTATCGAAAGGAAGATGAATAACCAGGAAACATCCCAAAACATATGTATCCAAAAGCATTTTTCATGGTAGATAATATGAGCTACAAAGGATATGGTCTTGGACTAGAAGAAAAAGTTATAAAAGCACCCATCTCTCTAATTTCTTATATGTACAATAGAGGCTTGGGTTTCTCTCCAAAGCCTAAGATCACTATCACTCGTGTCCAACCAGACCCTCCTACTGAAGTCAAAGATTTTGATGAAGAGGAGTTCCATGAAATGCCTGTCGAATACCTCGATGACATATTTCATGAGACCCATGTAAACACCATCACCCCTATCATCCCTTCTAATTCATATGAGCTTAAACTTGTCCACCCTGAACTCATTGACGAGAACCCACAAGGACCACCTATTTTGGATATTTATGTTGATGATGATGCTCTTATAGTATTTCTTAACATGCAAGACCTCGATGAACATACATTTGTCAATGGAATTCAGCTTCATCCAGAAGCTTACTTTGGTAGTCAAGTCAACTCCCTCTGTCGCAAAAATGAAAACAAAAAGAAAAATCAAAAGTCCCCTGGTGAAAACCTTTCTGCAGCACTTTCGAACATGCAAGATATAAAAATAAAGGACGCATATTCAAGTGAAGAAACAGATATAATCAACATGGGCACAAAAGAAACACCAAAGAATATACTCATCGCCAAGTCACTCACTGATCAAGAGAAGCATAACTTTATAAGCTTTTTAAAAGAAACACAAGTCAATTTTTCTTGGTTATATGCTGACATACCAGGCCTTGATCTGGACTTGGTGGTGCACAATCTTATAGTTCACCTAGATGTAAACCTGTCAAGCAGAAATTACGCAAGATGCATCCTAAAATTGCCCTCCTAGTTATAGCAGAACTACAAAAGATGTTGGATGTTGACTTCATCAGACCCATTGATTACCCTAAATGGGTCTCCAATATTGTACCTATCGGCAATCCCACTAGGGGCATTAGAATCTACATAGACTTCAGAGACTTGAACAAGGCATGCCCCAAGGATGACTTTCTTTTGCCTAATATAGATATGATCATGGACCGGACAGAAGGGCACGAGATGCTCTCTCTCATGGATGGATTTTCTAGCTACAACCAGATCAGGATGGCAGAATAAGACCAACACACAACTACATTCACAACACTATGGGGTACATTATGTTACCAAGTCATGCCCTTTGGATTGAAGAATGTAGGACCAACCTACCAAAGAGAAATGACTATAATCTTTCATGACCTAATACATAAGATAATGGAAGATTATGTTGATGACCTCCTTGGGAAATCTAAGACAAGATATGAGTGTTGGCATATGCACACTCCAATGAGACATTGTAGGTGATTGAAGGTTTTGTCATTGATGGCAACCTTACAATCCTATGACACCGGCAAGGCATTCCACTGGCACTAGCAAGATCAGACTCTACATCGGCACTTAGACCACTGACACTGGCAGTGAAAGGAAGCATACTGGCACAAAAGCCGACAGGAATTTTATTGTTAATATATTTTGTTTATTATTGAAAAATCATTGTAAGCCGACTTGGAAAGTTGTAAAATGACTCTTATATAAAAGAGATCATTGTAGA
The DNA here is from genome assembly GCF_030272615.1 of Cryptomeria japonica. Classification (NCBI taxonomy): domain Eukaryota; kingdom Viridiplantae; phylum Streptophyta; class Pinopsida; order Cupressales; family Cupressaceae; genus Cryptomeria; species Cryptomeria japonica. Next base: position 924,651,647 of record NC_081409.1, on the reverse strand, counting down.
ACATTTTGTAATAGACAGAGGAATGTAATTAGGAAAAATAAGGTAGACCTATTATGTGAATTATAGGTTAAGGGTTTATGTAAGAAGCAGAGCAGAAACCGGTACTGGATCTGGCATTATAGATGCTATTTTGAAGTAGTACAAGACACTAGATTTATATAATCCATTTTGTAAGTCAGTGAGACTTCCATTTTGTAATTGAGCAGTGAGCTCTAGGCACTTGGCCTTCCTGCATGTACAAGCCCCTCTTGTAGCAGTAATATTCTCTTATTGGCCAGTAAGTGAATATTGTGGGTCACATATCCCACCGAGGTTTTTCCCACACCAAGTTTCCTCGTTAAAATATTGTGTTATGGTGTGATTTTCATGTGGTTGCTTTTATCTCTGATTATTGCATTACTTTCTATTTACCGGTACACAGTATTAATATGCTCTACATGTTTTAAGTTAAGAAAATCTTATAACTGGTTAGATATTGATTCACCCCCCACCCCTCTCAGTATCTGTAGGAATCCTAACAATTGGTATCAGAGCTTGGTCCTCTATTTTTAAAAGCCTAACAGCTTGAGGAAGATCTTGACATCGGTAGAGATGGAAAACTTGATGAAGCAACTTGAAGGAGCTCTCTCAGACTATGATGCAGAAAAATTGAAAAATATCAAACTTGAAGATGATCTAAAGGCTACTTAGGATATCATTCAAGCACTTCAAGAAAATCTTACTATTTCAAGAAACAAGAGAAGAGAACTTTGTGAAAAGATGCAAAATGAGAATGATGAAAAGGAAACTCTTAATGATATGATAAACAAGCTGAAGCAAGAGAACATGACAACAAAGAATGAGATGCAGGATATGACTATGAGATTTTGTAAAGAAATTGAAGATAGAAAGAAGAATGAAGAAGACTTGACTAGAAGACTGAATGATGCTACAAATGAAAACACAAGACTCGGTTATGAAAATGATATGTTGAAAATAGATCTAATGCATGCACAAAATGAGTCGAATGAACTCATGAGACAAAAAGGTATCTTGGAAGGAGAACTAGCTGTTGCAAATCAACATAAAGAAAAATTCAAGAAAAGCTCAGAAGAACTTGGTGACTTGTAGAAGAATCAAAAACCTAATGGTGACACTAATGGTCTTGGCTTTGAAACTGGTGAAAGCTCCAGTACTGCAAACACACAAGATCATGGCAAGCCGGTAAGACAACCTACTGCTTATAAATTTAATGGCAAATGCTTTAACTATAACAAGTATGGTCATAGAGAAAATCAATGTAGATCTAGAAATTATCAGAATAGCAATGCACCCACCGGTCAATGTTCAAAATGCAACAAAGTTGGTCATAACTCTGAGAATTGCAGAATGAATGTGAGATGTTATGTTTGTGGAAGATTTGGACACTTATCTAATCAATGTAGAACATAAACTGGCATAGGTTATGGAAAGGCTATTTAGAAAAATAATGTGACTTGTTATGCTTGTAACAAGATTGCACATATTGCAAAATTTTGCAGAAGCAAGGCACCATCGGTAGACAACAAAGGTTCTAGCTTGAAAGGAAAAGAAAAGGTTGAAGAAGTTAAGCAAGAATTCTCAAAACAATGGATCAGGAAATTAGAACTAAATGGTGTTGGGAATACTCCTCCATCAGTAGAACCAAGAAACACTCCACCGGTAGAACAGAGTAGCACTCCACCGGCAGGAGTCTCTTCATCAAATTGAAGAAATTTCGTTGAGGGTTTGGCAATCAATGAGACATATGCTATTATTCCCTCGGTTGATGGTAAAAAGTTGAAAATTACTTCTATACCGATAGACAAAGTTAAGTAATTGCTTAAATGGCAATCATTAAATATGGTAGTTGGCAAATTGACATTATAAATTAGTGTTTTTGGCTCCATTTCACTTCATCGAGCATTCAAACATTCGAAGAGCACGAAATTTCCAAAGCTAAGGCATTTCGAGCAAAGAGGCAAGACATTTCAACAATCAATCTTTCCAAAGGCAAAAAAAGGTATTTATAATCATGGCATCCTCCTTTGTACCTGAATTCATAGCAAAACCTACTATAATGGAGGTAATCAAATGCCCTAGGCCCTTATTTCAGCTAGTTCCCAAGATAGCTAAAAAGGATGATAATGTTGGTGCATTTTCCCAAATCCCAAAAGGAGTTGTTTTTGCAGAAGACCCTAGAATTTATATCCATTGCCATATAGAAGAATTAGGAGATGAAGAAATCAAAAACACGTACAAGACTGTCATATGTGATGACTCCAGAAATGTAAAACCTTAACACAAAATTGTTGAAACCCTAGGATTCACTGAGATCCTCTGCATTCTAGACTTTCCTAAGGAAGTTATTAGGATAGTATTAAGCAGGGTACATGGTGAATTTTTCTGGCTAGATTCAATTCATAAAATTACCAAGGAAGTTGTGAAAGTTGTAACAGGGTTACCTTCCACCGGTAACAGACCAGACAAGACAAAGAAGGTCTCAAATGACCTGGTAATGAACCTAACAGGTGCAACATCCGACAAAAGGTCCTTAAGGGTAAATGATGTAACTAACATAAATGTGAGATTCATTAGCATGATTTTAGGTTACAAAACAACACATGCAAACTAACTTAACTCAGTCTCTAGTTTATGCATAAAAAGTGCACATGATATGGTAAATGAGAATGTGAAAATTGATGTATGTGAATGGTTAAAGGATTAATTGATTGACAATTTAGGGAAGATCAAGAAGGATAAGAAAGGAACATTTAGATTTGGCAACTTACTTGTATGCTTAATGCTACACATAACCAAACAGGTGCCCGGTATAGGTATCAAGAACCTTGGATTTCACATACTGGTAGGGAAACAGTTATCAGACTTGTTCAACAACATGGGTGAAAGCAAACAAAAGATTATTGATGAGTATTTTCAAGCACTAAAGGCCCGAATGAACAAAAGAGTCAGACTGTCACAGGAAATTGCTAACAAATACAAAGATGATATGTGTTTTGTGATTAAAAAGGATGAGATCTAGATGGAAGCATTTATCCCAAGAACATTTTGGGTTACTGAGACGGGTTATGAGACCGATGGTCACATAATTGAAACATATGCAAAAGCCCTTCTAGAAGCACCCAAGGAACCTAAGGAAGAGGTATTTGGTAGTGCTGAGACCATTGAAAGCCAAATTCAATCTAAGAAGAGAGTAAAGAAAGTTGAAGCAACTGTGAGAAGAGGTTCAAGGCAGACTAAGTCTATCAAAGAAGATGTACTAAAATAAACTGGTATCACTGAAGATGAGTTACAGGCACAACAACAAGAAACTCACCTTTCACCGGTAGAAACTTCTTCAGAGAGTGACATGCCAGCTGAATTTAAAAGAGTTGTAAGGAAAAGACAACCTTCACCGGTATCCACACCTTCACCTAGAAGAACCAGGCAAAAACAACAGGTAGTGAGGCCCCCGGTCAAGAAATCTACTCCTAAGAAGAAAAAGTTGACACCAAAGAAAAGGACTCAACAAAATATTTCTCCGATTGACAGACTGTTGGATGAAATCACAGAAGAAGGAAAACTTAAAAACATCAACAAACTATATGACTCACTATCAGTTGATGATAAAGAAAAGGTTGAAAATAGTGTTATTTTACAATTGGATATCTACAAAAAGTTCTTGATGCAAGTTGTAGATGAACTACTTGATGAACTATTCAAGAGATTGGAAGCAAGAAGATAATTTGTTGTATAACTTGACAAGAAAATTAAAGTTGAAAAACTACTTGTTGTTTACCCAGTTAACTCACCGAAGGAGATAGATGATCTAATTGCATAAGCCAACCGGTCAGTATTTTCTATTGCACACCGGCATATTGCACTAATGGTTGGAAGAGTAAATGAGGTTGCAGAAGAAACTGAAAATGTGTGGGATATATTCCTTGTTGAGAAGGAAAAATAGGAAGAATACAGAAACCCTAAACCAATAAAAGTATATCAGAAAGACAAGGACAAAGGTAAAGGAAAGGTTGGTGGACCTCCTAGTATCAAAATAAGAGATAACTTATCCCCACAGCCTCTGATTACTCCATCGGTAACAACAACTGAAGATCAACCGGCAGATGAGAATATGGATATAGAGGATACAAATCCTAATCCTGAGGTCTTATACACAGTTGATGTTGATACTCAAAAGGTCAACATTATGATAGACAAGGACACAACCGGTAACACAGATATGGCTAGTGAGCCACCGGTAGCTGACAACATTGATAACACTAAAGGTAAACCAGCAGATGGGAAACAGAGACTCCAATAGATCAACAAATAGAGAGACAAGCAGAGCAACAAGCTCCGGAACAGCAACAAGTTCATGTGGAAATAGTGCCACCAGCAACAGGAGAACAACAAAAAACTTTGCTTAAGGAAATGGAAACACAGACTGACCTACCAGAGGTCACTGCAAGCAAGGATATTGCTCCCACCGGCGGAATTCAGCATGTTAGCTCTTCAACTGAAGGATTTAAATCAACAAATGTAACTAAAGTTCTTTTGGACTCCATTAAAAAAATAACAGATTGTAGTTCACAAGCATATAAAGGTATAGATGACACAATTCTAGTTTTGAAGATGATAGCTCCAAAATGCAATGTAGGTAATAAGGATTCATTGAGCCAACTCAACACTTTGTCTAAGTACATTACTGACAACACAATGATAATTGAACAAATAAAGGAGGAAGCATTCAAAGAGAGGTTAGAAAAGGAAAAACAGAAATTCTTTGAGGAACAAATAAAGAAGTGTACAAGGCAGTTTGACACACTTCTACCGGAACTGTGCAGCACACTCAAGGAGTTCAAAACTTTGTACAAAGACACTTGTAGGACAAACGTTTTAACAATTGACATAGATAAGAAAATGAGAAAGATACAAGAAGAAATAAATAAACTTGCTGAAAATTTTATTAATTCATCTGATACATTATCAATTTTTAAGAAAAAGTTAACTAGCTTTGAGGAAGAATTACTGAAGCTAGAGAGAGAAAAGGAGAGAATAATAAATAAGGCTAAGAATCTGAGATTAAGACTAAGTCCAAGACTGGACTATCTAGAATCCCTAAGGAAGGAAATATCTGAGGCACTAGTACAAGGACAGAAAACACCGGCAGAGCATATGCAACACCTCACTGGTATAGTTCAAAGAACAGAGGTAGCAATAAAAGACACTAAGAAGTTTTTGGAAAGCATAAATTTGGTTTTGGTGGATCTCTTTCAAATTGTAACCACCAAGTTGCAAGGTTGAGATAGAAAACTACAACTCTATTGACACTTTGACAACCTTTGTCATTGATGCCAAAGGGGGAGTAGTAGTGTGAGAAAATAATCAGCAAAAGACTTATCTACTCAGGGGAGTTCACATATTTTTGGTACACAAGTTTTTGATTACAAGTTTTGGATACACTTTTTGAATTTTTTCATGAGTGTTGCCATCAGTGCCAAAGGGGGAGATTGTTGGCATATGCACACTCCAATGAGACATTGTAGGTGATTGAAGGTTTTGTCATTGATGGAAACCTTACAATCCTATGACACCGACAAGGCATTCCATCGGCACTAGCAAGATCAGACTCTACACCGACACTCAGACAACCGGCACCAGCAATGAAAGGAAGCATATCGGCACAAAAGCCGACAGGAATTTTATTGTTAATATATTTTGTTTATTATTGAAAAATCATTGTAAGCTGACTTGGCAAGTTGTAAAATGACTCTTATATAAGAGAGATCATTGTAGAACATTTTGTAATAGACAGAGGAATGTAATTAGGTGAAATAAGGCAGACCTATTATGCAAATTATAGGTTAAGGGTTTGTGTAAGAAGCAGAGCAGAAACCGGTACTGGATCTGGCATTATAGATGCTATTTTGAAGCAGTACAAGACACTGGATTTATATTATCCATTTTGTAAGTCAGTAAGACTTCCATTTTGTAATTAAGCAGTGAACTCTAGGCACTTGGCCTTCCTGCATGTGTAGGCCCCTCTTGTAGCAGTAATATTCTCTTATTGGCCAGTAAGTGAATATTGTGGGTCACAAATCCCACCAAGGTTTTTCCCACACTAGATTTCCTTGTTAAAATATTGTGTTATGGTGTGATTTTCATGTGGTTGCTTTTATCTCTGATTATTGCATTACTTTCTATTTACCGGTACACAGTATTAATATGCTCTGCATGTTTTAAGTTAAGAAAATCTTATAACCAGTTAGATACTGATTCACCCCCCCCCCTCTCAGTATCTATGGGAATCCTAACAATGAGCATATCCTACTCCTAAAGCAAATCTTTGAAAGACTTGAAAATTACAAACTATGCTTAAACCCCAAGAAATGTGTCTTCGGTGTTACATCTAGAAAACTCCTTGGCTTCATAGTTTCTCATAGAGGCATAGAGGTGGATCCTGCCAAGGTAAAATCTATTATGGAAATGCCTCCTCCGAAGACCCTTAGGCAGTTACGCAGTCTCCAAGGCAAGATTCAGTCTATCAGAAGGTTCATTGCACAACTTGCTGACAAGTGCCACCCATTTGCGCACCTCCTTAGAAAGGATGCAAAATTCAAATGGGATTGTTTGTGTCAAAAGGATTTTGAAAAATTAAAAGAATACCTTTCTTCACCACCAAATCTCATGCCTCCCATTTCAGGACAGCCACTTCTCCTATACATATCAGCAACTGCAGTGGCACTAGGGGAATTATTGGTACAAATAGATGATAAAGGTAAAGAGCATGCCATATACTATATCAGTCGCACTCTAGTAGGGTATGAGCTCATTTATACCCCTATTGAAAGAGAATGCCTTGCACTTGTCTTTAGCACATAGAAGCTTCGCCACTACATGCTCAACAAGAAGACAAAATTGATTGCAAATATCAACCCCTTGAAGTACCTATTATCATGGGAAGAACAAAAAAATGGGTCATGTTATTAAGTGAATTTGACATCGAGTATGTAGAAAAAAAGTAATCATGGGACAAGTAATTGCAAATCAACTGGTCGATGCTCCACTACAAGGAGATCATTCTCTCATCACAAAATTCCTCGATGATTCCATAATGACTATCACTACATCATCCAAATGGCAGTTATATTTTGATGGCTCTTGAACACATAATGGATTGGGGACAGGAATCCTTCTGGTCATACCTCAAGGAGATTGCATCCCTAAGTCATACAAAATAGCCTTTTCATGCACCAACAATATAGCAAAATATGAAGCACTAATCACTCGACTTCGCTTGGCTATTCAATGGGAGATATTGAAATTGCAGGTTTATGGTGATTCCCAACTTGTCATAAAGCAAGTCAATGATGAATACCAGACAAAAGATAACAAGCTTCTTCCTTATCATAGTATGGTTGAGGATCTCAAGTAGCACTTCACAATCATTCAATTAGAGCAGATCCTACATACAAACAACAGAGATGTGGATGCTATGGCTAAAATTGGCTCCCTCCTACATATGTCGGCTAATAGTCAGAAGTGTAAGTTCTTGGTTGAGCAACTCCTTATTCTAGCATATAACATGCCTGATTCTGAAATGGTTTGTGTCCTCATTGGTTCTGACTCCCCTTGGTATCAAGAAACCTTTTCTTACCTCCAAGATAACATCATCCCACTCCACCTCACCAAAATCCAACAATAAACCTTCATTTGTCATTGCGCCCGTTACACTATCCTTGGCGACAACCTTTTTTGAAGGCATTTTGATGGATCCCTCCTAAGGTGTTTAAACAAAGACGAGGTTGAATGGGCACTATGTGAAGTGCACAAAGGAATTTGTGGAGAACATTCGAGTGGCCTCACATTGGCTAAAAAACTCTTGCACACATGATACTATTGGCCTACAATGGAGGAAGAAGCATATCATTATGTGAAGAAATGTGTCCCCTATCAGAAACATGGTGACAAAATTCATGCACCCTCTCAGGATCTGCAATCATTCATTACACCTTAGCCCTTCTCTTAGTGGGGGCTCGATCTCATAGGAAAAATTCATCCCGCCTCATCCAATGGTCATAAATTCATAATAACTACCACTGAATACTTCACTAAATGAGTGGAGGCCATACCACTCACCTTCACCATTGGAAAAACAAATTTCTAAGTTCATCCTAAATTACCTTATCTGCCGATATGAAATCCCTAAATCAATCATTACAGATAATGTCAGATCGTTCAAGAATCAGAATGTAAAAGAAGTTTGTCAAAAGTTTGGCATTCATCATCACTTTTCCACTCCATACTACCCACAAGGTAACGGTCAAGCTAAGGCTTTGAATAAAAAACTCATGAAAATCCTCAAAAAGACATTAAATTATGTTGGTTGTGATTGGCACTTGCAACTGTTAGGATAACTGGTGAACAACTGAGAGTGGGGAGGTGAATTGGTTGTTAACAGATTATATCAATTAATCCACTTAATAACCTTAAACCAGAGCATATAAACATTAAGTATCAGAACAGAAAAAATAGATACCGATAAGCAATTAAACTTAACAATAAAACAGATAATCAACACAATGCAACCATACCACATAACACCATGATTTGTACGTGGAAAACCCAGGAAGGGAAAAACCACGGTGGGAAGCCTACCCACAGTCAGATGATACTTCTGCATAAAGTATGTGATATAATGAGGGGCTTGCACATGCAGGAAGGAACACTTCCTAGAGCATACTACTCATTACAAAAGAGTCTCACTGACTACAGAGAGGTTATAACCACCTCAAGATAAATGGACAACAATCCAGAATAATGAACTGCCAGAGATAGCATCTACCATGCCTGATTAAAGTCTTGGTTAAGCTCAATACCAAAGGCCTTTAACCTCTTCCTTAATCCCAATCCGATCACCTATGATTGACCAAATCTCCTTCGCATATGATATTTCATTCCAAGACCACGACACTCATCCTACAATGAGGTTTTACATCATTCTATACCAACCCTAAGGCCTAAACCAATTAGGTCATCCACCTAAAAGATATTATAATAAGATCATTACATACATCCATATTTCAATGATATGACTATTGGTATTTTGGTATGGTTTTGTCATTGATGTAAACACCTACTAAACACTTATCAACTCTGGCACTTTGGAGAATCAACAACATTCACCGGCAAGCAAGTGACTTATGCACAGTCACTGGTATCTGGTACATTGGTAGGATATAATGATCACTGGCACTTGGAAGAGCATGGAAACACTTGGTTATGTCAAAGACATCATGTGGACACCTTGTCTTGGAGGTTTGTTAATTGGCATATTCGTATTTACATATTTGTTGTTACCGGCAAATAGGTCCAGGATACACTGGCAAGTTTATCTTTTCCAGATCAGCATGGCATGCTATGAAGATGACTTATTATTGTTGTAAATGCATTAAGCCAACATGGTGAATCGGTTATTACATCAGGTATTAATTAATTTGAAAATTAATTTTATTGTATTATCCTTTAGAGCCAACCTACTAAAATTGGTCTTAGGTTATGATATAAATGTAAGATCTTATTTGTAAGATCATTAAGGAAATGCGAAGAAGATTTGTGGGAAGGTATATGTGATAATAAGCAAAGCTATACACACAGACATCATTTGAAGGTGAAGGAAGGTTTTGTGAAAGCATATCAGAACTACACGGTACTGAATCCAGCATATGAAGATGCTATTTTGAGCAGTACATCCTTATTGGATTTAACCATCCAATTGTATTCAGTGTGACTCCTATTTTGTGTTTGAGCAGTGAGCTCTAGGTGCTTGGCCTTTCTGCATGTGCAGACCCCATTTGTATACACTTACTATCTGCAGTAGTATCATCTGATTATGGGTAAGGTTTCCCACTATGGTTTTTCCCCTTACAGGGTTTCCGCATACAAATATTGGTGTTATGTGTTGTGGATGACTTTATCCTTTTGTTTCATGCATTAATATTTACTGGTATTACAATTATCTGATAAAACTGTCCACCGGTATAAAAGACTGTTTCACTAGTATTAAGCAGGAAGTTGATTAAGTTGTCTTTGGTTTAAATTTATTAGACAACTGATTCACCCCCCCTCTCAATTGTCTTTGGGACCTAACAATGACATGTCGGCTTAAGACCAAAACAACAATAACCAATCCATAGAACATCCTGAAACATATCGATCCATAACCTAGATAGGTACCTGACCAAATCTGGGTCCACCACACCAAAGCAATGTCTTCACTCAGTTGAGGCATGATCAAAGAAAATCTTCAGCATTATTAAATCCATCTAGAAGCCGCACCAACACTACTTATGCATCCTGTTAAGATTTCCAATGAAAGCTCCGTCGGTTAAACCTTAAACCAATGTTGGTATGGGTTTACAAGAGTGTATGATAGCATTTGATTACCAAGTCAGTACCAACTAACCAAAACATGCTCTAGAAGTATGTAACACCTAAAATAAAACATACTCCATTGATCCAAACATGTCGGAAGTGTCCAACAGATAGTCTCTTCTATCGGTAACACTAGATCTTCTATCGGTAACCAAAACCTGTCTATCAGTAACCAAAACCTGTCTGTCAATAACCAACCATAACAACTAGTGTTGATATCAATGACAAAACATCAATGCGACACATAATCAATTCATCCATAATGCTAACAACAACTCCACCCCACCCTTTAAGCCTATCGAACAAGCATCTGCACACCCACAGGTGCCACCCCATACTCCCTAGTCTTTGGGTCTGAAGTTGTCCTACCCCTTGAGATTGAGATCCCATCACTAACGGTTTTGCTACATAACATCCTTTATGATGAAGAATATATAATTGTCATGCTAAAAGAGCTTGAACTGCTAGACGAAAGACACCTCAAGGCCTTAAATCACCTCCAGGTATATTGAAACTGCCTTTGGTTAAGCTACAACAAAAAGTTCTGAACCTGAGAGTTTGACATCGGTGATCTTGTGCTTATGGAAAATCAGAGAAATCTATAGGACCGTGAAAAGAAAGGCAAGTTTGAGCTTAATTGGCTTGGACCCTATGTGATCACCTCAAAATATGGATCAGGTGCTTATCATTTGGCCAATCTCAAAGGTTAACCCTTGGATGAGCCTATGAACATCATGCACCTGAAGAGATTTTATGCCTAGTCCTCAAAGATCGCCAGTTTTCAAAATTTTAAGAAAATTCAAAAAATCAAGAAAAAATACAAAAAAATGGGAAAATGGAAAAAGTAAAGAGAAAAATCAATTTGTCCATTAGTGAAAACCACTCTATAGTGCTATGGCCAAGTACCTTGGTGAAAACCTGGTCTCAAATGTCAAGGTAAATAAAAACTAGATCCATCATCTTCTCAGACAAGTTGGTTTTCCCCCATTCCGCAATTTTTCCACTTTAATAGTGTTCATGACCAAATTCTGCTTCATGACATATCCTTCCCCCACCCACCCACCCGGCATTCATATTCCATAAATCAAATAATCTAACATTTAGTTCACAATCGCTCGCCTCTAGAGAATCAATTTAAGTGTGAAATTAATTGACATGACTCTAATAGTCAGATTCGTTGTTTCAAATGCTCTGATGTAACATGATTCATCTTATGATCCTCCACTATCCTCTCATTTCCTCCCACCCACCCACCTGATTCTCATATTCCATAATAAAAATTAAATATTCTGATGTCATTCCCACACCCTAGCAATGAGGAGGATTGTACAAGCCTATTTATAAGTCCATCTATGTAGGATGACTCCCACATTTACTTACCATCATCCCCCCCCCCACTTCATTCACAGCCTTTTGTCACCTTCATTCTATAGAGAAGGAAATCCTATGACCCTCCATCCCATTCCATTTGCTCACTTGCAATCATTTGACCCATCCATTTCTTCAATCCACACTATCTCATAAACCTTCCCATCCCACTCCTAGAGTGTCTAATATCTTAATGAATCTACATAATGGTGACACATTCCCCCCCCTTCACCACCTCTCCAGCGGATATCAAGGTTATTTTTATCTTCATGAGATGATGAGTCTTTGTTCCAGCCATGAATAAGGATCACCCCAACACACTGAGCTTTCATCCCACTATCCTGAGCTTTCCACCCATCACACTGAGCTTCCATCCCAATACACTGAGCTTAACCCTGAATCTTGAGCTTGAGCTTCTTCTTAACTTGTACATAATCTAGGCACTCATCCACATGAGCTTAACCAAATCTTTATAGTCAGTACCATATATGCATACATATATCCATACCACCTGCTCTATTGCCTATTCAGATCAATCACTCACTTCTACCCATTGTGATGCATCCGTCCCGTACCTGGTAGCTTATCCATAATCCTAAGTGCTACTCTTGGTAAGAGATTTCATTTGGCCTTTTGCATTTTTTTTGCATGATTTGGTATTTTATTTGATTTGCATCATTTTGTCCTACAACTGCTCCTACCTATGGCTACCAGGGTCATTTTATATCCTGGTATATTTTGGATGGGTGTATACTGGGGCATGTTTTTTCTGGCATGGCGTGTATGATGGTTTTTCTTGCACAAACCTAGAACCTTGTATCTACATCTCTATGGTTTTTACATGATTTTGTGCAAGGAATACCTATTGTCCGAGAGTTAGTCCACGCCTTGGGATTTTCATAATATCCCGATTCCTATAATCAGTGGTGTAGACTACCCTCGACAATATCAAAACCAGGTTTTCTCTCCATATTTCACACAACAACAAATCCCTCCATCCCATGATTTGCATCTCATCCTACCATTTTATATTCTTGGAGACCTCAATTTATTCACTTTCCTATTTTCTTCTACCTAGTCCTATGTTATTGTACTATGGTTCGCACATTCTGAAAAATCGGCATTTCACAACCATTCAATTTCATATAGTTTCATAGTCATTAAGTTCATTGTTCATTTAGTTGCATAATCATTAAATGCACTATTCATTTATTTGCATACTATTGTACATTAATTGCATTTGAGACATGCAATATGGTACATACAATCTTGACTATCTATCGAAATGTATATGTCATGCACACTTGCAACTCCACATTTTAGGCTCATAATAAATACTGATGTAAGTTTCATTAAATTAAATCCCATTCAAACATTAGTATCTCATCTAGTGTTGCATTCATTAATCACATTATTCAATATTAAACATTTGAAAATAATCTCATTACATTGCATCTCCATGTCATTTTAGGTGCATTAAATAGAATTTTCATTCAAACATTGATATCCCACATGAATGGTAAGTCATCAAGCAGTCCATAAATTACTAATCATGCTAATTAGTCACATTTTGGTTTGTTATATTTATTAGTGGCTAAATAAGGGTTTTCATTACATCACTCGACACATTTAGTTATCATCCATTTTCATGCATTTCATTAATCACATTATATTTATCACATCACAATATATAACATCCATATAGGGCATTAATTTACATCACATATCATAAGCATCATCATCATATAAAAATCCAAAAAATGCATAACATATAGACATATATCATCCACATGCATCCTACATCCACAAACTTGTTAGCAACATATTATATAGTATATGCATACATACATAATCATCCATCCTATATCACAAATGACTTAGATCATATGCATCATAATAATCATAATATCATCCATCGCATCATAAAATAATAATCAAAGTCCATAAGAATCCATAATAAAGTTCATACATACATAAACCACCAAAATCATATCTTATCTATATATCTCAAAAAATTAATGTGTGTCAATCATGGTAAAATAATATATCCTCCCCGAAGTGTCAAAAAATGGTATGTCACATATAAGCACTATCTTGTGCTCTCTCGATCCCCTCCCCTTGTTGCATCGGAGGGCCCACCTGGTGGTCGTGGTGGCCTCATCCCCATGGAAGCACCTGACTAGTAGATTTGTGTCCTATGGAACTACGTGCTCTTGGTGTATGATGCAGCCCTCTGATCCATTGATACTACCCCATGGTACAAGCCCCTTTAATAAGCTACCTCCTGACCCAAGATCTCTACCCTTCGTTGTTGGTTGGTCAAATCAACATATACCTGTGCAAACCCTGATAGCTCCAATAGCTAATGGGCAATATCCTTCTCTGACCTCAACCTAGTCACATCTACCTCTACCCTTCTCAGTCAAGAGTGGAGTGTATCCATCTCCTCATCTACACTCTCTACCTCTACTCTCATCTGATGAATGGCCTCCCCACTCCTCACCTCCTCTAGGAGATGATCTATCTCATCTCTCTCTCATCAGAGATCCCCCACCTCTATGAGTGCCATCTGGAGACTCTCCCTCAAATCATCTGCCTCCCTCTTGTACCAATCCACCTTAGACTATAGAATTGTTGCCCTCACTCTCTCCACTTCCAGGTCCTCTAAATTCCCAGTCCTCCCTTGAGCAGCATCCCTCCCTTATAGCTCCTCCTCCAATCTCCTCTCCCTCTCCCTATCTCCATCCCTCTCCTGTACAACCCTATCATACTCTGCCTAGGATACCTGCCCAGCCTGTGCTAGTACTTGTACCTATAGCTGTATGTCTAGGATATCCATCGGCTCTGCCCTATCCCCCTCTCCTCCCACCCCACCAATTTTTCTTGTTGGTGGCTCAACCTATAATGGAAACCCTACCTGAGGCACCTGTTGTCCTCCTCTCCCTCACCTCCTCTATCTCCCTCATCCTCCTTGCCTTGATCCTCCTCCTGATGCAACCCTATCTACAGGCCCATCCTCATCTCCCCCTACCACCTCATTGACTGATGGTCCTAGCTCATCTAGCTCCAAAACCCTAGGTATGCTCAGTCATATCAACCTATGTGCCTCCCACCAGTGAGTGTACACCGAGGTGCATCCTGGATCCTCCCATGCCTAGTACTACTCATCCCAAAAAATAGTATCCCCGGTCTCCCAGTTGATCTTGACCTCCAGTGGTATGACTTCTTGTCCCCACACCCCCAACTCGTATGTGATTCGTGGGTATAACCGCTCATAACCAACAAGATCATGTGCATGCTCAAACTGTCGCATAACCCTATGTGGCTCATAGTGCTCAATAACATCCACTAATTGACCAAATAGCCAACACTCCATCTGCACCGATGCTAGCTACTAATGCTCTCGCCATCGCTCACTATCCATGAATGGGCACCCTCAAAAGAACATCATATCATCGAATGTGCACCTCCAGAACCACATAGCCCCCATTCGGTGATAGTGTAACAGTCCTCGATACCTATCAATGTATGAGAACTATCACCTCCTCTCGTATCGACCTACCGATCACACCATTGCAATGTGCTCCCATGCCCAGATGTGAAGCAGTGTGACTCATGTGCCTAGGTTCCGGTAATCCTGGTCCAAACAAAGGTGCATATAATGGTATAGCTACCCGAGTATCATTGTACCCCAGCAGTACACCACACAATCCTCTATCATGTAGTAAACACACCTAGCCCATCCAATAGAAAATCCATGGCCGCTAAAGTCTAGCATCATGTGCACACTAATCAAACCGTATATGAATAATACAAGGCGTGGGATGTGTCAGATCTGCATCGCTTAGCCCAGGTGCATCTGTGTCCCCTCCATAGGCAACACTACATAATCACACACATACCTCAGATAGTACTCCCCTCCATACAACCTGTACTAATGAATCATGCCTCGGATGGGGATCATCAAGATCCTCCAAACATCTAATAGTGTGATGGTGGCCTCTCCATTAGGTAGGTGGAAAGTACATGTCCTGTTATCCCACTGCTCCACTAGTGTTGTCATCATCACGGTATGAGATCTAATACTAGGTCATCTCCCAATGAATCTTAGGCCCACTACACTCAGGATCTCTCTCTCATCTATTCTGAGTCATCTATATAACCTCAAGGTCAGAGGCCAATTCTCTTATGATGCGATTGGTCCCTCATCATCCTGCATCCAACCAAGTCACTTCATTAACCTCCATATTCCATCATATTCCACCTATTATATTCTACCCTACCATATCCAACCCTTTTCTAACTGATGTCTACCCTATGCCATCCCACGGGAATGTATATGCCCCCTTGCACCCATTTTATCCCCTTCCCATCCCTCATTTTATCTATATAACCTCAAGGTCAGAGGCCAATTCTCTTATGATGCGATTGGTCCCTCATCATCCTGCATCCAACCAAGTCACTTCATTAACCTCCATATTCCATCATATTCCACCTATTATATTCTACCCTACCATATCCAACCCTTTTCTAACTGATGTCTACCCTATGCCATCCCACGGGAATGTATATGCCCCCTTGCACCCATTTTATCCCCTTCCCATCCCTCATTTTATCTCCCTTAGCCTCCCCGACATAGACGTCAAAACTATGACGCTTATGTGGCACCATAGGCGGCGGCATTACTCCACAGTCTCCACCCCCTTTTTCCCCCTTTCATCCAGATCAACGCCTATGCTTGCACTAAACTGCTAGCACTAGCATCAAGCCCCAACCCTTAGCCCTTTCAATGCCTACGCATGCATTACTCACTTACGAAAATGTTTAACCCCCACAGAGATGATGATATGGTAATCAAAGTCTCCACCCTCTACCCTTTTGGCCTATTTATTACCCCTAATAAATACCCTACCCTACTAAATCACGAGGTGGGGTCAAGGTACCTACCAGTGGGCCATAGTGCTCTAGTCTCTGGTATCAGCGAACCCTCTCTGCATGGTGCTCGTGAAGTGGGATGTCCTCCATCTCTCTCCTAGGGCTCTATGCTCTCCAAGTCTTCTCTAAAGGTGTATGTGACAATGACCCTTCCTTGGGCCTCGTGTGGATTATATAGGGTCCCACATAACCCTGTTCTCTCGCCCTTCTATCAATTCACTCATTTTCTTCTCACATCATTATTTTTCTTTTCTCATCTCTCATTTTTCTCTCTTTTTTTGTCATTTTCTTCTTTTCAAGAATTTTCCCAAAAATTTTGCAAATTCCTAGTTAAATTCTTGAGGGGGCATAAACCACCCGCGTCTTCATGTTGGGGCATCTTTTTATGTCTTTTACCCATCACCAATTTTGTCGTTGCGTAAAAGAGGGGCAAAATGTAGATGTCCAAAATTAATTAAATCAAATATTTAATTAATTTAGCCTTACTACATAATTTATTTATTTAATTGTGTTCTCTTTATGCTTCTCAAAATTAAATAAATTTGATTTAATTAATCTTGTCACTATAACCTAGATAATTGATTTATTCAATAAATTAATTATCCCTTATTCCTCCAAAGTTCCCCAAATATTATTTCTTCTAAATCTCCTTTTATTTAATTAATTCAAATTAATTAACTAAATTATGTGATTCCTACAAATCACTCCCCCTAATTCTTCTTTAAGATAATTAATTCTTCTAGAATGCCCACTTGGCATTATTTCCTAATTTTTAATTCCTCCACTCATTCTCTCTCCTCTTGTGAAATCCTCCTACAAATCCTACTTGTCTCCTAATCTTCTATTATCTCACCTAATCACCTCCTTAATCATTTGATAGTGGTTAATCCCCATGATTAGCCACCAATTCAACCAATAGTCTTAAATGGCTAAGTCCACTTTTCCCCTCCTCACCTTCGAACCTTAAATGCACCTACTTGGGTCATTCCAAGGATTTCAAAATCTCACACTCCCCCATGTCTCTCACCTTCCCAAGGAAGTTTTAATTTCTTTTCCCATTTACTTTCCCCATGCAAGTCATTATTTGAGAATTTTTAAATTCTCTTGTCCTCTCTCCAAGGAATTTTTAATTCCTTTTATTCCTCCAAGGTACTTGAGGATATCTTTCTCATGCACCTTGTGGGGTGTGAAGACAAGAAATGCCTTTTATGGTAAATCTCTTGGTCTCCGCACTATTTCCTCTCATGTCCTCTCAATCCATGTGCTTCCTCTCCTTCAACCTCCACCCTTGATCGATCTTCAATCTTGACCGTCCATTTAACTCCCTTCCAATCTATAAATTGGGGTCTCCTCCCCTTCATTTCTCATCCCCAATTTATGCAATCTTATTCTTCCTCTATATATTTAGAAATCCATCCAAGAGCATCCTCATTATAGTCAATCAAGTATCCATAATCAATCAGCAATCTATTCCCTTCATCCACTTTGCATCCACCATTCCTTCATCTAGTCATTTGTTGTGAATTTTGAGAGCAAACTACATCAAGATCAAGGAGCCAACTCAATCAAGCCAAGGAGGGATACATCTTTGGCTTCATCAAAGGCTCAAACTGAAGGAGGAAGGTAAATAGAGGGGTATAATGGTTTTTATTTGTGTTTGATTGAATTATTTGCATATTAACCATTGCATTCTTGCCTCTACTTTTCCCTTTCTTCGGTAAGCATTCCATTTCCAATTGGTACTAAGTTGAGTTTAGACATGTGTCCTAATTCTCATGATGATATTGAAGAAATGCCCAATGTTCCCTATGCTAGTGTCATTGGTAGTTTAATGTATGAAATAATTTGTACTAGAACTAATATAGCCAAAGCAGTTGGAGTTCTAAGCAGGCTTATGTCTAACCCAAGTAAAGAGAATTGTCCACTTTTGTTAGAAGGGTATTAAGATACTTGCAAGGTACTTCTGATTATTGTTTTGTTTATCATGGTATTGATTATGTGAATAAGTGTAAGAATTAGATATGAATGTAGCCACCCAATATCTAGAGGCCTAATAAATAGCACAACAAAATGAGAGAACACATGCCACAAGAACAAATTGTATTCTCATCAATGACGCAAAGAACTAGACAAATGTACAAAGGAGACCCCTTGGTTATATAGCCAAGGTGAGTACAAATGAGTAAATGCAATAATGACATATCATTATCTCATGACATGATAACCTAAATGAAAATCTATCACCCCACCTAAAGTGGATAGATGATAGTGTGATAACAGCACAAAATATGGAAAAGTGCAACCACTATAAGTGGATGTGATAAAGAGATAACATGCTAAGTCCACCTAAAGCAAAAATACTCCAAAAACTCTCATGTAGTTACCTAAGTAACCTTAAGTGATGTGTAATTAGGACCTAGGTGAGAAATAACCAAGGTAAAATACCAGTAATTACACCAACACCCCTTGTAAAGTGCAACTTAGGGAGAACGTACACAAAAACCAACAATGAAAGATGTGTCTCAACTAATAGGCCATGTTAGCTACCCATGAACAAATACAATCTCTCACAAATAGAGAAAGGGAGAAAACACAGTGGGAAAAACTCCCCTCAAAAAGAGAGATGAATACACAAAAGAACTCTCAAAGAAGCATGAGAAGGACAAAACCCCCTGTGAGGAAAAACTCCCCCCCATAAGAGAGAAGAAAAGAGACCAAGTAGCCTCCCTTAAATGTAGAAGCTTCTCCATGAGCATCAAACCATGTTCCTCCCATTCAAAGAAACAAACCAAAGGTGTATGTATGAAGTATCCCCAATCCTAAAAGGAATATGTAAGAAGAAAACTCAATATATATGGAGTCTTTGAAAGCTACTCAAATGTCCCCATGTCAATGCTGAAAGTTGCCCCTTCCAAATCAAGTGTACTAGGCCACACTACTGAAAAAGATAATATAGGATCCAGTGAAGATAAATGTAGAATATGATCTAAACACTCAAGTCTCTCCCCTAAAGATAAAGATGCATCCTTCAAATGATGTACATGAGTGTCCACAATCACATCAAACTCAAAAGAATGATCATGTAGAGAATGAACAAGAGAGTCAAAGTACTCCCTCGCAACAAGTGAAGAAGGATCATATCTATTAAAGAGAAGATTAATATCATCAATGATGTCTCCAAATATGTAGTGTAGGACTACACAAACAAACTTGCAATGTCTTTCAAGTAATCATTCCAAGGAACTGTATCTAGAAGACGATGTATATCTTACTGCACTAAATCACAAGAAGCCAAAACTATAGCAACCAAAGCATCATCAAGAGAAACAATATATGTGATATCAATAGGAGGAGATGAAATGCAAGGATCAATAACTAGATCACATGTGAGAATACTAAATTTAAAGTAGCCAAAGTTCTCCTTAATATCAAAATCCACACTAGAATTGTGATCATCATTGGAAGAATCAAAATCATAAATAGGAAAAAAGTCTAAAAAGGAGTACAATTGAGATGCATGATCCACCACCCCATTAGCAATGATAGATTTACTCTCCAAGTCTCTGATGATAAGTGAATCAAAAGTGATCTCCATAATCTTACTTGCTACACCATGAGTGATATGATAGAGGGGAAAAAGATTATTTGTCAAGTGAGGTACACAAAACACATCATTGAAGGTGTCATCATCAATATCAATAGATCCCTTCCCAATTATATTCATATATATATGATTGTCTATCAACTTTGGTGGCATATTTCAAGGCTCAAATGTAGAGAACATAGACTATGAATATGCCATATGATGAGAAGATCTTGAATCGATAAGCCATCTCATTTAATCATGACTTATAGTAGCACAAAGATCTTGTCCTTTACTTGTCCCAAAAGTTTGATTCTTTCTCTTATCAAATTATTTTTCTTTGAAAGAAGAAGCTAAAGTAGGTATTCTAGAAGGTAAATTGATTCTATTATTCTCAAGAAGATGTTGTAATTCATCAATATGTTGGCTATTTGGAGGAATTGATTATGTGTTGCATTGATGTTTTGTCATTGATGTCAACACTAGCTATTTTGGTTGCTTTACCGGTATCCTTCTCGTCTCGGTAGGATGTTTGGTTTCTGGTTGGTTAGATCATGATGATCCAGTATGCTCGGACATGTTTTGGTTTATGGAATTGTCTTAGATCTACTATTCATGCTACTCATATTCATGTTCAATCAATTGTTTTTGATTTGGTGATCGGATGCTATCTTGTATGTTGGTAAGCTTGGTTTGTTGATCCAATGAGGGTTTCACCTATAGAGCTTTGTTGAATATATTTTGATATTATGCATAAGTGGTGTTGGTGTGGCTTCTAGTAGAGATTTAGGATGTTGATGGTGATCATGTTCAAGACTTGGCTGATTGGGATCATTGCTTTAGCTTGTGTGGACCTAAATTGTATTCGGTATTATCTCGATTATGGACCGGCTTAATATAACATGTTGTTTGATCTTCTCTATGTGTTTCCAGGATATCTTATGGGTTGGATATTATTTGTTTGGTCTCAGGTCGACATGTTTTGCAATTTTGTAATTGCTTTATTGTTTGATGGCCAACCTTATTTTTTGTGGTCGAGGGTTTGTATATATATGATGTAAGATCTCATTGTAGATCATATGAGGATAAAAAGGATGTAGGGAGAGAATAATATAATAATCATTCATGCAGAGGATTTGGTCAATCATTAGTGATCAAGTTGGGTTTATGTAAGAGGATTTAGTCCTCTAGAATTGAGCTTAACCGAAACTGTACTCAGGCATAGGAGATGTTATCATTGCAGTCTATCTTCTCTTCTGGATTGTAATCTGGATTTTTATGTAGTCAATGAGACTCCTTTTGTAATGAGTAGTGTGATCTACATTTTTGGCCTTCCTACAAGTGAAGGCCCCTCAATTTGTAATCACATATTTACTATAGAAGTATTATCTAACTATGGGTAGGCTTCCCACCATGGTTTTTCCCTTTACTGGGTTTTCCACGTACAAATCTTGGTGTCATGTGGATGGTATTTATTCTCTAATTGTTTCTTGTGCTTAATTGGTATATCTATTATTTCAGCAATTGGTTTATGCATTTCGGTATCGATCTTTTGGGTTCCGGTATTAAATTTTTAATTGCTCAAGGTTCCAGTAATCTGGTGACAACTAATTCACCCACCTGCCCCTCTCAATTATCTTCCAGTTATTTGAACTGTCAAATAATTGGTATCAGAGATTTGGTCCTCTCTGTAAAAGCTTAACCGCTTGAGGAAGATCCGATGGCGACTAACAGTTCAAGTTCATCTAGTTCATTTGTTGTTATTTTTCAAAGAGAAATTCCTAGGCTAGATGGAACAAATTATAAAGTATGGAAGATACAGATGGAGACTTATCTGAGATGTCTCAGTAAGGAAATTTGGGAAATCATAGAGAATGGTGTTACTCCTTTTAATCCAGAATCTAGCAATCCTCCTCCAGCAAACTTGGATAAGGACCTTGAGAATGATTATAGAGCTATACAAGCCCTCTTGTGTGCACTTTTTGATCAGAAAATAATGGGATTAACTGACAAATCCATAGCAAAGGCTATATGGGACAAGTTGGAGACTCTTAATGAAGGTGACCCTACTATTAAGATTGCTAAACTTGATGGTTACTGGGTGAGATATGAAAACTTGAAGATGGAAGAAGATGAAAGGATTACTACATTCATGGAAAGGGTAAATGAAATTTTTATGGGAATTCAATGTTGTGGTGGATCTCTGAGTGAAGATGAAATAGTTTCTAAAGTTCTGAGAGCTTTGCCACCGGCTTATAAGATGAAGGCTATAGCAATTAATGAATTAAGAACAATGGCTAATACTTATGTCAATAGAGATACCTTGGTTGGGAAATTATCTGCTTTTGAGCTTGAATAATTTGGAACTTCTATAGCTATTAAGTCTTAACCTACTTTTCATGCATTTACATCATCAACCGGCAAGCAAGATTGGAAAGATTTGTATGCAAAAGAATTGGATGATATGAAGAGAGAAGATGAATAATTTGAGCAACTTGAAGCCCTATTTTCTAGAAGAGTACCTAAAGGACCGGTAGGAAGTAAGTATGGAGGAAAATCACCTTTTAAATGTTTTGCATGTAATAAGATAGGTCATTTTGCATCTAGATGTCTTGAAAGGAATTCAATATTTGAAGAAGGAGCTCGAAGATCTTTTAAGACTAACCCTGGATATCAGAACAAGTATAAGTACAGGAAAAATAGAGATAAACCATGCTACATTGTGGATGAGGAAGGTGTGACTGATTCTGATGATGAACCAGTACAAGAATCTACTAGCAGTTCCGGCAATGGAAAGGAATGGGTGTTCCTGGCTATCAAGGAAGATGTTCTAGCACTGGAAGAGAATGTACCTAAAGAGAAGGTGTGTGCTGCTAAAATTGAAGATAAGGATGAATGGGTAATTGACATTGGATGTTCACATCATATGACTGGAGATAAAAGGAAGTTTCTATCTTTGCAAGAATTTGATGGTTGTTTGGTTAGATTTGTAGATGACAAAGCATGTATGATCAAAGGAAAAGGAACTATATCATTAGATGGTAAGCACAATATTGATAATGTTTATTATGTTTAAGGTTTAGGGCATAATCTTTTGAGTCTAGGACAATTGGTGGATAAGGGATTTCAATTACAATTCAAGGATGGAAAATGCAAAATCATTAATAGATCTAGATTGGAGATTGCAACCGGTACTCATAAAAAAGGTAATATATTTCATTTGAATTCTGGTAAGAAGACATGTTTGATTGCACAAATTGATGAGAGTTGGCTATGGCATAAAAGGCTATGTCATGTGAATTTTGATTGCATGGTAAAGATCAGTTCAACTAAGGCAGTTAGAGATATACCTAAGATTGTGAAGCCCTATAATCTGGTATGTAAAGAATGTCAAATGGAAAATAGGTCAGAACCTCTTTTAAGAGTATACAAGACAAATCTAATGATGTTCTTGATCTTATTCATACTGATTTGTGTGGCCCTACTAGAATTAAAAGTTTTCAAGGTAATAGATATTTTATGCTAATCATTGATGATTATTCTAAAATGATGTGGGTTACTTTTCTAAGGCAGAAATATGAGGCTTTTGAAAAGTTTAAAATATTTAAAGCTAAAGTTGAAATTGAGAAAGGATTGAATATTAAGTGTTTAAGGTCATATCATGGTGGAGAATTCACATCCAGTGAGTTTAAACTTTTGTGAGAAGTATGGCATAAGGAGATAATTTTCTGCTCCTCGAACACCTCAGCAGAATGGAGTTGTAGAAAGAAAGAATAGAACTATCTTGGATGTTGCTAAAACCATGACGATGGGAGCTAATATACCTCATATCTACTAGAGAGAATCAGTGAGCGTGGCATTTTATACATTCAACAAAGTACATATCAAAGGAGAAACCGGTAAGACACATTATGAATTATGGTTTTGCAATACACCTACAATTAAGTATTTCAGAATCTTTGGCAGTAAATGTTATATCAAGAGAGATGATTTAATTGGAAAATTTGATCCTAGATGTAATGAAGGAATATTTCTTGGTTATTCTAATGAAATCAAAGCATATAGATGTTATAAAAAAAGATTGCAGAGAATTGTGGAGAGCGTTAATGCCAAGGTGGATAAGCTGAATAAAAGTCAAATCAGAGTTTATGAGCAAGAATCGGCAATGGAAATGATCATAACTGAACTGGTAACACCTTTATTGGAATATAATGTTGAACCATTTACTCCAGAAGTATCAAAAAATTCAACAGTAATTGAAGAACAGGAAAGAGGAACAGAGAATCAAAAGACTCCTAGGTATGTAAGGTTGAATCATTCAGAAGATCAGATCATTGGGGATAAGAACAATGGAGTGATGACAAGAAGGATATTGGTAGCTAATGAGGTATGTTTAATTTCTCAAGTTGAACCGGTATCTATAATTGAAGCATGTAAAGATGAATGTTGGATGAAATCTATGGAAGAAGAATTAGATCAGATAGAGAAGAATAACGCATGGATTTTAGTTCCACGGCCTAAAAATAAGAATGTTATTGGAACTAAATGGGTTTTTAAGAATAAATTAAATGAAGATGGACAAGTTGTGAGGAATAAAGATAGATTGGCTTGTAAAGGATATTCTCAGAAGGAAGGAATTGACTATGGTGAAACTTTTGCACCTGTAGCTAGAATTGAAGTTGTAAGATTATTTGTTGCCTATGTTGCACATAAAAACAACAAGGTTTATCAGATGGATATTAAGTGTGCTTTTCTAAATGGGGATCTTGATGAGGAAGTTTATATTGAGAAACTTGATGGTTTTTCACTTTCAAATGATAAAAAAATGGTTTGCAAGTTAAGGAAAGCCTTATATGGATTGAAACAGGCACCTAGAGCTTGGTATGCAAGGTTAGACAAATATATTTTGAAGCTTGGTTTCACTAAAGGTTTGCAGATTACTTAGACATAAAAGTATTTTCATCTGTCAAACTAAGTATGCTAGGGAGTTGTTGAAGAAATTTGGTATGGAAGACTCTAAACCGATAAGTACTCATATGGTTACCAGTGAGAAATTGACAAGGAAAGACTAATCTGCACTGGTAAATCCTACAAGATACAAGTATATGATTGGAGGTCTATTATATTTGACTCAGATCAGGCCTGATATAATGAATGATGTTTTCATTGCACCAAGATATCAATGTGATCCTAGAGAAAATCATGAGAGTGTGGTGAAAAGAATTTTTAGATACTTACAAGGTACATCTAAATATGGTTTATGGTACCCTAAGGATGATGATTTTTCTTTATGTACATATACAGATGCAGATTGGGCAAGTGATGTTGATGACCGGAAAATTACTTCTGGTGGAACTTTCTTTCTTGGAAAGAAACTTATTTCATGGATCAACAAGAAACAATCATGTACTTATGTATCTACTATTGAAGCTGAGTATGTTGTTGATGCTACTAATTGTACACAAGTTCTATGGATGAAGAAAATGTTAAAGGACATAAAAGTGCATTGCATTGGACCAGTAGTTATTCACTGTGACAACTTTGCTGCTATAGACATATCAAAGAATCTGGTATTTCACTCTAAGACAAAACACATATCTATCAAGTATAAATTTTTGAAGGAGAAGGTGGAATAAAATGAAGTTAGACTGGTTTATATGAACACTAAAGAGCATATTGCAAAATATTTCACTAAACCTTTGCCTAAAGAATCATTTGAGTACCTTAGAGACATATTAGGGATTTTTGCCCCTTCGGCAGAAAACTGATTGATGCTATTTGGCATCAATCTGGTATGCATTATCAGAGATATTATTCATTTCGGATTTATGTGGTGATGCTACTACTCAGGGGGAGTAGTTAGCCTTCTGATTCAATGGTTTTTTTATATTTACACCAG
Organism: Cryptomeria japonica; assembly: GCF_030272615.1. Lineage (NCBI taxonomy): Eukaryota > Viridiplantae > Streptophyta > Pinopsida > Cupressales > Cupressaceae > Cryptomeria > Cryptomeria japonica. The sequence goes on along the minus strand of NC_081409.1, from coordinate 924,625,431 downwards.
ATATTTGGCATTAATGTCAAAGGGGAAGAGATATTCATGTGGAAAACTTAAGGAGATATATACATTAGGGGAAGAAATTTGTAGAACTTAACTGATATATCATCTATGGGGAGAATATGGATCAAAACTTCATTGCTATATTTTGTGTGGGAGATTTGTTTGGCATTTCTCGGCACTTGGATGTTTTTCACATCTAGTGTTGTCATCAATGCCAAAGGGGGATATTGTTGGCCATTTGGAGGAATTGATTATGTGTTGCATTGATGTTTTTTAATTGATGTCAACACTAGTTGTTTTGGTTGTTTTACTAGTATCCTTCTGGTCCCAGTAGGATGTTTAGTTTCTGGTTGGTTAGATCATGATGATCCGGTATGCTCCGGTATGTTTTGGCTTATGGAATTGGCTTAGATCCTCTATTCATGCTACTCATATTCATGTTTAGTCAGTTGTTTTTGATTTGGTGATCGGATGCTATCATGTATGCAGGTAAGCTTGGTTTGTTGATTCGGTGAGGGTTTCACCGGCAGAGCTTTGTTGAAGACCTTTTGATATTATGCATAAGTGGTGTTGGTGCGGCTTCTAGTAGTAGATTAAGTTTGTTGAAGAGAGGAATTTGTGCTCTATCCTTTTGTGGCATTATCATTGATTGCTTCTACTTCTTGTTGGAACCATTCTCATGATTAGCCACCAAAGCATGTGACTTGGATGACTTGAGAATACCCATTGAATTCATCTTTGGTTGTTAAAGTATCAATATCTCATTGAATGAATCAAAGGATGGTGTAGTATAGACACTCCCAATTGTCAATCGATGAGTGTGGAAACTAGAAACAAAAGTTACATATTGGAAGGAAGCTTCCCCAACAAATTGAAGACCAATTATGCATCCTTCTTCTTAATGCCATAATATTTGATTTGTGCTCTTAGCTCATTTTCATTGGTGACATAATCCTACATTATATAAAAATCCTTAGGATCCAAATTTACGAGATCGATTACAAGTATGTATCCTCTAATCTCATCAATTTGACCATACAATCGAGCAAGTATATCCTAATCCTCCTTGATTGTTTTACAATTTTCAATATGAAAGATAAGATCAGGTAAAATATATTTTCTCAACACTCCAAAAGCCATATAAATTTTGATGCCATTCCATTTTAAGATTAGGATCAAATTTAGGATCTGAGGGTTCTGACATTGTGCCATCAACATAATTATTTAAACATGTTTCCATTATTTTATTCCATACAATAACTTTTCAAGTTGTATAATTATGTGGAGTTAAAATTGAAAATTTAAGAGAACCCATCATTCAAAAATCAAATGAGAACCAAAGAGAGAGGAAGCCACAATCACACAACACACCCCCCAAACTCACTCAATCAAAGAAGCCCCCCAAATGATGATTTGACACTTTATACTTAGTGTTGTTAAATATCCGGGCAACTGAGAGGGGGCGGTGAATCAGTTGGTAACTTAAATCAATTTCTTTTATTCTTTTCACATCCGGACCAACTAATAGAATTAGTTGAGACAAATATAGCATGAAAACATAAACATACAATAGATCACACAATGAACACCAGATATGACGTGGAAAACCCAAGAAGGGAAAACCCGCGGAGAATGTTAGTTGTCACTATAAAACACTGGTTAAGGTGATTTATATAAAGGGTGTCTCACTACCAAAATTCTCACTACGAGAGGGATCACTACCCAGAAAAGGATCACTGCCAAAGAAAGGGAGAAAGAAAGAAAGAATCAAACACTGAAGCGCAATCTATAAAATTGGACTACTTTCGATGTCTCAATACCAACACACTCTCACATATCATCGATAGTCATATCTTTCCTTTCCAATCTCACATATCTTAAATAATAATGTCACACTTTTTCACACTAACACATCTAGATCATCCTCATATACATACTATCTTCGGGAAGCATAATCTTCCAAGTCGGCCAAGACATCTAGATCCAAAATAGGTCAACACTAAATATTTGGGTGGTGGGAAGGAATGAGAAGTAGACCATACCATAACACACATCAACGGTCAGATCAACACATTACAATCATTAAAAATTACGGACCCAAAACATGGCTCACACACTACTCCAAAGCCCCTACACATCCTAAAATTCTAGACTTAATCCGGACCCAAACCTCATTGCCCAAAACATGAAAAAAAATAATGGAACCAAGATACGCATGAATACCATATCCAATAACCAACACATCATCTATGTTGAAACACATCTTTCGGAGCATTAAAGATTCTGGGAACACATATTTCGGATCACCAACACCAAGAACATCATAGACATCAATGAAAACCATTTTGTTGACATCAATGACAACCACTCATCATCATCAAAAACATATTTACAAAAAGTGTGTGTACAATGGCCACTTGCAAATAAAGGAAAAGTGGACTTCTAATTTTATTATTTACAACTACCTCAATCAGGCTATAGTAGACTCAAATCACTAATGCAAAAAACCAAACTTAGATCTAAGTATTATATATGCTAAAATAAGCCCAAAAAGACCATATCCTGAAAGTACAATTTCTACTCATAATAAATATAAAATGATAGCACCAATATGAAGTCGACAAAAGATCATGCACTTTCAAAAAAACAGCACCTGAAAAGGAAGTCATGTGAGCTTGAACAGAGCAATAGTCATTGCAAAAAAATGAGGATTGTTGAGCTATATCTATGAAAAATGATTTTTTTTAAATTGTGTGTATCAAAATCAAAATCTTATTTCATCACCATTTAGAGCATGAAAAATTATCCTATAGAAAAAGAATTCTTGAAAAAAAGACAAATGGAGCTCAAGATATGGGCGTTTAAAAAACAACTTCAAAATCCAAACTGTCACAAAATCAATTATCCCACATGTAATGTGCAAATGATATTTTTTGTATTTAAATACCACACACTAGAAATATATTGTGTCAAGATTTTTTAGTGTTATGTATGAGAGGATACCCAAATTTATTTTGATTGACTTATTGCCAACTAGGTAGACAATGTTGACTCATTGACCGATGTTGATTAGGTAAGTTTTTGCCAAATAAAAATTTGACACGTGGTAGGGTGTGATAATGATGATGACATGGTGCTATGACATGTATGAGGAGTGATGTGGATTGTATGGAAGTGATGTGGTAGGTGACAACTAATGCAAAAAATTACATGTTTGCTGATGTCAAATTTGACAAATAGTATTGATGACATGGCAATGAGTTGGTTGTCAATTGTACACTATACAGATGATGAAATAATTGGCTGAATTAATCATCGATTTCCATGTATCAAAATTTGATTGGTGTTGTAGTATGATGATGATGTGTTTCATTGTGCTAACAAAATTATTTATTATGCATAGTGAATAGGAATTCACTACTTGTCAATGTGTAGTGAATAGGAATGTACCACTTGTTTTGGACTTTGGCATGTCACATGGGATCGTTGTGTTAGACAGATCAAGTAACCGGAAGACAACTAAACAGGGGGGGGTGAATTAGTTGTCACATATTACCCAAACCATTAGCAATCTAAACTTAAATACCAGAGCCCAAAACATTAATACCGAAATAGCAGTTAATCCAATTAAGCATAAACAATAATCACAGAATAAAAGCCATCCACATAACACCAAGATTTATACGTGGAAAACTCGATAAAGGGAAAAACCACGATGGGAAGCCTACCCACAGTTAGATAATACTTCTGCAGTAAGTATGTGAATTAAAATTGAGGGGCCTACACTTGCAAGAAGGCCAACAGCCTATAGCACATTGTTCATCACAAAAGGGGCCTCGTTGACTACATATAAATCCAGACTACAATCCAGAGAAGTGTTGAACTGCAAAAGATAGCATCTCCTATGCCTGAGTACAGTTTTGGTTAAGCTCAATACTAGAGGACTAAATCCTCTTACATAAACCCAGTGTGATCTCCAATGATTGACAAACTCCTCTTCCTGAATGATATTACATTATTCACACATTACATTAACTGACCATGACCTCTAACAAATAACCAAGATGATCTACAATGAGATCTTACATCTATATATACAAACCCTCGACCATAAACAATTAGGTCAGCCACCAGATAATAAACTAATTACATAATTACAAACCATGTCGGCCTTAGACCAAACAAATAATATCCAACACATAAGACATCCCAGAAATATATTGATAGGTCCAATCCATATGTTACATTAAAGTTAGTCCATAACCTAGATTAACCAGGGCCTAATATAGGTCCACACGCTATAGCAATGATCTCCAATTGCCAAGTCTCGAACATGATTACCAAAAGCATCCTAGAACTCCACCAGAAGCTGAACCAACACCACTTATGCAATTCATCAAAGATCTTCATCAAACGCTCTGCCGGTAAAACCCTCACTGGAACCAGAAACCAAACTTCTAAGCAAGTAGGATAGCATCCGACCACCAGACCAAAACCAACTGACCAAATATGAGCATGAGTAGCATGAACAAGCTAATTCTATCACCAAACTATACTGGAGCCTACCAGATCATGCCAGATCCAAATCAACCAGAAACCACTCAAGCTACTAGGACCATAAGGGTGTCAGTAAAGCATCCAAATAGCTAGTGTTGGCATCAATGCAACGCATAATCAATTCCACCAAATGGTCAACAATCTCCCCCTTTGGCATTGATGGCAACACTAGATGTGAAAAATATCTAAGTATCAAGAAATGCCAAACAAGTCTCCCTTAATGGAAGACAGCAAACAATCTCCCGCATACAGCTCTAAATGATAATATTTCTCCCCTTGTAAATAATATCTCTATAAAGCTTTGAATTTCTCCCTTATCAATATCTTTCCCCCTTTCTTTTTCTTTTTATCTTTCTTTTTCTTTTTCACATCAAAATCACTCCCCCTTTGACATCAATGCTAGAAATCTTACAAAAATATCAAAGCAAAAATATAAACCACTGATTCATAAAGCTGACTACTCCCCCTAAGTAGTAGCATCCCACATCAATGTCAGAATGAATAGTATCTCTAATAGTGCATGTCGGGCTGATGTCAACCCGCATCAATCAAGTCGCTACCGAAGGGGCAGAAACTCCCAATATGTCTCTCAGGTAATCAAATGATTCCTTGGGCAAAGGTTTAGTGAAAATATCTACAATCAGCTCTTTAGTGTTCACATAAACTAGTCTAACTGCATTTGCTTCCACCTTTTCCTTCAAAAAATTATACTTTATAGATATATCCTTTGTTTTAGAATGAAATACCGGATTCTTTGATATGTCAATAGCAGCAGAGTTAACACAATGAATAACTATCAGTGCATCACAATCCACCTTTATATCCTTCAACATTTTCTTCATCCATAAAACTTGTGTACAGTTAGTAGCAGCAGCAACATACTTAGCTTCAGCACTAGATAAAGAAGTACATGACTATTTTTTGCTGATCCATGAAACCAACTTCTTTCCAAGAAAGAAAGATCCACTAGAAGTTCTTTTTTGGTCATCAACATCTCCAGCCCAATCAGCATCTGTATATGCACATAAAATAAAGTTATCATCCTTAGGGTACTACAAGCCATATTCGGATGTACCTTGCAAGTATCTAAAAATCCTTTCACTGCCATCTCATTATTTTCTCTAGGATCGCTCTGAAATCTTGAAATAATACAAACATCATTCATAATGTCAGGCCTAGTCTAAGTCAAATAAAGCAAACCTCCAATCATAGATTTGTATCTTGTAGGATTTACCTCAGAAACATCTTTTCTTGTCAATTTCTCACTTGTAACCATAGGAGCACTTACCAGTTTAGAATCTCCCATACCAAATTTCTTCAACAATTCCTTAGCATATTTAGTTTCACATATGAAAATACCTTTGTCAGTTTGAGTAATCTGCGAACCTAAGAAAAATTTCATCTCACAAATCATAGACATCTCAAATTCTTTCTCCATATTCTTAGAAAATTATATGCATAACTTATCTTCACCTCCAAAAATAATGTCATCAACAAAAACTTCAATAATCAGTATATCATCATCAGTGATCTTATAATATAAATTATTGTTAGCACTGCCCTTAGTAAAACCAAGCTTCATAAGATATTTATCCAACCTTGCATACCAAGCTCGAAGTGCTTGTTTCAATCCATATAAAGTTTTCCTTAACCTGCAAACCATATGTGTATCATCTGATAGTGAAAAACCATCAGGTTGCTCAATATAAACTTCCTCATCAAGATCCCCATTCAAAAATGCACATTTAACATCCATTTGATAAACCTTGTAGTTTTTATAAGTAGCATGGGCAAGAAATAATCTTACAGCTTCAATCCTAGCTACAGGTGCAAAAGTCTCTCCATAAGCAATTCCTTCCTTCTGACAATATCCTTTACAAACCAATCTAGCCTTATTCCTTATAACTTGAACATCCTCATTCAATTTATTCCTAAAAACCCATTTAGTTCCAATGACGTTTTTCTTTTTAGGCCAAGGAACTAAGGTCCATGTGTTATTTTTCTCAATCTATTCTAATTCTTCTTCCATAGCTTTTCACAAATATTCATCTTTACATGCCTCAATTACTGATACCGGTTCAACTTGTGAAATTAAACATACCTCATTAGTTGCTAGTCTTCTTCTTGTCATCACTCCATTTCTCTTATCCTCAATGATCTGATCTTCTGAATGATTCAATCTCACATAACTAGGAGTCTTATGACTTTATGTTCCTCTTCCATGTTCTTCAGTTACTATAGAATTCTTTGATGTTTCCAGAGTAACTGGTTCAACACTTTGTTCCAGTAAAGGTGCTACCGGTTCAAATATAATTATTTCCACTGGTGATTCCTTCTCATAAACTCTGATTTGACTTATGTTCAGCTCATCTACTTTGACATTAGCACTCTCCATAATTCTCTACAATCTCTTGTTATAACATCCATATGCTTTGCTTTCATTATAATAACCAATAAATATGCCTTCATCACATCTAGGATCAAATTTCCCAATGATATCATCTCTCCTGATATAACATTTACTACCAAAAATTTTGAAATAATTAACTGTAGGTGTATTGCCAAACCATAGTTCATAAGGTGTCTTGTCAATTTCTCCTTTGTTATGTACTCTATTGAATGTATAAACTGCTATGCTCACTACTTCTCTCCAATATATATGAGGTAGACTAGCTTCCATCATCATTGTTCTAGTAGCGTCCAAGATAGTTTTGTTCTTCCTTTCTACAACTTCATTCTGCTGAGGTGTCTAGGGAGCAGAAAATTGTCTTCTTATGTCATGCTTGTCACTAAAGTTATTAAACTCACCAGATGTGAATTCTCCACCATGATCTGACCTCAAACATTTAATCTTCAATCCTGTCTCAGTTTCCACTTTAGCCTTAAAGATCTTAAAATTCTAAAATGCTTTAGATTTTTCTTTTAGAAAAGTAACCCACATCATTCTAGAATAATCATCAATGATCAGCATGAAATATCTATCACCTTGAAAACTTTTAACTCTAGTAGGGCCACACAAATCAGTATGAATAAGATCAAGAACATCATTTGATTTATCTTGTATACTCCTAAAAGAGGTTCTAACTTGTTTACCCATTTGACATTCTTTACATACCAGATTATAGGGCTTCATAATCTTAGGTATATCCCTAATTGCCTTAGTTGAAATGATCTTCACAATGCAATCAAAATTCACATGACATGGCCTTTTATGTCATAGCCTATTCTCATCAATCTGTGTAATCAAACATGTCTTCACACTAGAGTTCAAATGAAATATATTACCTTTTGTCTATGTACCAGTTGCAATCTCCAAACCAGATCTATTAATGATTTTGCATTTTCCATCTTTGAATCGTAATTAAAATCCCTTATCTACCAATTGTCCTACACTCAAAATATTATGCCTCAAACCTTTATCATAATAAACATTGTCATTATTGTTCTTACCATCCAATGATATAGTTCCTTTTCCTTTGATCATACATGCTTTGTCATCTCCAAATCTAACTAGACCACCATCAAATTCTTGCAAAGATAGAAACTTCCCTTTATCTCTAGTCATATGATGTGAACAACCACTATCAATTACCCATTCATCTTTGTCTTCAATTTTAGTAGCAAGTGCCTTCTCTTTAGGTACATTCTCTTGTAATGCCGGATCATTTTCTTTGATAGCTAGGAATACCCATTCCTTCCCATTGTTGGAACCACTAGCAAAGTCTTTTGTTGGTTCATCATCAGAATCAGTAATGTTTTCTTCATCCGCTATGTAGCATGATTTGTCTATGTTCTTCTTGTACTTATAATTGTTCTAATATCCAAGGTTAGGCTTAAATGATCTTCTAACTCTTTCTTCAAATCTTGAATTCCTTTCAGGACATCTAGATGCAAAATGACCAATATTATTACATGCAAAACATTTAAAGGTGTTTTTCCTTCATACTTACTTCCTACCAGTCTTTTAGGTACTCTTCTAGCAAACAGTGCTTCAAATTTCTCAAACTCGTCATCTTCTTTCTTCATATCTTCTAATTACTTTTCATACAAAGCTTTCTAGTCTTCCTTACTGGTTGCAGATGTAGATGCATGAAAAGTAGGTTCAGTCTTCACAGCTCCAGAAGGACTGGATGAACTTTAACTGTTAATCGCCATAGGATCTTCTTCAAGCGGTTAAGATTTCTGCAAAGAGGACCAAAGCTTTGATACCAATTCTTAGATAGTTCAAATAATCGGAAGACAACTAAGAGGGTGGGGTGAATCAATTGTCACAGATTACTGGAACCATTAGCAATTTAAACTTAAATACCAGAACCCAAAACATCAATCATAGAATAAAATCCATCCACATAACACCAAGATTTATACGTCAAAAACCATGGTGGGAAGCCTACCCACATTCAGATAATACTTCTGCAGTAAGTATATGAATTACAATTAAGGGGCCTACACTTGCAGGAAGTCCAACAACCTAGAGCGCACTGCTCATCACAAATGGAGCCTCACTGACTACATATAAATATAGACTATAATCCAAAGAAGTGTTGAACTGCAAAAGATAGCATCTCCTATGCCAAAGTACAGTTCTGGTTAAGCTCAATACCAGAGGACTGAATCCTCTTACATAAACCCAATTCGATCTCCAATGATTGACCAACTCCTCTGCCTGAATGATATTACATTATTTGCACATTACATTCCTTGACCATGACTTCTAACAAATAACCATGATGATCTACAATGAGATCTTACATCTATATATACAAACCCTCGACCATAAACAATTAGGTCAGCCACCAGATAATAAACCAATTACATAATTACAAACCATGTCAGCCCTATACCAAACAAATAATATCCAACACATAAGACATCCCGAAAATATATCGATAGGTCCAATCCACACGCTACATTAAAGTCGGTCCATAACCTAGATTAACCGGGACCCAATATAGGTCCACGTGCTATAACAATGATCTCCAATCACCAAGTCTCGAACATGATTACCAACAACATCCTGGAACTCCACTAGAAGCTGCACCAACACCACTTATGCAATTCATCAAAGATCTTCATCAAAAGCTATGCCGATGAAACCCTCGTCGAAACCAAAAACCAAACTTCTAAGCAAGTAGGATAGCATTTGATCACCAGACCAAAACCAACTAACCAAATATGAGCATGAGTATCATGAACAAGCCAATTCCATCACCAAACTATAGCAGAGCCTACCGGAACATGCCAGAATGAGATCAACTAGAAACCACTCAACCTACCGAGACCAAAAGGGTGTCAGTAAAGCATCCAAACAGCTAGTGTTGGCATCAATGAAAAAACATCAATGCAACACATAATCAATTCCACCAAATGGTCAATACATTGTACCTATAATATAGCAGTACCTACAAGTCTATCTACTAATCTGTGCAAACATACCTTTTAAAAAAAAATTAATTTTAAAACCCTTTTGTAATAAACAATTAAAATTTGTAAATTTAATTAAAAAAAAAAAAATTTAAAAAAAAATTGTGAGAAAATCAAGATAATTGTTCTTACAAAATTGTATCCTACACAATCATGGTGTTTCTATGATTGAGATAGGAAAAAAAATCCTAATGCCTCAATGTCAACTGCTTTGATTTGGACTATTTGACAGCTCATGTTGGGGTTTTTGGACCTTTTGAGCAAGATGGTGAGGTCGATATTGGCTCAAAGTGCTTTGAAATTACAGGTACCTTCTAGATAATGCAACTAGCTCCAAACTTCAAATAGCTATAGATTTGGCCTCTGAAGTTGAATTTGGACAAAACAAAGAGCAATTATAACTTTCTCAAATCTCTTGAATCCAATGATGGTCTTAGATTTAACCCAACAAGCTCTGATTTTGAGCTATAATAAAAAGTCATAAAATACAAAATCCCAAATTGCACCAAGTTCTCTCCAAAATGACTATCCAAAGACACCCTACTTGCTCTAATACCATGTAAGAATCATCTATGAATGTAGCCACGCTAGATATTTTAGATACTTGATCAGTCCCAAAGACACTGAGAGGGGGGTGAATCAGTGTCTAACCGATAAATAAAAGATTTAAACTTGTTTGAAACTTTATAACCCAAATTAATATACCGATAAGCAAATAATAATGCAGTAAAGAAAAACAAAAGTATAACCATCAATGCACACCATAACATAGATATTTTTGGCGAGGAAACTCGGTAAGGGAAAAACCTCGGTGGGATTTGTGACCCATAATATTTACTCACTAGCCAATATGAATAAATATTACTTATACAATAGGGGCCTACACATGCAGGAAGGCCAACAGCCTAGAACTCACTACTCAATCACAAAAAGGAGTCCCACTAACTACAATTGGATGGTTAAATCCAATGACAATGTACTGCTCAAAATAGCATCTGCAATGTTGGATTCAGTACCAGTTTAAGCTCTGTCAAATACCTCTGCCACAAACCTTGCTTTGCTCTGCTCTGCTCTTATTCGCTCATAAAATAATTACATCAAAATCCATATACAATTATTCGCTCTTATATACCGCTTACATTCATTACCTAATTCCATTTTTAAATGACCTACAAGATCTCATACATATATGAGTCTATACAATAAATCATGTTGGCTATAAAATATAATTAAAACACAAAACAATATTATTTCAACTCGGCTTAGAGTGTCAGTATAATCTACTGACGATGTAGACTGGATGATGGTGTGAATAAACTTGTAGTGTTTGTCGGTGTTGGTAAATGATGTTTGTTGCCAGTGTAACCTACGAACCATGTTACCAGTTGGTTGCCATCAATGACAACATCAACCATTCTCATCTAAGTGTATAACGCGAACAATCTCCCTCTTTGGCATTGATGGCAACACTCATGAGAAAAATCCAAAAACTGATATCCAAAATTTGAAGTCCAAAAACTGAGTGTGCTCCCCCTGAGCAAATGATCTTATTCTATACATTTTTCTCATACACCACTACTCCCCCTTTGGCATCAATGACAAAGGATGTCAAAAGAATCAAAGAATTCAAAATTTACCTAGAAACTTGTAACCGGTTATGTACAATCTGAAAAATGTCTACCAAAACCAAGTTAAGACCTTGCAAAAACTTAGTACTATCAGAAATTATGGTCTCTCTCTGTCTGATCATCCCGGTCAGATAATGCATCAGTTGCTCCAGTGATCTATTGCCTTGAATAGATGCCTTAGACAACTCATTCTGGTGTGTTAATAAGTTGTCCAATCTAGGACCAAGTTTTTTCTTCAACTCCCAGGTTTTCATCATTAGCCTTGTTTTCTCCCTTTACAATTTCTCAATCTTCTCTTCATATATTGCCATTTCCTGATCCAAAATTGAAGTAAGTTTTGAAGAACCAATCATATTATCAGCTATATCATCAATTTCCTTTTGTATTTTCCTTATTTTCTTATCAATATCCTTGGTTAGATGGTGAGGATTACATGCTTCTCTGTACAACTCTTTGTATTCCAGAATGGTGGAATTTAGTGTCGATAACAAAGAATCAATCTACCTTGTACACTCTTTAATTGTCTTGTCAAAGAATTCATCTTTCTCCTTATTCACCCTTTCCTTAACGGTTTCTTCATTTATTTTATCCATAGTTTGAATGTTAGAAGCAATGAATTTAGACAATGTGTCCAATTTACCTAAAGATCCATCAATATGATCAAATTTACATGCCGGTGTAATCATTTGCAAAATTGGTAAAGAATCATCAATGGCCTTAAATTCTAAGGCATTGCATTTTGTAATCTTCTTTATTGAATCTAAAAGTACATCTATAACATTCTTTGGTCTATAATCCATAGTGGAAGTGCTAGGCGAAGTGCTAGGTTCTGCAATTGGTTTATTTTCTTCTCTGGATGTCTACACAGTCATCTTAACCACTTCTGCTATCTTGCTTCCATCATTAACCTCTTCTTTATTCACTGTTTCTTCCTTATTCTCACTTTTGTTTTCAACCTTATTTTCATCCTTACTATCTGCCTTGCTGACTGTCGGTTCAGATATACTCTGTTCATGCCCTGTTCTAGTTTTGGTTCCTATTTTTGCTTCTGCTTCTACTGGTATCTCAATATTAAGCTAAGTATCATCAGGGATGGTTTTTGTTTTCTTAACTTCAATTGATTCCTTATCCATGACAATGTTAAAGTCCTGAGTGTCCACATTCATAGTAAAAAGAATGTCTGACTCTGGATCCATGTCATCTTTTGTCATTTCCTCTGCCTTCTCTTCAGGTTGACTATCAGTTTGTGTTGGTGCCTCTACATTTATTGGTGGGGTGTCTTGTGCCGGTGGAGGAAGGTTATCCTTGATCATGATATCAGGTACACTTCCAATTTCCCCTTTACCTTTATCAACTTTATGATATACCTTAGCAAAAGACTTATCAACTTTTTGTCTGTCCTTCTCTTCTTTCTTCTCTCTCTCAACAAAAAATATATCCCACTTGTCTGTTGTTTCATCTGCTATTTCTTTAACTTTGTCGGCCATAAGACTAACTTGTTAGTGACCACTTACAAAAATAGTTCTATTTGCCTCAGATATTAGATGATCAATTTCCTGCTTGGAATTAACAAGATGCATAGCTAATAGAGCTTCTACCTTTAATTTCTTGTCAAGCTCCATGATGGACATTCTCTTAGCTTCTAATCTTAAGTACAAATGATTAGGTAGAACATGTACAACTTCAATAAGAACCTTCCTGTATATGTCTAGATACAAAATAATGCTTTCCTCTATAGTATCCTTATTTGAATCCTTAAAAGAATGATAAAATTTATTTACATTACCAAGGTTACCATCTTGGGTGATTTCATTGATCAACTCTTTCGTTGAAAGAGTATCTAGTGCCTTAGGTTCAGATTTATTCTTCGGAGTCACTTTCTTCTTAGGACCACTAGGCTCTCTTACAGCCTGTTGTTTCTTTCTCTGTGTCCTTGACTTCTTGGGAGATGGAGCAGGTGCCAGTGAGGGTTTTCTTTTCTTCATGTCCGCTCTTTTGAATTTGTCTTCCTGATTAGTGTCAGAATCAAATGAAGTAGCCACAAGGGAAATGTGAGCTATCAATTTCTGCTTTGATTGACTTTCTTTCACACTAGCAGCAATACCGCCAAGATTCATCAATCCTTCTTTAACATCCTTTACCAACTTAGAAGCATCTTTCATTAGTTTCTCTCTTTTCTTCCTCTGCTTTTGCATGTCTACTTTCTTCTCAATTGTTTCTGCATTTCCAAAAATTTCCTCTGTTGGTTCTGGTGGAGCATCTAGGAGTATTTTAGTATATGAATCCAAGATGTGTGAGTCCACCTCAGATACCATTTCAGTAATCCAGACAGTTCTAGGTCTAATTGTGTCCATCCAAATTTCATCTCTTTTCACTACAAAGCATATATGTTTATCATATTTATCCACATTGCACAATTCTTTGGGGAGTTCTTTCCCTTTGTGTCATTTTAGCTTGGAAATTCTTGAAATATTCTTTCACCAACTCATCACCATCAGATCCCATACCAGTAATTGCCTCCTTTATCTATTTTCCAACAGAAATATCATAGGCAAAATCCTTATGTCCTATATCGGGAATCTCTTTTGAAAAGTGAAGCATTAAACACACAATCAGACTTCCAAATTTAAAGGTTCCTTTCTTACCATCTTTGATTTTGTGCAAATTCTCTAATAGTACATCCTTTAACCATTCACAGATGTCAATTTTAGCATTGTTTAATATCATCTCATGAGCACTATGAATGCAGGAACTAGATACAGAATTCAACCTATTAGTATGAGCAACTTTATAACCAATGACCATACTTGCAAATTTAATATTTTTATCCTTTATATCATTGACCCTAAGTGACTTGTTGTCAAATGTAGCTCTGGTTAAGCTCATAACCTCTTTGTTTGGGATTTTCTTCTTCTTGTCAGGCCTAGTGCCGGTGGATGGTAAACCAGTAATAGCCCTTATAGCTTCCTTAGTAATCTTAAAAACTGAGTCCAGCCACATAAATTCACCATGAACCCTTCTAAAAACATAGCGAATGGTTGTATCTGAGAATTCTAGCATATGGAGGATATCAATGAAACCTAAATCCTCAACTACCTTGTGTTCCAGTTTCACTACCCCATTCATGTCAATGATAACATTCATGTACATATTCTTCAAATCTTCAAACCCTAAACTCTCTATGTTACAATGTATGTATGCCCTAGGGTCTTCAGCAAACGCAACTCCCTTCGGGATTCTAGAAAATGCACCAATGGAGTCATCCAGTTTTGCTATCTTAGGAATGATTTTGAAAATGGGTCTAGGTCATTTTATGTTCTCCACAATGGTAGGGTTTGCTATGAATTCAGGAATGGAGGATGAAGAAGCCATTGGGAAAGATAAATACCTTTTAACTGAGAAATCCTTGAATGCTCTGAAAGACCTTTGTTGCTTCACCTTTAGAATGCCTTTACTCAATTTTTCTCTCTTTGAATACTTGGATGCTTGGTGAGTTGAAATGAGAAGTTACAGTGCCTTTATAACCAAAAATTAACTTACAACTACAATAAATGCTTCTCCGGTGAAGTGAAAACTCTACATATATGTTGGTAAAGAAGAATTATAACTTCTTACCACCAACTAAGGGTAAATGTATGATTTTGAATTTGTTGCTTTACCCCTAAGGATTATTCCTTAGTTAGATGAAGAATCTCCTATCGGTGCAGAATTACCTTGTTCTGCCAGTGTAGAGACAGATTCATAAATTCTCTGATCTCTCTTCCTAATCCATTGTTTAGAAAATTCTTGCTTGATTTCAGTCACCTTTTCTTTGCCTTTTTCATTAGATCCTTTGTTGTTCACCGGTACACTCTTGCTTCTACAAAATTTTGCAATATGCTCAATCTTGTTACATGCATAACAAGTTGCATTATTTCTCTTAATAGCTTTTCCATAACCTTGACTGGTTTGAGTTCTGCATTGATTAGATAAATGTCCAAATCTACCACAAACATAGCATTTCACATTCATTCTGCAATTGTCTGATTTATGACCATTTTTATTGCATTTGAAACATTGACCAATGGGTAAGTTTGTATTCTTATTATTTCTAAATCTGCACTAATTTGCTCTATGACCAAATTTGTTGCAATTAAAATATTTCCCATTGAATTTATAAGCAATAGGTTGCCTTACCAGTTTGCTATGATCATGATTGTTTGTAGTCCCAAAACTTTCTCCATATTCAAATCCAAGTCCAACTGTTTCTCCATTAGGTTTCTAACTTTTCAGCATATCATCAAGATTATCTGAACTCTTCTTGAATTTGTCTTTGTATTCATTTGCAATGATGAACTCACCTTCCAAAGTCCTAACTTGTCTCATAAGTTCTTCTTTTTCATGTTGCATGTGAATCAAATCTATTTTAAGCATATCATTTTCATAACTAAGCCTTAGAGATTCATTTGATCTTTCATTAAGTCTTCTGGCCAAATCTTCCTCATTACTCTTTCTATCTTCAATATCCTTGCATAGTCTCATGGTTAAATCTTAAATCTCATTCTTCATGTTACTATTCTCTTGTCTCAATTTCTCTACAATATCTCTGAGAGTTTCCTTTTCTTCATCATCTTGATTTTGCAATTGCACATGTAATTATTTTCCCTTATTCTTTGCTATAACCAAGTTATCTTGAAGTGCTTTGATGAATTCCCAAGCAGTTCTGAGTTCATCTTCAAGTTTGATATTTTTTAATTTTTCTGCATCAAAATCTTCAACAGCTCCTTCCAATTGTTGTTTCAAACTTTCCATCGGTACCGGTTTCAGAATCTTCCTCAATCTGTTAGGCTTCTGCAAATAGAGGACTAGGCTCTGATACCAATTGTTAGATACTTGATCAGTCCCAAAGACACTGAGAGGGGGGAGTGAATCAGTGTCTAACCAGTAAACAAAATATTTAAACTTGTTTGAAACTTTATAACCCAAATTAATATACCGGTAAGAAAATAATAATGCAATAAAGAAAAACAAAAGTATAACCATCAATGCACACCATAACACAGATATTTTTGATGAGGAAACTTGGTAGGGGAAAAAATTTGGTGGGATTTGTGACCCGCAATATTTACTCACTAGCCAATATGAATAAATATTACTTATACAATAGGGGCCGGCACATGCAAGAAGGCCAATAGCCTAGAGCTCACTGCTCAATCACAAAAAGGAGTCCCACTAACTACAATTGGATGGTTAAATCCAATGACAATGTACTGCTCAAAATAGCATCTGTAATGTTGGATTTAGTACCAGTTTAAGCTTTGTCAGATACCTCTACCATAAACCTTACTTCACTCTGCTCTGCTCTTATTCGCTCATAAAATAATTACATCAAAATGCATATACAGTTATTTGCTCTTATATATCGCTTACATTCATTACCTAATTCCATTTTTAAATGACCTACAAGATCTCATACATATATGAGTCTTTACAATACATCATGTCGGCTATAAAATATAATTACAATACAAAACAATATTATTTCAAGTCAGCTTAGAGTGTCGGTATAATCTGTTGTCGGTGTAGACTGGATGCCGGTGTGAATAAACTTGTAGTGCCTGTCGGTGCCAGTAAATGATGTATGTTGTTGGTGTAACCTGCGAACCATGTTACCAGTTGGTTGCCATCAATGACAACATCAACCATTATCATCTGAGTGTATAATGCCAACAAGATATAGAGGCCTAATGAATAGCGCAATAAAATGAGAGAACAAATGTAACAATAACAAATTGCATTCTCATCAATGATGAAAAGAAATAGACAAGTGTACAAAGGAGAACCCTTGGTTATATAGTCAAGGTGAGTACAAAGGAGTGAATGATATAATGACAAGTGTCATTATCTCATGACATGATAATCTAATGAATAGCTATCATCCCACCAAAAGTGGATAGGGGATAGTGTGATAACACCACAAAAGGTGGATATGATAAAGAGATAGCATGATAAGTTCACCTAAAGTGGAAATTCTCCAGTAACTCCTATGTAGTTCCCTAAGTAAGCTTAAGTGATGTGTAATTAGGACCTAGGTGAAAAATAAGCAAGGTAAAATACCTTAACTAAAACAATAATAATTCATTAGACATGCAGAGTTTTGTTGATGTAGATCACGCAAGTGACTTGGATAGTCGAAGGTCTTGTAGTGGCTATGTGTTTACATTGTTTGGAGGTGCACTGATTTGGATGAGTAAAATATAACCTATAGTTGCATTATCCACCACTAAAGTAGAGTATATGGTTGCTACACATGCCTCTAAGGAAGTAGTTGGGTTATAGAGATGTGGTAGTGGTATTGGTTTTGATTGTAGGACAATAAGGGTTGGATGTGACTATCAAAGTGCCATATGTTTGGCAAAAAATCCTATGTATCATGCTCGTACTAAACATGTTGATGTTCAATATCACTTCATGCAAGAGAAGAAAGTGGGCAGGTCTTGATTAAAAAATTTGACACTTTAAATAATGTTGTAGATTCTCTTATGAAGCCAATAATCATGAATAAGTTCTCTGGTGCAGGCAGGCCATGGGTCTTGATCACTATACCTAATTTGTATTATACATCTCTATGGGGTAATTTATGATGTATGATGTTAAGTGGGAGAATGTTAGGATTTAGCTGCCATCAACCTTGTAAATCCTTTGATTTATCATTTTCCTAATGTCATTTGTAATTTACCCATAAGAGGTTGAATCGTCTAACCAATGGTGGTGAAATAGACCATGCAAAGTCAAATTTACTTTTACCATTTGTTCCATAGGAAAAGGGAAAATTAGCTAGATGACCCCTCTTGGAATATTCTATTTTTAGGTGCCTGGTGTCAATAGTTGTAAGATAATATATGATAGTTATGACAATCATTATTGCTATGCCAACATCTATTACAATATTCGTGACATAATCCTTAGATAGGTGCACATGCATGAGAGATGCCTTATAATAGTTGTAAGAGCATCTATAAGAGGCTATTTTCGGAGGATGGTTTGATTATTTCTAGGTGGTTTTGTTGCATGTTGTTTGGTGATACCATAGTGATATTCATCCTCACAAACTCATATAAATTGGTGCCTTGAGCTAGTGTTCTTCATTCAGTCTTGTTTAGTTTGCAAGGCAACAAAGTGTTGTTGGGTTTTACAAAGGTCTACAAAGAAGTGTATTGTTGTTGTATTATTCATTAGATTAGTAATATACTTGCACCTCTTTCTATAGTGTAGGCTTTTCCCAAAATGGTTTCTCTACGTAAATCTGATGTTTTATGTGCAATGGTTTTTGTGTCCTTATTTTGATTCTACAATCATTGTGTTAATGGTTAATCTTTAGTTTCAGATTTGCAATAACTTTGAGTTTAAGTTTATATTACAAGCTTTCTTCACCTTGTTTTACAACAATTACCTTGTAAATAATAATTTGAAGAAAAATTAAGAGTTGCCTTATTTTTTAAAGTCTATTGAACTAAATTTGGGGAGGAAAAAGAAGAGTTGTTATCACATACCAAAGAGAAAGGTATCCTAAACCTCTTGATGATGTGTTCCTCAAGGAACTTGATAACAACTTTTGTTGTACAATGTTTGCAAGATAAAGCTTCCATCCACCAAGTCAAATAATATATTGCAGTTAATATGTACCCATGACATGAAGATGAGGAAAGATTAATCATACCAATAAAATCCAACCACCATCGAGCAAACAGACGTACCTCATAAACTAGTTGCAAGGGAATTGCAATTTTTCTTTCTTTAGTAGCACTAGTTTGACATATGTGACATGTCTGCATGTGTTTACGTATATCCTTAAACAATGTTGGCAAATAGTAGTCAAATATTGATATTGACTTCTATATATCCATGGCCAATACCGTACCTATCATGAAAATATTGCAAAATTGTGAGTGTATTATCTTTACTCAAACTTCAAAAGTACACTCCATAGTTTCACTTGCAGAGTTTCCCATTCTTAATAATATAAAAATTTATCTTCATCTACATGGATCTTCACTAGGAATCATTCATACTATCATGACACCAATTTTGGAGTACATAATAAACATCTTTGTATCAGTCATTCGAAGTGGTGTCCTAAAAAGTATATTATAGACAAATGAAGTGCTTGTCCACTCTAGAAAATTCCTTTGAGACACTTTGTTTGTGCACCATCTTCATTGCTTAGATATCTAGATCAAACTCTTGTAAAATAGTCATCCACATGTCACATTTTTCACCAAATTCATTTTGCATAAGCATAGATTTTATCGTTAGGTCAGGAACACTGGTGATGAATTTACTCCACAATATGTAGTGTCTGAAATTATTTACTGCATCAACAAGAGAAAATGACTATTTATTCAAGATGGGATACATCAACTCAACACTTTTAAAATGAGATCTCACAAAGGTAATATGCCTTTCATCATCATCTACCCCCTTTTGAGTCAAGGTCCTAGTACAGAAATTCTCTAAAGCGAAGGATTATATCTTAAAGGGCTTTGTATAGTCTAGTATTAAGAGCATGAGAGCCCTGGCAATGGTTTTTTTAAATTCCTCAAAGGCTTTATTAGCCTCATTTTTCCACTCTATCTTTGCATTCTTTTTAGCATGTCACTAAGCAAGCAAACAATCTTAGCAAACCCACTTATGAACTTTATTACATAATTAAGCTTATAAAAAAATATTTTAACTCCTTTTTGTTGTTTGGTGATGATAACTTTATTATTGCTTCAATACACTCTAGGTAAATAGAAATTGCTTTCTCTGATATAACATGCCCCAATAGATTTCCTTCATTCACTCTTGGCATGCAATTATTAAATTTAAAGAGATATCAGAATCTTGACATCTTTGCAATACTATCCTCAAATCCTATATATTATTAGTATGATTATTTGAGAAGATAGATAGGTCAACTATATATATGACGATACACTTTCCAACAAGCCCTTTAAAAGTAATGTCCATGTATTTTTTTAAATTGTGCCTACATTAATCAACCCAAATGACATCCAGTAATAAGAAAATATACCCCACTTGGTGGTGAAATTCATTTTCAACCTACCTTCCTCTTTCACCATAACTTGGTTGTAGCCAAAATATCCATCTAGGAAATATTTCATCTAATATTTGTTTAAAATATAGAATACTTCATCTAGAGATGGAAGTAGGTATTTATCTTTCTTTGTTACTCTATTCAAATTCTAGAAGTCCACAAAAAAGTTGGATTTCTTTGTTCTTCTTCCAAACTGGTAGCAATTTAGCTACCCAGGTTGATTGTCTCACTAGACATATGATCCTTGCATTGAGCAAGTTCTATATTTCTTTCTGTTGGCATTGTGTTGTCATTGATGTCAATCGGATTGTGTTGTCAATGATGTCAATTGGTATAGCATGTCACCGGTAAGTATGGAATGTTGACCGGTGAGTAAGTATTGGAGACCGGTATGGTATTTCAATCGGTGAGTGATGTGTTGGCAGTGTGTTGTTGCCAACCGATAAGCATGTGACCAGCATGAAATCATGGTTGAACTAATGAAGAATGTGCAGGAAACCGGTATGCAATTTGATTAATGACATTATGCAGGACTCCCACCGGATGAAGATGCTATCACTAGATGAAGAGAAGACTGACACAAATTGTGTTGCCTCAAGATAGCAAGGATGAAAAATGGGCAGTCTATCAGATCATATGTCTGGTTGAAGATATATTTACTCAGTTTCAGTAAAGTCATATCAGTGCAATGTCAGAAGCAGAATGAGCAACAAAGATCCACTCCCACTGGGTATTGGTAGGTTAAGTACATCAGTCCATCTACTCCCACTGGTTAGTGGTAATACTTAACTTATCTCACAACATACATGGAATGCATCATAACCCTTTGAGATAAGACAGTCAAAGAAGTTAAAGGCAGGTGGTTGAAGGCCTATATCAGATGACCAAAGTGAAACATAAAGATGCCTCTAGTGTGTGAAAAGAGAGATATGCACCGAATCATCAAGAGAAGGCATGAAGGGATACTGGGTTGGAAAAGAAAGAATAAGAAGTGATGAGTTTTCCTCTTTGGAAAATTGGTTGAGATGATGTCTAGGCTAATGAAGGAGAAGGAAAGGTTAGCATTGTTGACATAAAGTTATAGCAGGATGCAGATGGAGAGTGGTGTCACCACAGTTGGTGATAGATGAATTTTGATGGCATGGAGTCATCAAGGATGTTACTGGTATGCAGGCAGATGTGTTGTCAATTGGTAAATAGGAATAGAGTTGTGTTCAAGCAACCGGCATAGACATTTGAAGAGGATTCAATTGTTGTAGTTCAAAATATATGCTCATAACTTTGGCATGTGTATGTGATTGAAACCACATCAAGATTGGTGAACTGAAGAGCAGACTAATAATTGACTAATATGTGCTCTACAAAGAAGAATGAATACTGGTCCAGCATGTAGGTAGGTAAGGAAACCGGTAAGCTAACAAAGAGACAAAGTGAAGAGATGAACTCTGAATTAGGAGCACTCTAGGTCATCATAATGGTGAAGGGTATGGCATGAAGTTTCACTGGTTAATGTAACCGGTAAGGAAAGATGAACCGGTAGTATAAGGTGAATACTAGTAGAGTGTTTTTGGTCAATGACTCATCCTAAACCGACACAAGAAACTGAGGTAAATACTGACAGAGTTGACACGTGGTCTCCAGAAGGTAAATGTGCAGTTGTAAATGAAGGGTACGTCGGTGAACTAGTTGGCAACTAAGGTCATGTTTAATGCAGTTGGCAAAATTCACAGATGAGCTATAGAGGATTGCGGCTCAAAGAAGATCGAAGGATGACTCTTGGTGAGTTGATCGAAGCAAGATATCTGATCATCTTGTCGATCTAGAGAAGGAAGTTGTTGGTTCATTTATTGTGATACTAAAGCAAGGTCGTGTTTTTCTAAAGATAGCAAACGTGTATTGGAATAATAAAATATGGCACTATCATCTGATTTGTTGCAGGTTGTGAATCTCGAAGATGAGATCAAATTTGATCTGATAAGGATTGGGTCAGTGAAGAAAACCATAGGACACAAGATTTTCGTATCAGTTTTTGGCGAGAAAGATTGATTATATATATGCAGATCAAAGATCAAAGTTTATGATGTTATGGTGTCGAACCAGAGAGAGTGTGAGTGTGCATTAGAGAGTTAATTAGTCAGAGAGTTCATCGAAGAACATTGAAGTGACTAAGTGCTTGAAGAGAAAACCGGTAAGAGAAGTTCAAACGGTAAGAGGTGTTTTAACTAGCAAGAAATAGAGTGACTGGTAAGTTGTTGATTGAGGATGGAGAATAGAAGGTGATTGTTGAAAAGTAGAAGAGTGATCAATCTAAGTTCAAGAGAAGGGTTTAACCGGTAAGGCACAGAGTAACCAGTAACGAGCTACATAGTCTGACAATTCATCTAATCGGTAGTGAATGAATCGATAAGGTAGAAGCAAAAAGTGAAGGAAAGCAAAGAGTGTGAGTGGAGATCCAACAAGGCAAAAGAAAAGCAGAAGAGAAATCAGATAGAGAGGACTGAGATCTGGTAGAGAAGAGTTGAACCAGGAGAGGAGAGTTGAACTAGTAGAGAGAAGTTGAATAGGTGTTACAAAACTCATTTATAACAAGATGCTTTCATTATAATAATCTTTTATTTTATTTTAATCATTGAGTTCGAGCTTGGTGCAAGGGTTGGTGCTCCTTGGGTTGGTGCCCTAAATCAACAAGGGTTGGTATTCCTTGGGTTGGTGCCCTAAATTGGTAGGGGTTGGTACTCCTTGGGTTGGTGCCCTAAATCTGTAGGGGTTGGTTTTCCTTGGGTTGGTTCCCTAAATCATTGTAATACAGTTGTTTATTGTGAGACTGGATTGGAGCAGTAGACTCCTACAACATTTTTTACCGAGGTTTTTCCCATATTGGGTTTTCTTCGTATATCTGGTGTTATGTGTTGTGTCTTTGTGTGCTTGCATCTTGATCTCTTCCCTTTTCTCAATGGTGATTCACTTAGTGTTTAAACTCCTAACTAGTACACACTTTTAGGATTAAAAGGTTAAGATTATTGAAAACCATTGATTCATCCCCCCCCTTAGTGGCATCTTGTGTTCTACAATTGGTATCAGAGCCTAGGTTCTTGGTTAGATAAGCTTTCTCCAGCTTGGGTAGATTTTGGTGTGTGAACACAATGGTTAAATTTAAGTCAATCCTTACACCAATGTTTGATGGGTCAAACTATTCCATTTGGAGTTGTATAATGGAAGTCTGCATGTCCTCATTAGGCTATGATGTTTGGATGTCGATTGTTAATGGTTTCTCTAGTCATGTCAGTCCTCCTACCGATCCTAAAGCAGAAAGAAGTTACAAGTACAATGTTGAAGCAATGAAAGCTATACTCAATGGGCTTTCTAATTTTGTTTCTTCAAAGGTGGATAAGTACAAATCAGCAAAGAGCTTGTGGGATATATTGAACAAGCTCTATGGAAATGAACCCAGCACTGTTGAACTAGTTTGTGAAAGCAAGAAGATCAATGAAACAAACACATGTGCAGATGATAAAGGTTGATCAGTCAACTGTTGCAACATTGATGAAGAAGAAACCCATCTCTTCATGGCTCAAGATAAAAAAAAGTGAGATGCACACATCAAAAAGGGATAACATAGATCAATCCTACTGGAAAGATGTGTTTGGCAGTGATGGTGAAGATGAAGAGGAAGATGAAGTTGGAGTTGATCTTGAAGGAGAACTTGTAAGTGCACTCGAGGAGATTATTAGAGTAAGAAAAGAATACAAGATGTTCAAGAATGTTGCTATTATGGAACAAGACCGGTTGTTCAAAAGTCTTCAAGAGTCAGAGTCAACCATTGAAAAATTGATAAGACAAGTGGATGATGCTAAAAGGATAAATGAAGAACCAAAATCAGATTTGGATACCAAGAAATGCAGGTGTAAAGATTTAGAATCAGAGCTAGAGGCCAAGGACAAGGACTGTCAGAAGTTAAAAAGAGAAATGGAGAATCTTCGGAAAGACCTTGACAAGTGCCAAGATGACCTCAAGGTGAGGATTCGGTATGAAGGCGGCTCTGAAGCATTGGATAAAATGTTGAATAAGAAAAAACACTCCAAGGACACCAGAGGAGTTGGATATTATTTTGGTGAGTGCTCCACAAGCAAAGGTTGTCTCCAACAAAGAAATTAAGTTTGTCTCCTCAAGTGGAGATAACAAAGGACAAACCTTCATGGTCAGAAATGCTCCTAGGAAGAAGGTTGACCTAAATACAATCGGTGAACACATGAGAATGAAGACTATTGTTGCAAGAAGAAATAGTGTTGATCCAAAAGGGAAAGGAAAGCTGAGAAAAGATGGCTTCATCAGAAATAAGAACATGAGAAAACAATCAAGAAGATCTCATGTTGGTAGAAGACAAAGAGATGTTGCTACTCACAAGACAAAACCAGTGTGGAGAAGTAAGGGATCAGATGAAAAGTCTTTGGAAACTGGACCGCTCAAGAACAATCCCCGGAGAAGTAGAAATGGAGAAGCCAAATCTGCAAGATCACCTCATGTTTGGCAAAACGAATCCCTCTTTCTCTGGTTACTATTTTTCATGCAAATATTATGGTCATAAGGAAAATGAATGTAAAAAGAGGTCCAGGTGTGTGTGTGAAAAGTGGACCTGTATCTATATCTATATCTAAATACACAACACTTCAATTAAGTCATTAGATGCATGGTTAGTAAATCAATAATCAATAATGAACAGTAAACCATTACAAAGCGACCTATTGCCTTCTAGTAGATGCGAGCTTAGTCTTGCTCTCAGATATTTATATACAATACCAGTGACTAGACAACATCTCAATGAAGGATTTAATCTATATGAGCATGAATTTGAGCTAAATGAATGCAATATTTAAGCTAGCTATGCAAGATTTAATGTAACATGATTTAAGCAATATTAAGCTAGATGATTTAATAAGGATGCAATAACTAATATGTAATATGATTTAATAGGGATGCAATAACTAATATTTAATGGCGAATTGATTTATTTAATTAAATATACTAGGATATTTAATAAAATACATAAGATAATTGTTTTAAAATGATTTACTTGAAATGATCAATTAATTAAATATTTATTTAATTAATTCAGAGTGATTAATTTGCCATGTGAAATTTGACGATTTAAGAAATTAATTGTGTGCTCAAGATTAATTTTAATTGCCTCTGGTTAGGACCTTGGTGATGTTGTCGAGATTAGGAGGCCTATGGTTTAGATGACCATTTTTAGGGTATTACATTTTCCCCTCTTTGAATTAATGTGCAAGCATTGGTTCAAAGAATAGTTGATGTCTAGGAGATACCAATTCTGAACTTGATTGATCATGAACTAGATAAAGAGCGAGGTATTCAGTTTGTTTCGAAGTGATGAAAATGAATAGAGTTGATTAAAGCGATACCGATCCTAAACTTGATTGAACTTAGATTGATGAAGAGCAAAGATACCAAACTTGAACCTGATTGATCAAGAAGCGGATCTTACTGATCTAGGACTTTATTGAACTAGACACAGTGAGCGAAGATAAAACCGATCTTGAACTTGATAGATCAAAACACGATGAGAGAAGATAAACTGTCCAGCTTGATTTGATGCAATGAAATTGAGCACCTTCTTAGATTGAGTTTGTGATCAATAAATCTCAACTTGATATGAAGTGATGAAGCTGAGATGCCCCTAGTGATAAGGTCTTCTTATTTTCTTTGGTTGAAAATATTTTTGCTCGACTTTAGATGAATATTTGAAAAGAGATTGACTTTTGATGATGATGTCATGAGTATGCCCCCTCGGGAGCGAAATCGAAAGATAGCGAGGGTAGCACGGTGATTTCAAGCAATTTTTTGAGCAATGATAAGCTATTTGAGCACAAATATTAATGTTGAAGATTAAAATTAGAGTTGGTATGAGAATTAAAATTGAGATTCAGAGTTGAGCACAAATTGAAGAAAAGAATGAGAATTTGATGAAAGCGCTAAGTGGTCTCAGTTGTACGAAATTAACTATGAAGATGATCTCATATTTCAATTTTGATCCCAAAAATGGAATCAGGACGGGCAAATTAGCTTAGGGTATAGTTTTCATGTCCATCGGAGCAAGTTGAAAAATTAGGGTTTTGGCTATATAAGGGGTCCATGTGTCATGTTCAATTCATTTTAACCTCTCCAAGTTTGAAATTTTAAAAGCCCTCAGCGAAGAAAAGAGGCCATTCTGATCCAGGAGCATCGTTTTGAGAGCCAGAGACGTCATAATCGACCATGAAACTACGATCGAGCAGTAAGCAATCGATCTTAAGCCTGTTTCATTTCTTAAATTTCTAAATTTGGTTGATTTTTTTGCATTTTAGAGTCATTTAAAGTCGTGTGCCTCAGTTTATCGTGCGGGCTAAGACCATTTCTCGTATGATAAAGTGTCTTTGTGGTGGTTTATCGTATTGGTGTATAAGGTTTGTCATCTGATGTGGGCCCACGTTTTGTATGAAAGTGTGCTTGAGTGCCCATTTTGTCATGCGATGTATTATGCTTTATCGTATGGTGATAGTTTGACATGCTAGGTGTAATCCTGATTCGTACGAAATTTTGCCCTTCTGTGAAAACTCATATGAAAAACAACAAGCATGTTTGAGGGTCAAGACGTCAATTTTTTACTTTGTATTTGGTATATTTGGATTCGCAAGCATGTTTAGCATATTGTTAGCGCACTTTGGATCACGTGTTGATAATTTTTATGTTTGATTTTGCAAATTCTAATGTCGGATATCTTGTTTTGATGTGTTTATCCATCGACGATGGGATTAGTTCACAGTTTATCAGACGTAGATAGAGCACATATTGATTTGTACAGGTTTGGATACCTTCTTTAGATGCCTGATATCTATGTGAATCACAGGATGCTGACTGTATTAGTAGAGCGGTTTCATTCAAAGCATAATGCCTTTCATTTACCTGTAGGAGAGATGATGATCACACCTGAGGATGTATACCAGATTCTCAGGATTCCATTTGCTGGTGACAAGGTCGATTATGATTCTGCTCAGCACCCGAGTATCTTAGCATTGAGACAAATATTCCATGATGAGACTATCCTTGAGTGGGATATCACCTAGGAGGTTCTGATGAGAAGGTATAGTGAGCAGTTTCCATCAGCATGCGTGTTAGCAAGTATCCTTGGTTGTTTTATTATGTCGGATATGGGACAACAAGGTTTTCTGTATGGTCGGGTAAGGATGCTTGAGATGTTGTTGACTCATCCTGAGAGACTAGGGTGGGGATCTTGTTTACTGGCCCATATGCATCATGAGATGCACGAGGTTGTGTATCGAGAGGGTAAGAGTATGGCAGCAGGGGTTTTAGTTTTGCAGATATGGGCATGGGAGCATATCCCAGTATGTAGGCTGATAGTAGATGATTCAAGAGAGTCGCACCAGCCCATTGTTTATTGTTATTCAGGCTATGTGACTCAGCCTCATCTGGGCAAGACGAACTACTAGAGGAGACAGTTGGATGATCTAATTGTCATAGTATGGAGACTGTATAGGGTCTAGAGCTATGGGATGATTGGAGAGCACAAAGGAAGGATATGTTCATGAATAGACCTCTCATCGATCGATCAGTGTCTATTATTGAGTGGTTCATAGTATCCAGGGTGATGAGGTAGTATGGCAAACCACTGGGTATGTCGTAGGAGTTTACAGCCTATGCCCGCTATGGAGAGGAGAGATGAGGATGGGCTTCAAGGTTATCATATACACTGAGCATACATGAGTTAGTCAGTTTACAGCAACTAAGATGGGATTATTTGGAGGATTTTGTAGATGCAGAGGTATTTCCTAGTATAAGGATTGGTTCCAGAGACATCCATTTCCTAAATTCACAGATCTTGTGCCTCTCATAGAGTAGGTCAAGGATCAGCCACCAGCATAGGCATAGGTACCAAGTTAGGTATAGGGAAGAGGATAGGTGCATAGATGAGGATAGGTGCATGAACCGAGAGTGGATGAACCTAAGCGGGTAGGAGGTGATCCTGGGGCTAGTAGCAATAGGATACCAGCTGGAGTGAGATAGCAGCAGAGAAGGGAGGGTGGATCTCTAGGGGTGGTTGGTGTTGAGGATGGCGATGCCAGGGTAGCAGAGGGTGGAGGTGAGGAGGAGAGAGAAGTGCCTAGGCAAGTGAGGCCGTGGAGTGATGATAAGGGAGGCAGAGAAGGAGGCGGAGAGCAGGGGGTACCAGATGCAGCATGGTCATTAAGATTGAGGGTGGTAGGCTTGCAGTCATAGTTGACAGTGGCGCAGACACACCTGGTAGAGTGAGACCAACAGCTTGTTGAGTTCTAAATAAAGTGTGATCAACAACTTTTTGAGGTCGGAGAAAAGTGGGATGCACTTCAGCGAGAGGTGTTACATCAAACGAGTCAGCCAACTTATTATGTTGCAGCTTATAGTGTAGCAGTCCTAGTAGCACAACAGGTTGTCCCGTATTCTCAATATATGGCTTGATCTAAGGGAGCTAGGGCACCTAGATAGGACATTGGTCAGCATGAACCACCTCCTCCACCTGGTGATGAGGGAGAGGCAGAGACATATTTTTTTATACATCCCATTTTTGTAGCCTATATGATTCTTGCTCCAATGAGACATTATATTTGACAGTGGATATCACTTGTACTCTGAGATACTAAGATTATGATGATATACAAGATTTTAATTTGATTTCATTGTACTTGTGTTGATTGATTATTAGATGTCTTTCTATATGCTTTATTCTATATGTATGCATATTTTTTCAGTATGGATGTATGCAATGGAGATGTGTATGGATGTTGTTATTTTTTATTTTTTTTCATATGCAAATGAATGATGAAAATTAGTAACTAGTAATGCAAATGTTGAGCTTTATCATGCAATAATTTGAATGCAAATAAGTAATAATGAAATGTAGGGATCTATATAGGATGCTCATGTGTGTAGCTAACATCTCAATACACAAGTACTTGATCGGAGAAACGATGGTGAAAAAGAGGCCACTTAGCTAAGAAATGATGATACTTCAAACTCTCATTTGAAAGATAAAGAGATCATTGTTATCATGCTGAAATCACTCAAAATGCATAAAATTTAGAATGAATGCAACCTAAACCTAGTCACTGGATTTGGAATGCTTAATTTTTATCACTCAGTGTTTTACAAACACAGCAGGCAAAATAGAGTTCCTTTCTTTTCATATGCAATATTAATTATCTTCTCCACAATGACCCTTTGTTCGTTCATATCCTTGGATAGATTACACATGCATCTGGATTGCACATTAAAGAAATTCCCTCAAACAAATAAAGAAATAACTCCAACCTCCCTGTAGCATACAAATAAGTAGAGTTGAGGTATGTGTGGTGATTTCACCTTGATGTGAAGGCACTTATCATAGACAACTAGCTAATTAGATGTTTCCAAATCATCGGATTCATTCTTACAAGCAGAAAATAAAGAAAAGTATTATGCCCCCAATCCTTGCTCCTCTTAGTCAAGATAGACTTCCTTGAGTTACTTAGAGGGAATAATAATTGAAAACCAATGTAAAAGACAGCACACAAAGAAAATTTCATGCATATCTCAAACAGTTTAGTGATTGTTTTCAAAAGTCTTATTTTGCTTGTGTACTCAGTGGTAAAACTCTGCAGTAGTTAGGAGACAGGTAATTGACTAAGAGTGGATGACCGGTTACCACTGACTAAAAGATGACTTGGTTGATACTGCTTAGGACATGTAAATTTCTCAGTCGATTACCCTAAGACTAGGACATTGATCGGTTTCAAGCCATGAGGGTTCCAAAAGAACCAAGATGTCACAAAATTGACTAAAAGATATGTACAAGCTAAAGCACAGATGCAACACTTCATTACAAGAGATAAGACGAACCTGGATAAAATCCAGCAACCATACTGATTGATGTCATTGTTTTGATTTGGTGATCATTGATAGGAATGTCTGTTTTCAAAGAGTAAGTACCTCATATAAGATCTATATGTTTGGTTTTGAGTGTACCCTTCCTTGTATAATACATATTGATGTTTGATAGAGTTTGATAGATTGATTAACAAGACATGCGATAAGTATGATTGCAGACTTTGAGAGTTTGTTCATGGTTGATTTGGCTTGAAGGATGGTCTATGCTTTCTTGCTTTAGTTTTTCAGTTTTTTTTATTTTGTGAGTTTTTTATTTTTAGGATTTTGTTCAGGACATTTTAGGATTTTGGGGATTTTTCTCAGCTATAACCTCAATATGCAGACCTATATGACATGATGATCTGTAGAATGCATATGGAGACAATGATTTTTTATATGACCTATGTTAATGCAATATGCATGATGAAGATGCATTTCCTATTTGAAAAAGGATGAATGTGTTTGTTTAGCACTTCATAATACACCAATTGAATTGGAGGTACAAAAAATTTCATAGATAAGCGGTCAATCGATCCTTAAGGTCCCTTGGAACATCCAAATTAACACACTTAGTGACTAGGATTTACAAATGGAGACACAAAAAACTTACCCATTGGTTCTTGAAACTTTGATCTTCTTTTTCCCATGTCAGTGCAAATGAGTTAATTCATGCTCTTGTGTTCACTAAAGATCCTTAGCATCCTATATGACTAGCTATGTGGATTATTCTAATTTCAAAAGCATCCCGAATAGAGCCTCGTTGCCAGCAAGCTTTTAGAGCTCCAACGAGGTTATAAACTGTAATTTCTAAAATATTGCTCCATTGCCAGCAAGCGTTCATATCCCTAATGGAGTTACTCGCATGTTCCCATAGTCAATCTTTTTGTCTCACTTGTATGCATGATATTTCTATTATATATCATTTCTCTTTTGCCTTGAGATGAATATTTGGCAAAGCACTTTTTCTCTTTTTCTTTTTTTTTTGCCTTGACTTGTAAGTAATGAAACCTACTTGGGTGTGACAATTACAGTGGCGCTAAAGTAGAATTTTAGATTTTTCACTAGTCATATGATCAACTAGGTGTCTAGAATGAATTAGAGATTTTATTAATGTGTTTGAGATATAGCAATTGATAGATTTTGGGTTAACAAGTCTCAAAAAGTGAAATCACTACCCAACCATAAGTAAAGCATCGTCACAGGGTGATGTTAAAAATGAATGACCTTATGACCTCAAGGACTTCATGTCTGAATATCTAAAAAAGAAGATGACCCTTGTTTGTCTTGAATGCAAACAAATGATAAAATTGGACAGTTTCCTTGTTTTATTAATGTTGTTATATGCAAATGCAGAAATTTTGTGAATGCAATGCATTGAAAAACTATATGTGATGCAGTGCTTTTAAGAAAATGATATTTAGTGCAGAAAGAAAATTCTAAACTAACCCAACCCTTAGATATAATTTCGTCCTTAGATATAATTTCATTTAAGGTACATGTTATTCATAGGGTCAAGGAGTTTAGTGTATGTAGTTCATCAGTCTAGCATAAAGATATCTTTCAAAGAAGGACTTAGCTAAGTGTATATGTCCAGCATCTTCAATGTTGATTTCCTTAGTTTTTGGATTTGGTGATGAAACTAGGGTAAAGTCTTATGCAAAAGATTGGATAAGGGGAATGGAAGGATGAAAAAGAGGTGTTGGATAATGGATCGGATATTGAAATTTTGGTGCATGAGCAAATGGAAACGTTCACGGGATCACCATTGGCACACATCTTGAGGGATGGTGGATTGATGGAGGAAAAGTGGATCTCATTTTTTAAGATTTGGATGGAGGAACAACCAGGGACTTTGGTACATAAGGATCCAAAATGGATGAAGGAGGTGATGGAGAAATATATTTAGAAGGTTTGGATGGAGGAACAAAAATCTTGGATGTTGATTTGGATTTTTCTTTAGACTGTTGTGCTTCAAGGAGATGCTTAGGGATCCATGTGGTTTTTTATTTTTCATGCTTTTGCAATTTCTTGGAAAGTGTTGCTTCGACAAGTTCCTTAGGAACCCATATAGCTTTTCATTTTTCTTTCTTTTTCTTAGTGAGCCTTTGTGTCCTTCTTGATGGATGGAAAGTATGTGAAGATGTACGCCTTTGTTGATCTTGCACAAGGGATGGAGGAATATAGGGTCCTAAAATGGATGGAAGAGATGAAGAGGAGGCGTGTACTTGGATTTTGGTTTAGTAAGGGTGCCAACATTTTGAGGAATATCACTGAGGCCATGACCCTTAATATTTTCTTTAATATGGAGGGGTTCTTTCTTGTGAAGGTCTACCCCTTTGTGTTTATAAATGTGTTGACTTGTAGGATCATGACAGGGCTTTTTAGGCATGATGGATCTTTGAGGTGAACATGGAGGATTATGACAAAAAGATGAAGGGATACTTTGATCTTGACATGGAAGAGGACCATTGGATAGGGTGTTTGACTCTTCATTTTGAATAGAATCATTTGGAAAGGTGGAAGAGGCAACATGATCTTCCTTAGGAAGGATTCTTTGCTCTTGAGATGGAAAGGGATCATCTTGGAAGAAATGGAAAGGTATAAGGGAATCATCATGGGATTCTATGGAGATAAGATCTTTTTCAATCATTGGATGGGATGGCCCTTGAGATAGCCCTGGAGGATCAACATGAGAAGTTTCATCATTAGGTTCATTATTTGAAGGATATGATATGGATTGTTGTTGAGAATCCTTAGGAGATGGAGGCATCACAAAAGAGATGGAGGCTACATGTAAGTCATTGCTAAACATAGGTTCATGATTTTTATCCTGCTTAGAAGTAGTTCCTTCTTTTTCTTTAGGTGAGTCATTAGGATCTTCAATTTCAATGACACCATTATCAATGAGATATTGAATATTATGTTTTAATTCCATGAAATTAAAAGTCTTGTATTCATTTTGTCTATGATACGCATAGTAATTACTCAAAATTGCACATCCCCATGTGGTCTTTTTAGGCAATATGATATGATTGTTTTTAAGAAGCTCTTCCAAAGCTAACTCAATAAATTGACCCAAAGGTGTCAACTGTCTATCTAGGGGATAGATGTTCTTTTGTCTTGGTGAAGATATCTTGTGATCTTGTATAAGATTTGGCTTTTGATTTTCAATTACTTTCTGTTCCACCTTATGTAATTGTTTTAGCATTTCTTGAAGTTTGGCGTTCTTAATATCATGAAATTTTATCTCAAGAGGTGTCATTGAATCTTTTTGTTGGGCTTGAATGTCATAAATTTCTTTCTTGAGATCTTGAATTTGTTGAGCCAAGGTAGCCATGGGATTCTTACTTTTGTCAAAAAATTTAGAAGAGTTTCTAGTTTGAACAGGCATTTACAACCGATGGGACCGAGAGCTAGATGTGTTGTAGAAGTCAAGATCAAACTATAGCTAGTTGTTTGTTTAACGTAGTGATTTGAGAGAAGTAACTAAGATCTAGTTTGGTTTCAGGAATGATCTATCTTGTATAAGATGTTATCTAAGTTAACTTAGGTTTGATAAGTAGTTGATTGAGCTAGCTGAGAGATGATCAACAAAATTGTGCAACACAATGGCAGGGGTACACTATCAAGGTTATTAATGCTCAGAATTATGATGACCAATTTTATGCTCATTGTAGACTGATTTGGGCAAATTTGGCTATTTTGACTGATAAGATCAGGAATTCAAATGACGGAGTTCTCAGACCCAAATGATAGTTTATCTGTTTCCAGATGATAAAGACAGTTTTTCGTACGAGTTTCTGCCTAATTTCGTACAATAGTTGGGCAGACTCCAGACAATAATCTACTGACTGTGATGTATATTCGTATGACAAAATGTAAAAGGCCATACGATAGTTGTGCAGTTTCGTATGATAGGTTTTACAAAGTCAGATGACAAACTATTAAGAGCAATGAAGACTCGTACGATAATAGGTATGTAGAAGAATGACAATTCAGCAAACTCGTACGACAGAGGATTGGACAGAGATGAGATTTTGACAGACAAAGTTTCAATGACTAACGAAGACTAGTTTTTTATAAGGACCGGTTTGGACACGGACAGAGTTTTGTTCACTAAGTTTTTGATGTCTTTGATTTATTTTTTTTATTTTTCCAGTTTCAGTTTTAGTTTCAGGGATGAAAAATAGAGTAAACACGCAAGATTTATAATGACTTCAATCACAACATGCTAACCCTACGAAAGTTAGCTTAGAGAAGAAAACCTTTGCTTGCTGACTTAGGTACACACCCAATAGCTAATCAGAATATGGCCACTGAGTCTCACGCAATGGATTCTCAACGTCGTATTAGCAGACTCCAAATGCTAATGGAGGCACGATATGGCAAGTGTCTTGGGAGAGTTATTATCTCTCTTGCACAAACATTATCCCCCTTTCGGAGGTGAATCGAGTAGCTTCTATCTTATAGTTCTTAGTCAGGAATTTATTTTGAAATTACCCCTCAAAGTCACGCAAGCATGATTGAGGCTTATAGCTCGACAAGGTACTAAAACAAGCTATAGTCACGTAAATGTGATTGAGACCGTGAGGCCCTACAAAATTCCCGATATGAGAGATCTCAAAGAGAACTCAAATAATCCCATCCTCTGAGACTTTAATCACCAGAGGCCTATTTATTATAGTGAGTTGGAATGATCAAGTCCAGTTGTACTCACTTGGGTCGTTCTCATAGGGTGATTATTTTTTCCCACTATGACAGGCCCACTAAAGGTACACAAATCTCAAAACTTAAAAAAAAAGCTTTGAGGGTCTAGATTTCTGATTGTCTATAAAAGACAAGAGCATACTCTCCTACCTCTCAGATTTTTTTGAAAACACAAAAGGCAGATTTGTTCTTTAACCACGTGGAAATTTAAGTGCCTAAAAAAATGAACTTTAAAGAATACACGAAGTTTGGTCAATTTTCTTTAGGCAACCTGCAAAACCAATGCATCAGTAGTCATTTTGCTTTTGATTCTTTGACAGGCATATGTTCGATTGATAGATTCTTTTGCAAGCATTCTATAGAAAATCAGTTGGGCTATAAAAATCTCAGGCAACCAAAAGACAAACCAAGGTTAGCATAAGTGTTAGTAAAATCCAAATTCAATTCACGAAAAACCCTGGCAAGTACACTATTTTTGAAACGATAACACAGAAATTAGTATGACAAAGTATAACTTACCGTACGAGTATTCTCACAGACTCAAACGACAAAACACAGAGTCAAATAATCAGAGTAGAAACTCGTACGAGTATTCTAGTAGAACCACACGATAAAAGAAAGGTCTTGACAGAATGTCGTACGATGAAGTATACTCGTACGATATTTAGCAGACATTGTACGGACGAGACCTAAAAGCTAAAAAAGTGATTTTGAGGCCGAAGGATTGAATTCTGAGCCCCACGGTGGGCACCAAAAATGTGTGTGTGAAAAGTGGACTTGTATCTGTATCTGTATCTGAATACACAACACTTCAATTAAGTCATTAGATGCATGGTTAGTAAATTAATAATTAATAATGAACAATAAATCATTACAAAGTGACCTATTGCCTTCTAATAGATGTGAGTTTAGTCTTGCTCTCAGAAGTTTATATGCAATACCAGTGACTAGACAACATCTAAATGAAGGATTTAATCTATATGAGCATGAATTTGAGCTAAATGAATGCAAGATTTAAGCTAGATATGCAAGATTTAATCTAACATGATTTAACCAATATTAAGCTAGATGATTTAATAAGGATGCAATAACTAATATGTAATATCTCAATGCACAAATCTCAATGAACCTAGAGAAAAAATAGCATAATAACAATATATTCTCCAGGATCCTTGAATGAGAGATGAGAGTCTGAATTTATTAAAAATTTAGAAAGAAACCAACAGCTGAGATCAAATGATGATGAGCGGTCAAGATTTTTCAAGAGGAAGCACAATCCAAGTGAATTGATGTGATTGGCTGATTTTCTCAGTTTAAAGGAATTTGAACTAAAATTAAGATAAAATTAAAAAAAAACTGATTTATTCTCTATTTCATTCAATTTTGATATTTAATTGTTTTAATTGCTTTCTTTGACATTTTTCTTCAATTTTTAATTTGATTTTCAAGATTATCTCCATTTGATTTCTTTTCTCAAATTTTAATTTGATTTTTCCAATTAATTTTCATTTTTGATGATTTAATGGAAAATTGATTTATTTAATTAAATATACTAGGATATTTAATAAAATAAATAAGATAGTTGTTTAAAAATGATTTACTTGAAATGATCAGAGTGATTAATCTGCCATGTGACATTTGATTATTTAAAAAATTAATTGTGTGCTCAAGATTAATTTTAATTACCTTTGGTTAGGACCTTGGTGATGTTGTCGAGATTAGGGGGCCTATGGTTTAGATGACCATTTTTAGGGTATTACACCAGGAAGGGACAAAATGCTTATCCTAGGAATAACATTTTAGTTTGTCAAAGATGTAATGGTCTTGGCCATAGAAGTCATGAGTGTAGGAAGAAGATTTTTCAGATATATGGCAACCCTTCCACCTTCTCTTCCAATAAAATTCCAAGGTATAGCAACTATGGTCAGCATGGAAGAGATAATAGAATGTATGAGAGACAAAGTTTTGCATGGAGTAAAATCAGAAGTGCTCCTAGAATGTCAAGAAACTCTTTTGTTTCATATGTTGGTCACAATGACATGGTTTGCAGAAGAAGATCAAACTGGTTTAATAGAAGGCCCTCAAATTAGTTGTTTGTCATTAACACAGTCTACTACTACAACAATGTTTTGGGAGTAAGGACCAGTCACCAAAAGGAAGTCAACACTGCTCCAAAGGCTACAAATGAGAAAAGGAGGGAGACCAAGTAGGTATGGAGAAAGAAGCAAGAGGATATGACCATGGGAAGGCACTGTGCATTCAATGCATAGATGATATCTCCTAAAGATTAAAGGAGATGTAGGAATTTAGGTGGAGCTACATGTTGAACACATCATTCACCCCCATAGTGAAAAGGACAAATGGAAAGACAAGCTTCTACTGGCATAAGGGAGAAGATGAGATGACTGTGTGTAGTTACTTCCTTGGCTACACATCTATGTATGAGATATGGATTACTATTGCAAGTGTCAGTGGATGGCTTAAAGTGCAAATTGGCATCAGAGACATTTGACTCAGGAAGATGGAGTTTAGAGGAAGGTGTTCTGGTAAAGATATTGGTCTAGTAAAGTAAACCGGTATGTATAGTATGTTATCAGTATGGATATTAACCGGTATTGTAGATTATGTGAGTCAATGTGTTCTGGGATCATTGCATTAACTTGAGTGGCTTGGATTGAGGAAATTATGTCTCAGGTGATATTGGAAAAGTCCTGAATGACAATGTGTTGGTTCAGTAGCTGACCTTATATGCATACATCATTATGATTTAACTGGTATGTTAGTTGACATGATGTTCATGTGGTTTGGCATTGTGGTCACGTAAGATCATGTCACAAGGGTGTGATGTATATCATGGAAGTGGAATGCCATTAGTAGATTATGTATGCTCAACTCTACTGGTACAAGCTACAAATTGAAGCCCTGATTTAGGACCTAACAGGCAAAGAATACCTGAGATCTATGATTTAGGGGGAGTTCGTATCTTTACTTCCCTTTATTTTTGAACCATATGTTGGCAAAAGAGGGAGAGTTACTTGCACAGGGGGAGATAATACAGTTGGTATCAGATTGGTACATACAATTGGCATCAAGTTGGTGTCTGAGCCCTCTATCTCAAGTGTTGTTGGATGAGAGGATGTAGAATATAATGGTCAAAGGGGGAGAAGCAATAGGTAGAAAGTTTTGTTAGTCCCCTTTGTCATTGTTGTCAAAGGGAGAGAGGAAACTTGTAGTATACTGAATACTACATGTGTTGATATCAATGCCAAAGGGGGAGATTTTTGGCATTGTGTTATCATTGATGTAAACCGGATTATGGTGTCAATGATGTCAACCAATATAGCATGTCACCAATAAGTATGGAATGTTGACTGGTGAGTAAGTATTGGAGACCGGTATGGTATGTCAACTGGTGAGTGATGTGTTGGTAGTGTGTTATTGAAAAATCGGTAAGAATGTGACCAACAAGAAAGCATGGTTGAACTAATGAAGAATGTGCAGGCAACTGGTATGTAGTTTGATTGATGACATTCTATGGGACTCCCACCAAATGAAGATGTTGTCACTAGATGAAGAGAAGACTGATAGAAATTGTGCTACCTCAAGATAGAAAGGATGACAAATGGGCAGTCTACCAGATTATATGTCTCATTGAAGATATGTTTTCTCAAATTTAGTAAAGTCATATCAATGCAATGCCGGAAGAAGAATGAGCAACAAAGATCCACTCTCATTGGCTATTGGCATGTTAAGTGCATCAGTCCATCTACTCCCACTAGTTAGTGTTAATACTCATCTTATCTCACAGCATGCATGGAATGCATCACAACCCTCTAAGATGACCAAAGTGAAACACAAAGATGCCTCTAGTGTGTGAAAAGAGAGATATGCATCGAATCATCAAGAGAAGGCATGATAAAATACTGGGATAGAAGAGGAAGAATAAGAAGTGATGAGTTTGCCTCTTTGGCAAACCGGTTGAGATGATGTCTGAGATAATGAAGGAGAAGGAAAGGTTAGCATTGTTGACATGGAGTTATACCAGGATGCAGATGGAGAGTAGTGTCACCATAGTTGGTGACAAATGAAGTTTGATGGCATGAAGTCATCAAGGATGTTACCAGTATGCAGACAGATGTGTTAGTCGGTAAACAGGAATAGAGTCGTGTTCAAGAAACCAGTACAGAAGATTTAAGACAATTCAAGTGTTGTGGTTCATAATATATGCTCATAACTGTGGCATGTGTCTGTGATTGAAACCGCATCAAGATTGGTGAATTGGAGAGCACACTAATAATTGACCGATATGTGCTTTGTAAAGAAGAATGAATACCAGTCCAGCATGCAAGTAGGTAAGGCAATCGGTAAGCTAACAAAGAGACAAAGTGAAGAGATGAACTTTGAAGTAGGAGAAGTCTAGGTCGTCATGACCTAACTGACAGAATGGTGAATTGCATGGCATGAAGGTTAACTAGTTAATGTAATCGGTAAGGAAAGATGAACCAGTAGTATAAGGAAAATACAAGTAGAGTGTTGTTGGTCGATGACTCATCCAAAACTAACATAGGTAACTGAGGTAGATGCTGACAGAGTTGACACATGGTCTCTAGGTGGCAAACGTGCAATTTTAGATGAAGGGTATGTCGATGAAGTAGTTGTCGACTAAAGATGTGTTTAATGCAGTTGGAAAAATTCACAAGTGAGTTGGAGAGGATTCTGGCTCGAAGTAGATCAAAGGATGACTCTTGGTAAGTTGATCGAAGCAAGATATCTGATCATCTTGTCGATCTAGAGAAGGAAGTTGCTAGTTCATTTATTGTGATTGACTAAAGAAGGGTCATGTTTTACTAAAGATAGAAAATGTGTATTGGAAGAATCAAATATGGCAATGCCCTCTGATTTGTTGTAGATTGTGAATGTCAAAGATGAGATCAGATTTGATTTGATAAGGATTGGGTTGGTGAAGAAAACCCTAGGATGTAAGATTTGATTTTTATTTTTGGCAGGAAATATTGATTATAAATATGCATATCAAAGATAAAATTTGATATTGTTGTGGTGTCAAACCAGAGACAAGGTGAGTGTGCATAAGAGAGTTAATCAGTCAGAGAGTTCATCAGAGAATATTGAAGTAACTGAGTGTTTGAAGAGAAAACCGGTAAGAGGGGTTCAACTGATAAGAGGTGTTTTAGTCGGCAAGAAACAGAGTAACTGGTAAGTTTTTGATTAAGGACAGAGAAGGGAAGGTGACTATTGAAAAGCAGAAGAGTGATCAATCTAAATGCAAGAGAAGGGTTTAACCGGTAAGGCATAGAGTAACTGGTATCCAGTTACACAGTCTGATAGTTCATCTAATCGGCAGTGGATGAACCGATAAGGTAGCAACAAATTGTGAAGGAAAGCAGAGAGAGTGTGAGTGGAGATCCAACATGGCAGAAGCAAAGCAGAAGAGAAATCAGACAAAGAGGACTGAGATCCAACAAAGAAGAGTTGAAATGGAAGAGGAGAGTTGAACCGGTAGAGAGAAGTTAAATAGGTGTTACAAAACTCATTTGTAACAA
The DNA here is from genome assembly GCF_030272615.1 of Cryptomeria japonica. Lineage (NCBI taxonomy): Eukaryota > Viridiplantae > Streptophyta > Pinopsida > Cupressales > Cupressaceae > Cryptomeria > Cryptomeria japonica. The sequence goes on along the minus strand of NC_081409.1, from coordinate 924,584,524 downwards.
GATGCTTTCATTGTAATAAGCTTTTATTTCATTGTAATCACTGAGTTGGAGCTTGATGCAAGGGTTGGTTCTCCTTGGTTTGGTACCCTAAATCAACAGGGGTTGGTGCTCCTTGGGTTGGTGCCCTAAATCAGTAGGGGTTGGTGCTCCTTGGTTTGGTTCCCTAAATTTGTAGGGGTTGGTGCTCCTTGGGTTGGTGCCCTAAATCAGTAGGGGTTGGTTCTCCTTGGGTTGGCTCCCTAAATCATTGTAATACAGTTGTTTATTGTGAGGCTGGATTGGAGTAGTAGACTCTAGTAGCATTTCTCACCGATTTTTTTCCCATATTGAGTTTTCTTCATATATCTGATGTTATGTGTTGTGTCTTTGTGTGCTTGCATCTTGATCTCTTCCCTTATCTCACCGGTAAATTTACTTAGTGTTTAAACTCCTAACCAGTACACACTTTTAGGATTAAAAGGTTAAGATTATTGAAAACCACTTATTCACCCCCCCCCCTCTCAGTGGCATCTTGTGTTCTACACTTTCTAGATCAATGGCTCTATCAGTGCATTAACAGGTTGTTGTCATTGTCAAAAAATCTTGGCACTGGGCTTTAGTGGGATAGTATTTACTATTACCGAGGTATCATGTCTTCAACTCTTAATAGCTACATGTTATGACTCCTCAATAATCCTTGAATGGTTGAAGAATTTTTCTTATTTCTTTTTTAGTGTATACCTTTCCAACAAGAACCTCTCTTTTGTCTTTGTTGTTACCAAAATTATCAATGTTTCAATATCTCCTTCTAACTCTACATGTGGTTTCTTCCATTGAGCAACTTCATCACAATCAAATATTCTCTCTAGAGCTACCATCCCTTTGGGAATACTATTTATCTTGAGATTTATTGTCCCTTAATCCTCTAATTCTATAGGCTCATGATCCTCATCATCAATTACTTTACTTGAGATTCAAAGATGCCATTGCACATGATGAACTCTAAAATATGTTGATCATTATCAGAGTCTTAAAATTTTGTCACATTATTTTTCATTGCAAGAGTTGAAACTAATTCAAATAAAAATATTTTTAATATTGAACCCTCCATTGGCTCAAGGGAACTAGCTAAAACTACCAATGAATTAGCAACATTTTTCCTTTGGTGTGAGACTAGTCTAATTTTGAAGGCACCAAAATCATCAATCAGATCCCACACACAGTTCTAGTATGTGTACAACCTTTTGTAATGCCAAGTATATTGACTTATAATTAACTTAATGGCAAGCTAAGAATATCCCTCGACTATAAATAGTAATTTAACCTTCTTCTTATGGGCAAGGAGGAGACAATATATCAAGGCCTCATAATCTATCATATTTTTAGTGCGGGAAAAATTGACTCTATAAGAAGCAAAGAAAGACTTACCTTTGGGGTTGATCAACTCTATCCTTGCACCATAGCCTTGTTTACTCTTGTAATTTCCAAAACATAATCTCTCCATCCTTTCTTCTTTGGCATCAACATTGAACTTTGATTTTCCTTTCTTATTAGGGGAATGAGACTTCGGTTCTTCTTCTTTTCTAGGTTGGTTAGGCTAATAATGATCAACAAGTTCTTCCATTTGAGGCTACACCTCAAGTTGCTTATTTTTTGGTTCAACTAGCATTGTGTCCTATATCATTTCAGAGAATTCAAATCTTCCTCATATGTAACACTCTTGAACACTATGGTTTACTTCTATAGTTCATGTTCTTGAAAATGTTCTTCACTTTCTTCTCATGACAACTAAATATTTTCTCTTGCCAAAGCATCTTGGCAAGCTACACATGTAAACTCTGAATGCTCTTAATGGGGTATGTGACACCATCTGAATGAAAGAAAACCTGTAACCATAGACATGACAATTTCTACATAATATAATTGATAAATCAAACAAATAAACACTTAGAATTCCATATGTAAAGAATAGACAACATACCCATCAAAGTTTACACAAGATATACCCTAGGAAAACCCCCATAAGGGAAAAAACCAGCCTCCAAAAGTATCTATCATCCTTGTATTATCAGCAATGCACCATTACAAGTACACCCATGAAATCCTTTGAACCTCATCCATCAAAAACAACTCCATGTGAACAAGCATGTAACCACACATGCCATGCCATGCTTCCAACCTCTACAAATGCTAACCTGTCTTACCCAAACAACTACCCTTGTGGTTTCTTTTATAGAGTCAAACTCCCGTAAAATCACCAAGTGGTAATACATCAATACCATGTGCTAAAACCATGTGCTACCAACCCATTGACCCCACATCTAATATTGGGTTCTTTATTAAATTTACTTTCCCAAATATTAACTAATTACAATAATATATCCAATGTTACAATACAACTCATTAAGTGATCCCAAGAATATTCTAAGGAAATCTCTACACTTTACATGTCCATGTGCAACTCATATAATAAAAGAAAATATTATAATTACAACATTATGCAAGGTGTACAACACCTATTTTTCCAACATTCTCCCACTTTTTGTATGCATTGCATAATAGGCAATAAGTAACTACAAGCATGAACAAGGGAACAATCCTTAAGTGACATATACCATCAAGTAATTAAAGTGCTCAATATGCTCCATCAAGATACCTGCAATGAGAAACAAAGTGATCACCATCTCATACATGAATGCTCTCACCCTCCACCATGCCATTGCAATTGGACATAGAAGAGGTCATCCAAAGAGAAAGCCACATAATTTGTCACAATGAATGATAAGTCCTACCTCAACTGATATCCCAAACACAAACACTCAATCCAAAGTTATCAAATGTATCAGTATATATACAAAACCAATAAGCATAGCTGAAATAGCACCCACAACAAGTGATAACACATCCAACTATCCATACCTCCAAGGTATACAAAACATATCAAGTGAATCTCATATCATCAAAATATATAACCTGTAACATTCAACCATAATCTCCAAGTGCAATACATCTCACATACACACCTAGAAACTCCCATTGCATAGGTAATGTCAAATTTGAAATGAATCAACTAATAGAATCATATAGAAAGTGTAACCATAACCATGAAGTATCAAGGAAAATCTATAACAATATGCATAACATGTAAACCAATAACCTACAAGTACAATTCTCACCACAAGTCTCCAATTCCCTCCCATATTCTTCATGTTAGACAGATTTGATACCGAGAGTAAACTGAGAGGGGGGGTGAATCAGTTTACTATCAGAAATCAGAACTATTGCATATCAAAACCTTTAAACTGAAGCACAAAGAAACCAATGCAATGAAGGATAAAACATGAAAGCACAATACTCACAATACCAATATTGTTGACGTTGAAAACCCGGTAAAGGGAAAAACCATGGTTGGAAACCCTACCCACAATCAGATTATACTTCTACAACAGGATGTGAAATAATTACAATGGGGATTGCACTTGCAATAAGGCCAACCACCTAGAGCACACTGCTCATCACAAAAAGAAGTCTCATTGACTTACAAAACATTGGACTACAATCCAGAAAGAATGAACTATGAAAGTAGCATCTACTAATGATTGATACAATTCCAATTAAGCACAGATGTCTGCCCTACAATACAAAACCTTCATTTAATGATATAACCTTTTTCGCACATAAACCACTCTTTGATAATGCGGACATGACCAACCCATAATCATCCATACCAATTATATGAATAAGTCACCTATAAATACAGATCATCAACCTTATTGACAAGGTTGGCTAAACCCTAAACCCATAATAACAAAAATTACATTAAACGGTATTACCGGACCAATATTGTGATTTACATTACATAGCATGGACCTAATTCAAATAACCAAACAATTATATCTGCCGGCAATTCCATTAAGACAAAAATCCAACACGCTTCACCAACCGTTAGAAACCCTCAGTGAAGTTGTGTGTGTGAAAAGTGGTGATCCTATAAGCTATAAGACATAAACACTTCAATAATTCATTGCATGCATGGTTAGACAAATATAATCAATGACTGTAAAAACCATAACAAATTGACCTATTGCCTCCTAAAAGATGCGAGTATAGACTTGCTCTCATATTTATCTAAGCAATACCAGTGACTAGACTACACCAAGATGGAGGATTTAATCTATGTGAATGCAAAATTAAGCTAAATGGATGCAATATTAAGAAAATTAAGCTAGATGGATGCAAGCAATGATTATCAAGCTATATGATTCTAATCAACCTAACATGATTAAACTAATATGCAAAAAGATAATATGCAATAATCTCACTGCACAATATTCTCAATGACTCTAGAGCAAAAATAACATAATAACAATAAATCTCCAGGGTTCTCTGATTGAGAGATGAGAGCCTAAATTTATAGAAAATCTAGAGAGAAAACAACGGTCAAGATTGATTATCGACAAGCGGTCAAGATTCTCCAAGAGGAAGCACAATCTAGGTGATTTGATGTGATTGTTTGCTTTCTTCAGGTTGAAGGAAATAAGGTTGAACTAAAATTAAGATAAAATCAGAAAAAATAATTTATTCCATTTTCCTTTCTTAAAGAAATCTTTCTTTGATTTATTTTCTTTCATTCAATTTTGCTCCTTTTTTTAAATTTCTTTTTCAATTTATCTTAAATTGATTTCTTTTTCAAAATAATTCCTTTTTTAATGATTAATTCCTTTTCGATGATTAATTCTTTTTTGATGATTTATTCCTTTTTGATGATTTAATGACAAATTGATTTATTAATTAAATATGCTAGGATATTTAATTAAATAAATAGGATAATTGATTAAAGAGATTTTGATGATGTACTTAATTTAAGTGATTAATTTGCCATGTACTATTGATGATTTAGGAATTAATTAATTAAGTTCTCAAGATTGATTTAATTGCCTTTGGTTAGGACCTTGGTGATGTAGTCGAGATTAGGGGCTCATGGTTTAGATGACCATTTCTAGGGTATTACATTTTCCCCTCTTTGAATTGATGTGCGAGCAGCGCATTGATTCAATGAACAGTTGATGTCAAAAATATACCAGTTCTGAACTTGATGGATCACGAATGCATAAAAAGCAAGATATTCAACTTGATTTGAAGCAATGAAATTAAACAGATTGATCAAAGCGATATCCCAAACTTGATTGAACTAGGACCAATGAAGAGCGAAGATACTGAACTTGAACTTGATGGATCAAGAAGCGGGTACCAATCTATAACTTGATTGAATTAGAATCGGTTGAGTAAAGAGATAATATCGATTATGAACTTGATTGAACAAGAACCAATCAGTGAAACAGAATGTCCAACTTGATTTGATGCAATGAAACTGAACACCTATTTGGATTGAGTGTGTGATCACTATCAAAAAGACTCTTTAAACCCTTGATTAGGTTTAAATGAATAACTAGCTTGATGAGGTGCGATGAAACTGATTACCGTTAAGAGACTAATTCAGATGAAGACAATATAAGCTTGATTTGGTGCGATGAAACTGATATGCCCCTAGAGATTGATTTGATTCAAAGAACCTCAACTTCATATGATGTGATGAAGTTGAGATGCCCCTAAAAATGAGGTCTTGTTTGAAGAGATTTGATTGATGTTCGATTTATCTTTGGTTGAAAAGATTTGTTGCTCTGCTTTTTATGAAGATTCGAAGAAAAAAATTCTCGACTTTTGATGATGTAATAAGGATGCCCACTTGGGAGCAAAATTGAAAGATGGTGAGATACCATAGTGATTTGAGGCAATTCAAGTGATAAAAAGATTTAGCAATGATGATTTGAGCACGAAGAATAAATTAAGAATTGATTTGAGATATATTTAAGGAATTTTGAGTTAATTGGAAAAGAATTGAGCACAGAGTGATGCAAAGATTGACCTGTTGATGAATGTGCCAAGTGGTCAACGTAGTGAGAATTTGTCTAAGAAAATTAATGTCAGATTTCGATTTCAATCCCAAAAAATGGACTTGGGATGGTCAATTTAGCTAGGGGTACAAATTTCGTGTCAATCGGAGCAAGTTTTGAGAAAAATGATCGTTTTGGATTCAAGCTTAATTCAAAGGAAATAAAAAGTAAAGTTATCATGTTGAAAGCTCTTGAAATGCACAAAGCTTAATTTGAATGCAACCTAAGACTTTAGTCACTGGATTTGGTATGCTATTTATCATCACTAAGCGTTTTAAAATGTTGGAGATAGACATGAGCACCAAGGCACAAAGAGCCAGGATGACCTGGATGTCATGTCCTTTTGATTTAGCATGCGAACATAAGCACCAAGGCATAAAGAGCCAATATTACCTGAATGTTGCTTACATGCAAACACACAAGACAAAGAAGAGCTTCTTCCTTTACTAGGTAATAGTGATTATCTTGTTTGCAATGACCCTTTTATCATTCATATCCTAGGACAGATTAAGCATGCATTTCGATTATATAATAAAGAAAGTTACTCGAAACAGACAAGGAAATAGTTCCAACCTCCCTCTAGCATACAAATAAAAGGACTCGAGGTATGTGTGGCAATTTCACCTTGATGTGGAGGCACTTATCACAAACAACCAGTTTATGAGATGTTTCCATATCATTGGAATCATTCCTACAAGCAGAAAAAAAAAAAAAAAAAAGTATTATGCCCCCAGTGCTTGCTCCTCTTAGTCAAGATAGACTTCCTTGAATTACTTAGAAGGAATAATAAGTGAAAACCAATTTAAAAGACAGCATACAAAGAAAATTTCAATCATAGCTCAGACAGTTTTAGTGATTATTTTCGTTGTTCTTGCTTTGTGTGTTTGATGAGATGTCAGTGGCAAAACCTTGCAGTGGTTAGGAGATAGGTAACTAACTCAGATTGGATGACCCGGTAATACCGACATAAAGAAGACTTGGTTAAACTATTCAGGACATTTAGATTGATCAGTTTCAAGCCATGAGGGTTCCAAGAAGAACCAAGGTGTCACAAAAGCGACTAAAGGATATATACAAGCTAAAGCAAAGATGCCAAAAAAAGGGAAATAAAGTAGGAAATGCCAAATGTGTGTTGATAGATGGAGCACTTTAGTAAAAGAGGCGCCTGTTTGTCAAGTTTTCACCTTCTTGGCAGAGATTCTCTTTTTTTACTACCAATGTGCCTGTTTACCAAGTTTTCACCAAGGCATTTGATTTTTCTTTTTTCTTTTTTTTTATTTTTAGGATTTTTTAAGGATATTTTATGATTTTTAGGTTTTTTAATGTTTACCTCTAGTTTCTAGCAAGGTAAAAGGTATTTTGAGCGAATGAATGAATAAATGGGATAAAAATGGATAAGTGAATGATGGAGGAGTCTTACACAATTCCAAGGACTATCTCACAATAGGATAACATGTCAATCCAAGAAAAGGGACCAGATATAGCAATATAAAGCAAGGGTATGGTATAAAAAATGTCATATGGTCCAAAGAAATGACCATGTTAGGAGGTTTGTTATATTTTATGTCCTTAATTTTGATCAAGATCAAGAGATGGGTTTTGGATAGGAGGCAAATAGGATAAACAAGATCAAAGGTGGTAATGAAGGATAAAAGTAAGAAATGGATAAAATAACAGATAGGAGTTGAAGGGTATGGATCAAGTGTAATAGATGGGACACACAAAGCCTGTAAAGATCCTTAACCTTGTCAAGATCAAAGGTGGAAAAGGGATATGCATGTAGATAGAGTTGATGCAGCCATAACTGGTAAAAACCCTCAAAAGAGTCAACTGGCTTATGCAGCAAGAGAGACACAAAGAAAGCAGCAAGAAAACATAACAAATTCACATAAACAGATCATATTAAAACCATATAACTTCTGGCAATCATCCAGAAATCATTATATTATCGTCAAAGAACATCTAATAGTTAACTAGTTACATGTAGGCTTCAAGCCAAATACAATCCAACCAAGACTCTAAGAATCAACTAGATCACAACATGTGAATCTCAATCCTTATTTTGAGTTCTACTTCCTTTGGCTCCACAAATGAATACATGATAACATATTTATACCCACCGGAACGCTTCCAGGTTGGACTCATAAGATTACATTCACCTATGTAGGAAAATGAAACGTGTAATTAGGTCTGCCTTAAGAATTAAGAAATATTTCTGGAAAATAACAACCAAGTGTTATCATTCAGCAGGAAGGTCGGCCACATGCCAAAGAACATCGGACAAGACCCAAGATGGATCCACATGTTAAGAATTGCACCGGTACTGAATGAAAAAACAACCAGTAAGCATAAGAACTATCCTAAAACCCAGAAACAGTCAACCGCAAGTGATAATTGACCCAAAAAGAACCCAAATGAACTGAAAAATATGGAATCAAGCATATGAAACCATCTGGAAACCGAAAACAAGATCTGCCATGAAGAACAAGGAACTATCAATACATACCAGTAAGAATACATAAAACTGCATAAAGAACTAAACAAGAACAAAACTGAAAGGAAATATTTTTTGTTGATGCAAGATTGCTCATTGACTGGGGATGCTCCTGCATCAAACAACCCAAGTAGAAAATATGTTCTATGAGAGGCAAATGATGAACATATAAAAGGATTCAGAATGAATATCCCATCCTCATTTATGATCCAAACATCTTTATTTGCCAACCTCTGTTTTAGCTCCTTCAATGCCTCAATCAGCTTCTCTAACCCCTGATTGTCTTTGTTTCCCTTTCTTTTCTTCAAATCTGCACATTGTCTCTTTTTCTGCAACTCTGATTTGGTTTTGCCACAAGACTTCATCCGGTTTGTCACCATTATCTCTCTGTCAACCGGTTCTATATGTCCATCAAGCTCAACTATCAGATCCTTTTTCAAGCTCATGTCACCCTCTGGTATAACCTCTACAACTGGTTATCTCAAATCTTTCTTCAAACCCTCTAGTATAACTTCTGTCACCGGTTCTATCAAACCTTCCGATATAACCTCTACGACCGGTTTCTCAATATTGCAACTTCTCTCAAGACTCATATTCTTCACCTCCTCTTTCTCCTTCAAACAAATCAATGTGAACTTATGTCCATCCTTTTCAATAGTAACTAGGTTTCTTCTACAGTCATAAATATCTCTTCTATCATACTGCCAAGGTTTTCCCAACAAGACATGGCAAACACTAAGACACAACATCACATAAAACTTCATCTCTGAAAGGCCCAATATTGAAACTCACCAAACACTGCTCCTTTATCTCTATCTTTTGATCATCTTGTAACCAACTTACCTCATAAGGACAAGGATTCTTAAGCAACTTCAACCCAAGCTTCACAACTATCTCCTTAGATACTAAATTATCAGTACTTCCTTTATCTACAATGAACTTGCAACACTTACCACCTAATTTGCATACAGTCCAAAAAAGACACTGCCTCTGAGTAGATCTGGTGTCCTTTCTTCTAAACATAATAGATTCTCCTTGGTCTGATGCACAGTCAAATCCAATATCATCTAGTTCTTCACTTGCCACAGAACTTCTTATCATTCCTTGCTTACATTCATAGGATCTATGTTCGGTTTCTCCACACTTGAAGTATTTGCCAGGAAATTCTCTATTGGTATTGTTGCTACCTTTTCTTGGTGTCTTTTGTTCCAGTTCTTTACTCCACTTAGGTTTTGACTCCTCTTCTTCAACCGGTTTCTTCATACTATCACTCGTCTTGAATTTCTCCTTTCCCTTATTCAGTTGTCTTCTTCTCACCTTCTCCTCAACCTTTAAAGCATACTAGTAAGCTTCTTCAATTATGGAAACCTTCAACATACTCATCTCATCTTAATTGTTAAAAGCAAGTCCATTGATGTACCTCACCACCTTTTCTCTATCCATCTCTCTATGTCCATATCTAATCCCCACCTTGTATAATTCCTCAGTATATTCCTTCACACTCATGTTTCTCTATTTCAGGTTTTGGAACTTCTTGAACAGTTCCAATTCATAGTCTTTCGATATGAACTTGGCCTTCAATCTTGCAACCATCTATCTCCATCGGGTGATCTTCAATTAACCATTCTCCACTTTGTCTTTCTGTAATTCTTTCCACCATAAGGCAGCAAGCCCTTTCAACTTGGTATGTGCCAACCGAACTCTCTGTGGGTCCTTCACATCCTCAAACTCGAACTAGTCCTCCAACTCTCTAATCCAATCGATCAGATCCTTCAGGTTCAGTGTTTCGGAAAAGTTGGAAACCTCAACTTTATGAACTTTACTTGCTTGTGCCACTTCTTTTAGGAATATTTCCTCTCTTTCATCTTTCGATCCTTTAGCTTCCTCAAGCTCTTCACCGACTTCCTCATATTCATCCTCAAAATCAGGGTTTCTTCACAAACCAGCCAAAGCATTTCGGATTTCATTCCACTTCATTCTTGAAGTCTTCCATCATGTGCTCTACCCTCTGGGGGTTTGTTCTCCATGGCAACATCTCTTCTTCCACTCTAGTGAACTGCCTCAACTCGGCGATCTGACTACCGATTTCAATTCCTCCCCTCGACGATCTATTGAACACACGTGCAACCTGCCTCCAATCGGCGATCCATCCACCCCAAGGAATGCCCCAATGTTTGCAAATGATTCTTCCACCAGCCAGTCCATAGCCAACTCTAATACCACTTGATGCAGCCATAATCGGTAAAAACCCTCAAAAGAGTCAATCGTCTTATGCAGCAAGAGAGACACAATGAAAGCAGAAAGAAAACATAACAAATTCACACAAATAGGTCATATTAAAACCATATAACTTCTCACAATCATCCGACAATCATTATATTATGATCAAAGAATATCTGGTAGTTAACCGGTTACATGCAAGCTTCAAGCCAGATACAATCCGACCAGGACTCTAAGAATCAACCGGATCACAACATGCAAATCTCAATCCTTATTTTGAGTTCTACTTCCTTTTCCTCCACAAATGAATACATGATAACATATTTATACCCACCGGAACACTTCTGGGTCGGCCTCATAAGATTACATTCACCAATGCAAGAAAATGAAACATGTAATTAGGTCGGCCCTAAGAATTAAGAAATTTTTCTCGAAAATAACAACCAAGTGATGTGGTTCAGAAGGAAGGTCGGTCACGTGCCAAAGAACATCGAACAAGACCCAAGATGGATCCACACATCCAGAATCCCACTGGTACTGAAGGAAAAACCAACTGGTAAGCACAAGAACTATTTTGGAACCCAGAAACAGTCAACCGGAAATGATAACTAACCGGAAAAGAACCCACATGAACTGAAAATCTAGAATCAAGCACATGAAAGCATCTAGAAACCAAAAACAAGATCTGCCACAAAGAATAAGCAACTACCGATACATACCAGTAAGAATACAGAAAACTGCATAAAGAACTAAATAAGAACAAAATTGAAAGGAAATATTTTTGGTTGATGCAAGATTGTTCATCGATCGAAGATGCTCCTACATCAAGAGCGAATGAGGGATAATGGAGGATGAAGGATGATGGAGGAAGAGGGATAATAGATGGATGTACATGGATGGAACTTTCCCCTAGTGTAAAGTGCAAAAGGATAATGGATTATGCATGGCGCCTATTTGCAAGGTTTTCATCATGGTACTTGCCCAAGGTGCCACAAGAAGTAGTTTTCACACATGGACAAAATTATTTCTCTTTACTTTTTTCTGAATTTTTTTTTTGGAAGATAATGGATGCATAATAGGAGATGGAAGAAGGACTCCAGTGTCTTGCTTCTTTGGATGGTACCCTTGGAATATGTTTTGCAATAGACCATGTCTATGAAGGTATTCTCAAAGATGTTGGTAGGATGATGAAATGAAACTAGGGTAAAGTCTTATGCAAAGGATTGGATAAGGGGGATGGAAGGGTGAAAAAGAGGTGTTGGATAATGGATCAAATATTGAAAGGTTGGTGCATGAGTGAACGTAAATGTTGGCGGGATCAACATTGGCACACATATTGAGGGGTGGTGGAGTGATGGAGGAAAAGTCACTCGTACATTCGAGGCTAATTTCCAACGGCCTATCATCGGAAGTCCGACTACTTTTCATCGGATTGTCAACAAATGTAGTCATCAAAAACTCATCGTCGAGCTTCCCAACGATGCCATTGAACATCAGAATTTTGACGATACCATGAGCTCTTCCGATGGCTGCTATGATTGCTCCTCCAGCCAAAAATGTCATCGAATTACGGTCAGAATTCTGGCGCTCCCCCACTCCCATGCATCATCGACCATCTGAAAAGGAAGTGCTATCGGACATACAGTATCCTTGACAGATGTTTCTTTAGTTTTCATCAAAAATCTGACCACATCAGATTTTGTGGGTCTGACGGTTTGGTCGTCGATGCATGAAAGCATTGAATGAGTTCTACTTTTAAAAATTACATAAAATATTTTTAATTTATTTGATTTAGTCTTATTTGAAAAAAAGATTATCAATGATGTTTCCTTTCTCCAAGAATTGGATCTAGAATCTTTCCATTAGATAATATATAACATCCAATGACTAAATCTTTTCTTTACAGATGCTTATTTTATTTAATCATCTGAGCCTGAATTATAATTTATATTTTTGCAGAAGCAGAAGATACAAGCCAAAGAGTCGTGTGCAAGTAAATTTTGTAAAAGAAAGCAAGCAGGCATTATCTTGAATGACATGGAAACAAGCTCATCAACTTCCCATAAGAGATCAATTGGAGAAAAGCAGAGGAAAGTGTTAAATGGTGATAAATACTTAGAGAGTATGCAATACAAACAAACAATGTCTGGAGTGTGTGATGTGACGTCTGTAATTTATGTCCGGAGGGACTAACTGGTTTTGGAGTTCCTAGGAAACCTATTGGGCTACGATTGGAGGAAATCAATGTGTTCATGTAAGGGATACCTTTTTCTATTATGAGAATGATGATTTTGCACCGAAGAATATTTGGAAGACAATATCCAAAAATTTCTATAGTGTGGAACCAGAGTTGGTGGACTCGAAGTACTTTTCAGCTTCCAGAAGACCAAGAGGTTGTGTACACAATCTCTCAATAGAAAGATGATTTCAAGCATTACCTCTCCCCCCATGACTATTTAGGAAGCACTTACTCAGACAAAGGACTATTGGCCTCCATGGGATCAAAGAAAAAAAATGAATTGCATAGACTCTAGACGATGTGGTAGTGTCCTTCGTGAAGAACTCTGTACTATAATTGAAAATTCACAAGGGAAACTGCAAGATAGTGAACAGAAATACATTATTGAAAAGTGCAAAGAATGGAACTTGGTTTGGGTGGGGCCAGGTCAGGTGGCTCCTCTAGAGGTTGATGAGATAGAAATTATATTAGGATTTGAAAAAGATCACACTCATGGAACTTCTTGTGCGACTGGTCGATTTCACTATTTGGGTAATGCATTCCAAATAGATACAATTGCATACCATTTATCTATCTTGAAAGCATTTTATCCTGATGGCATTAAAGTTCTTTCTCTATTTTCTGGTATTGGTGGAGCAGAGGTTGCTTTGCATCGACTTGGGATACATTTAAGTTGTGTTGTATCTGCGGAAATATGTGAAAAGAAAAGGCTTGTCCTTAATAGTTTGTGGACAAAAACCCAACAGACAAGTAGGTTGATTCAGAGGGAATATGTCCAAGATTTGAATATAGAAGTACTGGAGTTTTTTATTAGAGTTTTTGAAGTCATCTTGAACTAGAGTTGTCATTGCTGCATTTGAACTCTTTTAACACTTCAAACTTTGCCTTGCATGATTTACCTGCTTACTCTGTTGTAGAGGATGCCAATCTCAATCCCTTAATGCCATTATCTTCTCTTTAGTGTTGCTGACTAGAAGACTGCCACAGACTGAATGAGAGAAGGAGGACAAGTGCAAGTAATATAAATACACAATCATTCATATTATTGAAGACAAAATTGGTTGGCCATAATTTTAGGCAATATTAGGTTGGTCCTAATTGAATTTAACATATTTTTTTCTAAAATTTCAGTAATCGTGTAACAGTTTACATCATGTTTTTATTGCAAAACTCTTTTTCCATTACTTTCTACCCTTGTTCGACACTTTTCAAAAGAACTTTAGCTAGCGAATATCAATCCTAGTTGTGGCATACCAGTAGAAGTGATCAAATCATTGAAGGTAGGGTAAAATGCTCCAAAATTGAAGAGATTTTTCTTTACTAATTTTTAATGCATGTCAAATTCCTTCCTAAGGAAAATGGTTTACCAAAGCTCAGGTTGCTAGCAACTCTCCACATTTTCTGCAACTTGCCATTGTTGCTTCTCAAGGAGAGGCAAATGATCTAGGAAGATTTGACACTTTGATGGATTTGAATGAAATGGTAGTACTTCATTACATATATTTCTGCACCACTACATTTAGCACATTTCCTAAAACACGTGTTCACATTGCAGCACTTTTAACTCCATTTCGTTTTAATCTCACAACTTTGACAATGACAATGCTATTTTCATTTATAATTTTTCAAGAAAACAAAAAGACATGGGACATGAATGGACAGAAAGTGAGTGGTTGCAGGTCTTGTACTTTCATGACAGTCATCTTTACCTTGTATAATAATGTAATGCAGTTGTTCCTAGATAGAAGAATGTAAGACTACAAAAGATAGACAATTGGCAGATACTTTTGCATAAACAATCTTGCAACCTATAGTTTTAGCACAGTGTCTTCTAATTCTTGAATCTCTCTTGTTGTGTGACACTGATATGTGCTCTCTAATACATTTGTATTTATTTTTTCGTGTGTTTTCTCTAGGCACACCTGAGCCCTAGATCACTAACATAGGGTTAACCATTATGTTCTGCAACATGTTTCTATTTTAGAACTTCAAATAAACATCACTCAGAGTGAGTCCAACCTATTATAGCCAGGTACCATTTTTAGACCTTGGTTTGTTGAAACAGTAGCTAGCCCGGATACCTACTGTATGCACTTGTATTATCCTCTATTTAAATATGTCATTGGGCTAGACCCAAAATGTAACGTGGAAGTCATCTTAAATTGGGCTAGACCCAAATGTAGCATGATAAAGGAATTCAATGTGTCATTGGGTTGGGCCCAAAATGTAACGTGCTAAGGTAAATTAAACAACTATTGGGTTGGACCCAATATCCAACATGGGAATATAGAATAATAATTTATTATTATTTGTAAGCCGACCTGAGGGTGATTAGTTGCTAAGGTTGGTATATAATGCTCCAAGATGAAGTCATTTGGAGACACAACACAATTCATATTTCTTCTATCTATTCTGCTAGCAGCGATTCTCTCTAATGCAAACTTGTGCAAGGCGATTATGCAAGGTTGAAGATAACGAAATTGTCAAAGTATCTTGTGCAAATCAGATCAAGACTTCTGTTGCTCTGTTTTATCATCTGTTGTTAAAGGGCTGCATTCAACATTGATTTCTTGAACTAAAATCTGAGATAAGTCTTGTAAACTATCTTAATTTGAGATAATACATAACACATTTAAAGGCTGGGTTTTTCACCTCCAAGAGGGAGGTTTTCCCAAGGTATTGGTGTCTTGTGTCTTGTGTTTTATTGTTGTTACTGTTCTTGTATCTTGTGTTTTATTGCTATTACTATTTATACACAATCTGATTATAATCAAATTGGTTACATTAACATCTGATTGCTTAAAATTAACATCATAATCAAATTAACATTATAATCAAATTGGGCATCATTCTCATAATAGAAAAAAGGTGGCCCTTGCATGAACACATTGATTTCCTCTAAGCGTGGCCCAATAGGTTTCCCAGGAACTCCAAAACCAGTTAGTCCCTCCCAACATAAATTAGAGACCACGTCACACACTCCAGATATTATTTGTTTGTATTGCATACTCTCTATGTATTTATCACCCTTTAACACTTTCCTCTGCTTTTCTCCAACTGATCTCTTATGGGAAGTTGATGAGCTTGTTTCCATGTCATTCAAGATAATGTATGCTTGCTTTCTTGTACGAAATTTACTTGCACATGACTCTTCCGCTTGTATCTTTTGCTTCTGCACAGAAATAAATTATAATTCAAGCTCAGATGATTAAATAAAATAAGCATCTATAAAGAAAAGATTTAGTCATTAGATGTTACATATTATCTGACAGAAAGATCCTAGATCCAATTCTTGGAGAAAGGAAACATCATTGATAATATTTTTTTCAAATAAAACTCAATCAAATAAATTTAAAATGTTTTATGTAATTTTTAAAAGTAGAACTCATGCAATGCTTTCATGCACCAACGACCAAACCGTCGAACCCACAGCATTATCATCGGTGCAATTTTGTGGTTAGATGGAAGAGGTAAGAAAAGGATGCATGTTGTTAAATGGAAATGGTGTTGCTTGAGTAAGGACTTAGGTGGATTGGGGATCAAAGTCCTCAGGCAACAAGGTATTGCCTTAGAAATCAAATGGATTGTCAAGGCTTTAGAAGGAAATGAACCATGGAAGATATTAATCAAGATAAAATTCATGATTGTCAATCGTTATAACATTTTAGGTGAGAATATTATTGATAATTTCTCATGGTTTGAAATTATTGTCAAGTATGTCTGCAATCTGAGTAAAAAGTCTTAACTATTTTTGGATTTTATTATCTATTGAAATTATTTGGTTTCTTTGGAAGAGAAGGAATGAGAATGTGTTCCAAGGTAAAGGGACGGTTCTTATTGAGTTTAATATTAGAATCAAAATGCTAATTATTATTGAATAGGTATCATTTACGTTGAAGATGCCAACAGGAAGATTCATGAAGATATTGGATGAAGGTTCCTCTTCAATATATAAAGAAGACATTTAGGATGTTGCCTATTGACCCCAAAATCTAGGAAAGATAGGGAAGAAATTATAGGAAGAGTATATAGACTTTTACAATAAATACCAAAAAGAACACCAATATCAATTAAAGAGGGGTGAAGCTACAAGACACCTAGAAATGGCTAACCAAAACTTTGATTGCTCTAGTTGAGAGAGGATCTTTGTGCCCCTTGGAAGAGAATTTTATACTTTCCAAATTAGTAGGATTGAACCTAAGAATAATGACAAAGGAAAAGACAAAGAAGCTAATAATGAAGATGGGGAGAATGAAGAGAAAGAGGAGAATCCACATAATGATAGTGATAATGAATCTTAATAAGCTATTACAATCTATATTTTTGAATATGTTATCAATAGATGATACAATATTGATGTTGACTCGAAGCTCTACATCGTATAAACTAATTCTTTTTTTTCTTCTAATTTTAAGGTGGTTTAGCCTATTTGGGGATTTGATGGAGTAATCAACTTGGTCACTATTATTGTAACCTAACTTTGTACTTTGATTTTATGTTGGTAATCTATCTTCAAAAAAAAAACATTCTACATAGCAAACACACTACACTCACATAAACTCTTATACGAACCTTGACATGTGTATTGCTTTAGGATAACCTAGTGTACCACAAGCTAAATAGACATAGACACAAGATGAGGGAGCTAGTATTTGTTTCTACCCTCATTCATCACTTATCATCAACCAACTCAACACTATCAATGATTAATTTGAGGTGTAAAGATTCAACAAATTGCTACAAATTTCATTGAGTAAAGGCAACATATGTGACAACCACCCTAACTTTTACAACAAAAGTCTTAGACATAAGATTCCTACCTTTTGACCTTTTGCAATTTGATCTTGCAAGATTTAAAAATTCATATGTGCTAGTTATTTTATCATATAAGAATCACATATATGATTTTATCCTTAGGCTAGATAATGGACATGGTCCAAATTTTAGTTGTTTAAATTCATATTTTTTTCAAGGTTGACGATTCCTAGATCTAATTGTTATCCATTGGTATGATGTCATAAATTTTGAATTGTGTATCTAAGGTTGTGTACTTAAAGGAATCATGCTAATATTCTTTCACATAAGATAAGAAAGATTCAAACATGGTTTAGATATCACAAAGTACCAAAAGAACATGAATGTTTCTTCTCTCATTTTTTATAGTTGATATGTGGGTCTTTACACTATCATCATAATTAATGTTAGAGAGTGTTGTGAAGAAGAATGGCCATGAAATGAGTGACTATCCTAAGTGCTTGAGACTGTCACAAAAAGTGAGTGTTGCAGCAGTGAATCTTCCTTTGACCTTTGGTTGGTTGGGAGGGTAAAGTCCCATGGTGGTATGTGCCGAGTGGTTGGGA
Organism: Cryptomeria japonica; assembly: GCF_030272615.1. Classification (NCBI taxonomy): domain Eukaryota; kingdom Viridiplantae; phylum Streptophyta; class Pinopsida; order Cupressales; family Cupressaceae; genus Cryptomeria; species Cryptomeria japonica. The sequence goes on along the minus strand of NC_081409.1, from coordinate 924,566,278 downwards.
GGGTAAAGACCCACATATCAACTATCTACTTTGACATTCTAGGATGGTGTCCACCCATTCTAAAACCTTGTGGACACTCTATGTCTGATACTAACATATACATAACATGTGCCTCTCATATAACCCTATGTTGGCTAGGCCCCACCATAATTAGAAGATCCTAACTACTAAAAACACTAGATTCTCCCGTAAAAGGTTGTTGAGTCATAGAAGGCCTATCTTGATAGCCCTAAAGTCTCTCATACCTAAAATATCCTTGTGTTGATGATGGTCACATGTGACTACCCTATGGCCCCTACTATGCTCTAGACCTTTGTCCCTAATATTGATACTATTGGGTTTTTCTTTGAAATCCTATAGTAAGTCTAAATTCTCCTTTGAAGGATGGGGAGGCCTATAGACACTTTAGTCCCTTGATCAAGGTTACAAACTTCTCTCATGCCTCTTGTGTCCTCCCATGTACCTCCTTTTCCATAAAAGACTTTTCCATAGCAACCCTAAAGTCATTTGGATTGGCCATGTGTAGGAAAACTGAAATTTTGGGCTTTCCACCTCTAATGAAATAATTGACAAGTAACTTGTCTTGAATGTAATCTACAAACTACAAGAACTCCAAGAACTAACTCTCATGTTGAGCCACTACAAAACCTCATTATGTAAATTGTGAAACTCATCTATGCATCTCTATCAAAAATATTTTGAAATAGAAAACACTTTGAAGCACTCCAAAATCGTATCCCATGAGAGGGTTTCCAATGTGAGTTGGTTTATTTTATCCTCCCAGTACCACAAGGTGGAAGCAAGTCCTCTAAAAAATTTCATTGCAAATTATGCCTTTAGGTTTCTCACATATACATGCAACCCAAAGCATAATTCCAAGCTAAGTAACCAAGACTTAGCCTCAACCCCATTTGTGGATCTTAAAAATGTAGAGGATTGGATATGAAGCAACTCTCGAATATGAACCTTTGGCTCATGATATGTGCTTGTTATAGTCTTTACCTCTTGTATTTATGCATGATGAGGCTAGGTAATGTGTATTGATCAATATTCTATCTCCTCTATGTGTATTTCCCAAATTCAAGGTGAACTCCTAATAAGCTCCCAAGATTCAATTATATGCTCCTCTACTACAAGTGGATCCTGATGAGGTGTCTTTGTTGTGGGTGAAAATATATCTTGTATCACACCTATCAAATTCTATAAGGCTTATAAGATTTGAGGTCCATACTTGGGCTACTCATCTTGGTGAAAACTCTCAAAGTGATATGACTCTTCTTGTCCCTCATGTGAATGTTCTCCTCGTGAAGCACTACGGCATGGATGACCCTTCCTTCCATTTCCTACACCCTATTTTCTAACCCACACCTCATAACCTTTACCTCACTTCCTATCATTATTACCTTCCATCTACCTTTCATATCCCCTATCTTAACCTCCTTCACTTTCCGACATACTATCTTAAACCTTAACCTCATACACATTTACTTTTACAGAGATATCGAGGATAGTAAGCAGACTAGATGATGCAGATGGGTCTTATTGATTTCATACGTTACTCAGGGCTTCATGAATTGATCATTGTATAAGGGTTATCACGATGAAGGGAGAAAGCATTCAATTCTTGAGGTGCAAAGATGGTTCATCATTTTGGGTTGAGTGTCCTCGATGCAGTTTGGAGATTGGTGGCATCCATCCTTGGCGGAGGTAGACACAAGTGTGATGGTTTCATTTATGAGGCAATGATTTTCCCAATGATAGATATCTTGGGGTCAAAGAAAGTATGCATCTATAGGATAGATGGTTTTATCTACGTGATGGATGGGGAGGCCATTGCTAATGACATTTTGAATATGGATGCAGACAGGTGGGTTAGCTAGTTGGGTAGTTACTTCAACTCGGATAACTATGTTTCCTCAAATTCGGAAGATGACCAAGACCTTAAAGATGAGGAAAGAGATTGTGCCAAGGTAGATGAGGAAAGGTTGAAATCCCTGATAGAAGATGCTTGGGAAGTCTACCGGATTGGAGTCATCAACAAGAATTTTGCCCCCTTCCAAAGGCTGTTGGATAGAGATGTCTACTGGCTCATGGGGGTTGTTGCGGGCAAAGTAATGGAAATTGGAGTGCACCTAGCCATCATCCTCCAGGCTCTATAGATTCCTTTATAGGTGTAGCCTCAAGATTGGATGTATGGACCTATGTCTGGTTGGGTTTATTTATGTCATAAGGGAGCTAACCCCCTTTGGTTAGTATTTATCTATGTGAAAAAAAATGCAGTGATATAATTAATACATGATTGTAGGATTGTTCAAGGGTTTAGGTCTTGTAAGAAATTCTTCTTTTAAATCGATCATATCATATTACAGAAACCTCTCACCATCTCTGCTATTGGCAATTAATCTGATAAATATATAATAAACTTTGAATCTAGATATTTGAAAAGAAAATAATATTTTTCAACACTATGTATAACAATGAATTGGTTGATTCTGCCCTACCTTTTTTCTTCAACTGGATCTTGGCGGCACCCCAATCTAGAACTATTTCCCTCCTTGCAGTAATGCCCCAATTTTTTGGTGATGGTAGAGGTCAACGAGACAAAGAGGTAGGAATAATGTTTATCAAATGACTTGGTCTTTTTTTTTTTTTTAAGTAATGCCCATGGTTGTCAGAATTTTGACAAACGCGGGCACTTTTTCTAAATAAACACAAATTTCATTGCCAAATCCTTCTCCGTCGAAACCAAATGTTGAATTATCATTGGAATTCCGATGAATGCGAGCATTTTTTCAAAAAAAAAAGATCAAATTTGGTCACAATATACCTTCTCTGTTGGAAACCTTCGTCAGATCTTTAGGCCAAATGTATTAGTGAGTGGATCTCAAATTTTGAGATCTGGATGGAGGAACAACTAGGGATTTTGGGACATAAGGATCCAAAATAGATGAAGGAGGTGATGGAGGAATAGATTTGGAAGTTTGGATGCCAATTTGGATTTTTATTTAGACTATTGTGCTTCAAGGAACCGCTTAGGTATCCACATGGTTTTTAATTTTTCATGCTTTTGTAGTTCCTTGGCATGCATTGCTTCTACAAGTGCCTTAGGAACCCATATAACTTTTTATTTTTATTTCTTTTGCTCAATGGGCCTTTGTGTTTTTTTAGATTGTTATTCTTCTTTTTGGATCATATTTTTCTTTGTTTTGACATGTCGATTAGATGGGACATGTTGATCCTTGAATACATGTGGATTACTTGATTTATGACTTTTATGCTTGGCATCCAAATTTCTTCGAGATGGAAAAGAATGTATGGATGGATTTTGGATGCATGGAAAGTGCTCGAAGATGTATGCCTTTGTTGATCTTGCATAAGGGGTGGAGGGGTATAGGGGCCTAAAATGGATGGAAGGGATGAAAGGGAAGGCGTGTATTTGGATTTTGGTTTAGTAGGGATACCAACATCTTGAGGAATGTCATTGAGGCCATGACCCTTAATATTTTCTTTAATATGGAGGGTTTCTTTCTTGTGAAGGTCTACCCCTTTACCTTTATAAATATTTTGACTTGTAGGATACACTTTGCTTTGGGAAGAAGATGTGAGTCCATTATGAGGTGGAGGTGGAATGTAGGGAATGATAGGATCATGAGAAGGCTTTGTAGGCATGATGGATCCTTGAGGTGAACATGGAGGATTATGACTAGGAGATGAAGAGATACTTTGAGCTTGACATGGAAGAGGACCATTGGATAGAGTAGGAAGGGTGTTTGACTCTTCATTTTGAATAGGACCGTTTGAAAAGGTGGAAGAGGCATCATGATCTTTCTTAGGAAGTGGATTAGGAATGGGATTTGGAAGGATTATTTGCTCTTGAGATGGAAGGGGACCATCTTGTAAGAAATGGAAAGGTATAGGGGGATCATCATGGGATTCTAGGGAGGTGGGATCTTTTTCAACCGTTGGATGGGATTGGAGAGTTTTGGTGTCTTGATATTGTTTTATGATAGGACTTGTTTCTTCATTTTTCAGATTATCCTCTTGACATGGAGACACTTCTAAGGAACGAGTAGTATTGTTGATATGCATGGGGGATTCTTGGAAGGTGTTCATGTTTTTGCATGATGGGGAAGCATTTTGGATGGGGCCTTCTGGAGTGGGTATGATTAGAATTGGAGTGCATGATGGCATAGGGTCTAAGATATCCAAATCATATAAAGGATTTATATGAAAAAAAGGATTAGGCTAGATTTGTACTGTGGATAGCCCTTGAGGGTCAACATGAGAAGTTTCATCATTAGGTTCATTATTTGAGGGCTATGGTATGGATTGTTTTTTAGAAGCCTTAGGAGATGGAGGCATCATGGAAGAGATAGAGGCTACATGTGGGCCATTGCTAGACACGGATTCATAATTTTGATCATGTTTGGTAATGGCATATGGTTCCTCCTTAGGTGAATTATTAGGATCTTCAATTTAAATAACACCATCATCAAGAAGGTCTTTAATTTTATGTTTTAATTCCATGCACATTGAAGTCTTATGTTTGTTATGCCTATGATATACACAATAATTACTCAAAAATCCACATCCCCATGTGGTCTTGTTAGGCAATATGATAAGATGGTGCTCAAGAAGCTCTTCCAAAGTTGAATCGATAGATTGCCCCAAAGGTGTAAATTGTCTATCTAGGGGATACTTGGAGGAAATGTCTTTTGTCTTGGTGAAGGTGTCTTGTGATCTTTTATGAGATTTGTCTTTTGATTTTCAATTACTTTTTGTTCCACCTTATATAATTGTTTTAGCATTTCTTGAAGTCTAGTGTTCTTGGTATCATAAAATTTTATCTCAAGAGGGGTCATTGAATCTTTTTGTTGGGCTTGAATGTCATATATTTCTCTCTTGAGATCTTTAATTTGTTGGGCCAAGGTAGCCATGGAGAATTATGACAGTTTTGATTTTTTTGACCTGGCACAATGTAGGAGACTCTAGATGAAATGCAAAGCCTAAAATGCAAAGGGGGGAACTAGATTATATGAGTGAGGTTAGGATGAAAAATACCATGTATATTCTCATTGTGATGTATCAGGACTGATCAGACAAGTATGATAGAGATCTGGAAAGACATGCAGCAACACCAAGTTCCTAGACTGATGAAAACATATGTTCGTACGATAAAATATCAAGAACCAGACGACAATTAAACAATTACTAGATGATAAACTAGAATACTCGTACGAGATGTTGTTATAGCAGACAGTGAAGGTTTCAGACTCGTACGACAATTCTCATAGCCTCAAACGACAATTCTCACATAGCAGTATGACAAACTGGCAAAAATAGGACCATAGGATTCTGATTCGTACAACACAGAATTGGACAAAGGACGAGTTTTTGACAGGAACAAGCTTTTGACCACTGACTTTTGATGTTTTGATTGTTTTTCTAGTTTCAGTTGATTTTCCAAGGTTTCAATTTCAGATAGTTCAATGATAAAGACACAGCAGACACGCAAGATGTAAAGTGAATTCAAGCACAGCATGCTAATCCTAAGGAAGTTGGTTGAGAGAGAAAACCTTTTCTTGCAAACATAGGTACACACCCAATAGATAATCAATATACGGTTGTTGAGTCTCATGCAATGGATTCTCAATGTCGTATCAGCTAACTCCAAACACTAATGGGGGCACGATATGGCAAGTATGTTGGGAGAGTTACTATCTCTCTTGCACAAATATTATCCCCCTTTCAGAGGTGAATCGGGGAACTTCTATCCTAGAGTTATTAATAAGGGTTTATTTTCAAAATTACCCCTTGAATTCACACAAGCACGATTGAGGCCTATAGCTCAATAAGGTACTGAAACAAGATGTAGTCACACAAGTGTGATTGAGACCACGAGGCCCTACAAAATGTCTTATATGAGAGATCTCAAAGAGAAAACTCAAATATCTCCATCCTCTAAGACTTTAATCTCAAAGAGGCATATTTATTATAGTGAGTTGGAATGCTTGAGTCTAGTTCTACTCACTTGGGTTGTTCTCACAGGGTGATTACTTTTTCCCACTATGACAGGCCCTCTAAAAAGGTACACAAATCTCAAACTAGAAAAGCTTCAAGGGTCTGGATTTTGTATTGTCTATACAGACAAGAGCATACTCTCCTACCTTTTAGACTTTTCTCAAACACAAAAAATAGATTTTTTCATTTACCACATCACAATTTAGGTGCCTAAAAAAAACAATTAAGAACACACAAAGTTTGCTTGAATCTCCTTAGGCAACTTGCAAAAACAACGAATCAATAGTCATATCATTTTTGAGCAATAGATTCTTTGACAGGCGTAAGTTTAAGCGATAGATTCTTTGACAAGTGTTCTACAAAAACTTGTTAGGCTATGAAAATCTCTCAAATAGATAGAAAACAAATCAAGGTTAGCATTAGTATTAGCAAAATCCAATCAGAAAAACCCTAAAAATCCCTCTGTTTTTAATACGAGAGAACATAAAATAGTACAAGTAATCTTACAAATCCATACGATGATTCTCAGCCAATCACACGACATGTCACAAAAACTTGTACTATCTCTCACAGAAACTCATACGAGTTTTTAACAAAGATTGTACGACAAAATTTAAAAAATAAAAATAACTGATCTGTAAGGCAAAAAATTGTAACCCTCGTGCCCCACAGTGGGCGCCAAAAATGTGTGTAAAAAGTGGTAATCATGTAAGCTATAAGACACAAACACTTCAATAAGTTATTGCATGCATGGTTAGACAGATATAATCAATGAATGTAAAAACCATAACAAATTGACCTATTGCCTCCTAAAAGATGCAAGTATAGACTTGCTCTCATATTTATCTAAGCAATACTAGTGACTAGACTACACTAAGATGAAGGATTTAATCTATATGAATGCAAAATTAAGCTAAATGGATGCAAGATTAAGAAAAATAAGCTAGATGGATGCAAGCAATGATTATCAAGCTATAGGATTATAATCAACCTAACATGATTAAACTAATATGCAAACAACTAAGATGCAATAATCTCAATGCACAATATTCTCAATGACTCTAGAGAAAAAATAGCATAATAACAATAAATCTCCAGGGTTCTCTAATTGAGAGATGAGAGCCTAAATTTATAGAAAATCCAGAGAGAAAACAACGATCGAGATTGATTGTCAATGAGCGGTCAAGATTCTCCAAGAGGAAGCACAATACAGGTGATTTGATGTGATTGGTTTCTTTCTTCATGTTGAAGGAAATAAGGTTTAGCTAAAACTAAGATAAATTCAGAAAAACTGATTTATTCCATTTTCCTTTCTTAAAGCAAGCTTTCTTTGATTTATTTTCTTTCATTCAATTTTGCTCCTTTTTTGAAATTTCTTTTTCAAATTATCTCAAATTGATTTCTTTTTCAAAATAATTCCTTTTTTTATGATTGATTCCTTTTAGATGATTAATTCATTTTTGATGATTTATTCCTTTTTGATGATTTAATTACAAATTGATTTATTAATTAAATATGCTAGGATATTTAATTAAATAAATAGAATAATTGATTAAAGAGATTTTGATGACATATTTAATTGAAGTGATTAATTTTCCATGTAATATTGATGATTTAGGAATTAATTAATTAAGTGCTCAAGATTGATTTAATTGCCTTTGGTTAGGACCTTGGTGATGTAGTCGAGATTAGGGGCTCATGGTTTAGATGACCATTTTTAGGGTACTACATAAGTAACACAAAAAGTCTAACCGGATCCAAATAGGACCACCATAACAGCACACCAGCCAATGCAAAGCCACCAAACACTCAGGATATGATCAAGAAGCACCTTCAACGTGATAGAAATTATTCCATAAGCTTGACCAAAATCGTCTAACCAAAACATCAAATATCACTTACCGGTAAAGCTAACTGGTACCACAAAATACCAACCGAGAACATAAGCGATAGTTATCAGAGCACCAAAACATGAATCAATAGAATATGGAAAGCATATAACCATCTAGATTAAGTATCCAAAACCAATTCCAGAGATATGATCATACCAGATCAGAATCATAGCCAAAACCAAGATGATCACCAAGACTAACCGGGATAGGTCCAACCGGGATAGACTCTAACTGGGATACAGTGTTGACATCAATGACAATACTAAACCTGTTGATTCAAGTAGCATCGATCAGATAAAACAATATACCTATCTGTTTATATCAAATGAAGAAAGACGGTAATGTAGATATATATTTCATATGAATGATTTATATATTGAACCTCTTCACTATTGAATTGCAATTAATACATGTCCAAAACATTATTGATATATAATCAGGTTATATTAGAATTGACCCGAATTAGTTATCAGGCTTGTTTGCTTTGATATTGATTCATTATCGGGTGTGTTTACAATGGAACGAATTAGTTATCGTAAACACCAAATGGATTGGTTGCCATATGGAAGAGTCACGACCAAGTGACATCTTGGTCAAACATGTCTAAAAGACATGTCCGATCAAGGTGCCACTTGATCGTGACTACCTTACTATATATGCATCATTCAAAAGAAAGGGGATGACATTGAAATCGATACATGTTCATCCTCTAAACCTGCAGCAAAAAAGACAACAATATTATTGTCATAGTCATAATACCTAAATCTGAAATACACCATCTTGCATATAACTTGTTCATTAAATTGGAAATTGCAATAACATTTACATGGTATCAGAGCCAAGTTATAGAACCTGAGGCTATTCAATTTTGTGGAAAATTTAAGAACTAGTTTATATCAAGCATTCTATTTCTCTAATGGCCAATGCTATGAGATTCAAAGATAGACTTGGTGTGGGTGATGATTTCTCCACATGGAATTTTTAAATCAAGATGATTCTAAGGGAGAGCAAAGTCGAAACTTTTATCTAGACTGAATCTACGGAACCAGAGACCAAACCTGACAAAACATCATGGTTAGAAGGAAATGAAAAAGCAATCAAGATTATTGTTGATGGGGTGAGAAAAAACATAATTCCCATTATAAAGAAACATGAAACGGCTTTTGAAATGTTCAAAGCACTTGTAAACACATTTGAGATATCAAATGCAAGTCGAACTTTGGCCTTGAAGTGAGAAATCAATCATATAACCATGAACAAAGGAGAGACAGTAAACGCCTACTTCATGAGGATCTCAACTCTAAGAGATGAACTAGCTACTCTAGGATATGAGATCTAGAGAAAAGAGTTAACACTCATTGCTCTAGATGGGTTACCTAGTACAAGGGAAACATTTGTCTAGGGCATCAGTGCAAGGGACAAATATCTTGAGTTTGAAAGACTAAGAGATGACTGTCTCCAAGAGGAATCTAGACTGAATAAGAAAAGAATAAAACATAAGAATATAGATGAAGACCTACAAGTCCTAAACACTAACTCCACCAAGCAAAACAAGAAAAGGCAATTTAGGAAGAGAAAAGGTCGTCAAGGCAAGAACACTTCAAAGAAGGACTTATCTCACATCCAATGTTACAGATGTGATCAGTTCAGACACTATGTTGCAAAGTGCCTGGAAAGAACCAAGCAACATGCTACATTTGCCAAAGCAGGAAAGACTAAAGGGGAAGATGACTTCGGGAAGTATGTATTCTACTCAGCACTCACAAGCCAAGCTTCTAACAAGATCAACTCATGGGTGATTGATAGTGGTTCCTCCAGGCACATCACAGGGTTTAGAGAAGTACTTGACTCCATGACAAAGGAGAGTAATGAGGAAGTAACCATTGGAGATGACTCCACACATCCAGTCAGATGAATGGGAACCTGCACCATCAAATTGAAGACAGGCATATCCTTATGACTCGAAGGAGTACTATATGTCCCTGGCATCAAAAGGAATCTAGTCTCTATATCGGCACTAGAAGATAATAGATACAGAGTGACATTCATGGACAACAGAGTATTGGCTTGGCCAAAGAACTCTTCCATCAAGAAGGCAAAGACCATTGGACAGAGACAAGGCTATTTGTATGAGTTGTGCATAGAACCCAACCTAGCCCTAATCCATGAAGCCACTAATGCAAATGAATTTTGGCATAGAAGATTAGGCCATATGAATTTTAGGGCTTTATCTTCAATTGAAAACCTTGTCACGGGTCTACCTAAATTAAAACAAGATCATTCAGGGGCATGCAAAGGATGTGCCCTAGGTAAAAATACCAAGGGTACATTCCAAAATAGTACTAGGAAAACTAGTAAAGTTCTAGAGTTAGTTCATTCTGATGTATGCGGACCTATGTCTGTACCCTCTCTAGGGGGATTCTTGTATTATGTAATATTTGTTGATGACTACTCTAGGAAGACTTGGATCTACTTTCTAAAATGTAAAGAATCAAAAGAGATCCTCTCTAGGTTTAAAGAATTTGAATCACTAACTGAAAACTACTCTGGAAACAAAGTTAAAACCCTAAGAGCTGACAATGGGGGAGAATACACATCAGATTCATTTAGAGAATTTTGTAGAGATAATGGGATTAAGGGGGAGCTTACTATACCTTATAACCCCCAACAAAATGGGGTAGCTAAAAGAAAAAATAGGACTATAGTCGAAGCTACCAAGGCCATGATTCTAGATCAAAACCTTAACACAAATCTCTAGGCAGAAGCATCCAGCACTATTGTATATATATAGAACAGATGCCCACACTCCTATCTTGAAGATAAAACTCTTGAGGAATTATTCACTAAAATTAAGCCAGATATCAACCACCTTAGGATATTTGGGTGTCCCGTCTATATCCATGTACCTAAAGAAAAAAGACTAAAACTAGACCCTTCTGGAAAAAGAGGAATGCTTGTAGGGTATAATGAAACCTCCAAAGCCTACAGAATCTATGTACCTGGTCAAAGAAATATTGAACTAAGTAGGGATGTAATCTTAGAAGAAGACTTAGCCTTCAAAAGAGCTCAGAGCTCCATAGAACCTGAAATCTATGTCCCTATTTCTAACTTAGATGAAGATCCTGCTCCTAAGTTTCAGAGGAAGAATCTAGATGAAACTGAAAATGAAAATGAATACTCACCTAGAAATCTCAAGAAAGACCACTATGGGCCACCAAAATAGTAGAAGAAGCTCAGAGGTTTGTTGCTCCTTCAGGAACCTTCAAAGAAAGCAAAAAGCCTAATAAATTTGCTAGCTATGTTGCTCTTATGAATGATCTATCTAAAAATGAACTTGACAATGTAACTAATGCCCTTAAACATCAAGTATGGAAGGATGCTATGTCTGAAGAGTATCAATCCATAATGAAAAATGATGTATGGGAGATTGTTCCTAGGCCAACTAAGAAATTTGTTGTTTCTTCTAAATGGTTTTTTAAGATCAAACATGCAATAGATGGCAGTATTGAAAAACATAAGGCAAGATTTGTAGCCAGAGGGTTCTCTCAAAAGGAAGGAATAGACTATGAAGAGACATTTGCTCCTATAGCTAGATATACCTCAGTAAGGATTGTGCTAGCCATTGCAACAGCAAAGGGATGGAAGGTACACCGAATGGATGTAAAGATAGCTTTTCTTAATGGAGAGATCTCTGAAGAAGTATACCTAGAGCAACCTGAAGGGTTTGAGATTCATCATGCAGAGTCTCATGTGTGTAGACTCAAGAAAGCTCTATATGGGCTTAAACACGCTCCCAGGGCCTAGTATGAAAGAATTGACACATATCTATCAAAACTAAGTTTCTCTAAAAATGATGCAGATCCTAATCTCTACTACAAACAGAACAAAGGTGATATACTAATATTGATTTTATATGTTGATGACTTATTAATCACAGGAGAAGATCACCTTATAGATCAATGCAAGAAAGATCTATCCAAAGAATTTGATATGAAGGATTTGGGATTCCTTCATTATTTCCTAGGGTTGGAAGTATGCCAGAATTCTAATAACATTATTCTAAACCAAGGCAAGTATACCTTGGACATCCTGAAGAGATTTGGAATGCTAAACTGTAGACCCATGACCGCTCCAATGGAAACCAATTTTCATAAACTTAAAGAAGCAGCAGCAGAATCACCTTCTATTGACCCCACTCTATACAGGTAGATGATTGGGTCTCTTATGTACCTGGTAAATACAAGACCAGATAGCTGTTATGCAGTGAATGCTTTGAGTCAATTTATGTGTGAGCCAAAGGAGATACACCCGGTTGCAGTAAAACACATTATGAGATATTTACAAGGCACCTTGAATCTTGGTCTCAAGTATGAGAAAGTTGATCTTAATCTACACGGATTCACAGATTCAGATTGGGCTGGAAGTGTGACTGACAGGAAAAGCACCTCTGGGTGCTGCTTCAATTTGGGATCAGCCATGATATCCTGGATCAGTAGAAATCAGTCTTCTATAGCGCAAAGTTCCACCGAGGCTTAATACATTGCGGCCTCCATGGTTGCTCGAGAAGCAGTGTGGCTTAGAAAATTACTTGTGGGATTGTTTGGTGATCCTATGAAGCCTACTATTATCCATTGCGACAATCAAAGCTGCATAAAACTTTCAGTGAATCTAGTGTTCCATGATAGATCCAAGCATATTGAGATTCCATACCATTATGTGCAAGATATGGTAGACAAAAATGTGATCCAATTGGAGTATGTGAATACAGGAGACCAGACTACAGATATTCTAACCAAACCCCTTTCTAGAGTGAAGGTTGATCACTTCAGAAAAGGTTTGGGTATGATAGAAAGGTAATCTATTTTGTAACCTATACTTGCATATCAATAAGATGTTTAATGTGTAAACTTATTTGTCATGTTAGGACTTCTATGGATGTAACCCCCTATCTTCATATTCAAGAAGTGACGACTTCTCAAATATTGCACACTTCTATGGGAACATCATAAGGTGACGGTCTTATGATGTTCAAACCAGTTATCGTGATAGGATCTCTGGTATGTCATGGATGTGCCATGATTGTGTTGTGATATTACATTTGAAATAGAATGCTAGTACACTTATCACAACTTGGATATGTTGAAAATTTAATTATTTTCATATGATTATCCTTAGTATTGTGTGTGTAGGCAATACTGATATCACGTGTTTAGGTGATATCATGTCATTACAAATTGACTAACCCCTTGTATCACATGTTTAGGTGATACTTCATAATTGACTGGTATAATCCTATGTAGAGTAAGGTTATGAAACCTCATAAGGAATCCTGACCATCATAAGAAATGAGATGATAGATATGGTAACTTTATCTTCCCTAGCTAAGAGGGAGTGTTGATTCAAGTAGCATCGATCAGATAAAACCATATACCTATCTGTTTATGTCAAATGAAGAAAGAAGGTAATACATATATATATTTCATATGAATGATTTATATATCTAACCTCTTCACTATCGAATTTCAATTAATACATGTCCAAAACATTATTGATATATAATCGGGTTATATTAGAATTGACCCAAATTAGTTATCGGGCTTGTTTGCTTTGATATCGATTCATTATCGGGTGTGTTTACAATGGCACAGATTAGTTATCGTAGACACCGAATAGATTGGTTGCCATATGGAAGAGTCACGACCAAGTGACATCTTGGTCGGACATGTCTAAAAGACATGTCTGATCAAGGTGCCACTTGATCGTGACTACCTTACTATATATGCATCATTCAAAAGAAAGGGGATGACATTGAAATCAATACATGTTCATCCTTTATACCTGCAGCAAAAAAAGACAACAATATTTTTGTCATAGTCATAATATCTAAATCTGAAATACACCATCTTGCATATAACTTGTTCATTAAATTGGAAATTGCAATAACATTTACAAAACCAAATCCAATATATTGTCAACAATCTACCCCTTTGGCATTGATGGCAACACTGAATGTGAAAAACATCCAAGTGCCAAGGAATGCCAACAATATCCCTCAAAGATATGACTTATTTTCACATGAATACCATCTCTCCCCCTTTGACATCAATGACAAAGGACAGATACCGAACCAAAAATACTGAACCAAATAGTTGATTACTCCCCCTAAGTAGTAGCATCATCTCATCAACCTGGATCAAAGAAAATATCTGATAAGCTTACCGGATTGATGCATTCCTACATCTCTAAGTCTCTTCTAGAGGGTTGGTAACCCCCAATTGATCTTTGAGATATTCAAAAGTATCTTTAGGCAATGGTTTAGTTAGAATATCTTCAATTTGTTCCTTAGTAGGCACATAAACCAATCTGACTTCCTTTGCTTGAACATTTTCCTTCAAGAAGTTATATTGTTTTGATTTGGAATGAAATACCAGATTCTTTGATATATCAATAGCAGTAGTATTATCACAGTGAATAACAATAGGCTCATCATAACTTACCCTTATATCTTTTAACATTTGTTTCATCCATAAAATCTGAGTACAGTTAGTTGCAGTAGCTACATATTTTGCTTCAGTAGTAGACAATGAAGTGCATGATAGTTTCTTTCTAAGCCATGAAACCAACTTCTTCCCAAGAAAGAATGCACCGTTGGTGGTGCTTTTCATGTCATCCACATCTCCTTCCCAATCAGAATTTGTATAGGCACATAATTTGAAGTCATCATTCTTTGGATACCATAACACAAAGTTTATTGTACCTGCCAAATATCTAAATATCCTCTTAACAGCAATATCATGAGTTTCTCTAGAATCTGACTAAAATCTAGAGGCAATACAAATAGAATTCATTATATCAGGTCTAGTTTTACTTAAGTACAACAATCCACCAATCATTGATTTGTATCTGCTTGGATTAACTTTAGGAGATTCATCATCCTTTGACAATTTGCAAACCAATCTAGCATTGTTCCTTACAATTTGACCTTCCTCATTCAATTTGTTCCTGAAAACCCATTTAGTTCCAATAATATTTTTGTCTTTAGGTATAGGAACTACTTCCCATGTCTTATTCTTTTTTATCTAATCTAATTCCTCTTCCATTGCTTTTATCCAATTTTCATCCTTACTTGCTTCAATAAATGATTCTGGTTCAATTTGAGAAATTAAACATACCTCTTCAATAGCTAGCCTTCTTCTAGTCATCACACCTTTGCTTTTATCTCCAATGATCTAATCTTCAGAATGATTTAGTTTCACATACCTTGGATTCTTTGAATATTCTTGATTTACTGACTCTTTATGTTGTTCAACAGTCACAGTTGAATTTTTTGATGTTGTCGGAGTCACTAATTCAATGCTCTAAGCAGCTTCTTGCATTACTCGTTCAGATCTGATAAATTCATCTTCTGGTCCACAGTCATATGATCTGATTTGATTACTGCCATGCTCATCCACCTTAACATTTATGTTCTCCATTATCCTATTCAATCTTTTGTTATAACATCTATATACTTTTCTCTTAGTAGAATAACCCAAAAATATTCCTTCATCACTTCTAGGATCAAATTTTCCCAATGCATCGTCTCTTCTAATGTAGCATTTAATTCCAAAAATTCTAAAATATATGACAATAGGAGTATGACCAAACCATAATTCATAAGGAGTCCTACCAGTATCACCTTTTATGTGTACTCTGTTGAAAGTGTATGCAGGCATATTGGTAGCTTCCCTCCAATAGATATCGGACAATTTATCTTCAGTCATCATAGTCCTTGTCGCATCCAATATGGTTATGTTCTTCCTTTCCACCAGTCCATTCTGTTGTGGAGTCCTAGGTGCAGAAAATTGTCTTCTGATTCCATTCCTCTTACAAAATTTGTTGAATTCACCGGATGTAAACTCACCACCTTGATCTGATCTTAAACACTTTATCTTAAGTCTTGTCTCAGTCTCAACCATATCTTTGAAGATTCTAAATTTCTCAAGAGCTTCTGATTTATTTTTTTAAATGCAACCCACATCATTCTAGAATAATAATCAATAAGTAACATGAATTATCTATCACCTTGAAAGCTTTTAGTCCTTGTCGGTCCACACAGATCAGTATGAATAAGATCAAGAACTTCATTAGATTTATCATGTTTGCTTCTAAAAGAAGTCCTGACTTGCTTACCCATTTTAAATTCTCTACAAACCAGATTATGAGGTTTGACAATCTTGGGCAAATCTCTGATAGCCTATGTTGAACTGATCTTCACTATACAATCAAAATTTACATGACACATCCTCTTATGTCATAACCAGCTTTCACCAATCTGAGCACTCAAACAAGCTTTCTCACCAAAATTCAAATGAAAGATGTTTCCTTTGGTCTGGGTTCCGGAAGCAATTTCCAATCCATATCTATTGATGATCTTATATTTTCCATCCTTGAATTGCAAATGAAATCCTCTATCCATCATTTGACCTACACTTAAAAGATTGTGCTTTAAGCCTTCAACATAATAAACATTATCAGTATTAGTCTTACCGTCCAATGATATTGTTCCTTTGCCTTTGATCCTACATGCCTTGTTGTCTCCAAATCTGACTAATCCGCCATCAAATTCTTGTAGTGATAGAAATTTTCTCTTCTCACCAGTCATGTGATGTGAGCATCCACTGTCTATAACCCATTCATATTTTTCTTCAATTTTAGCAGCTAACGCCTTCTCCTCGGTATGAGTTGCTTCAATGACAGGTTCCGGAGAATCATCCTTGATGGCAATAAAAACTCAGTCTTTAGCGGAGCTTATATTGTCAGATCCACTCACCAGTTCATCATCATCATCATCAGTAATACCAAAATCATCATCACCAGCATAATAGCATGATTTATCCTTATTCCTTCTATATCTAGGTATGTTCTAATATTCTGGATTAGGCTTATAACTCTTCATAAATCTTTCATGATTCCTAGAAGCTCTTTCAGGGCATATAGAAGCAAAATGACCAATCTTATTACATGAAAAATATTTAAAAGGCACTTTTCCTTCATACTTACTTCTAGTCGGTCCTTTAGGAACTCTTCTAGCAATCAGGGCTTCCAACTCTTCAAGTTATCTTTCTTCTCTCTCAATGTCCTCCAGATATTTAGCATACATCTCCTTCCAAACTATATTTTGCTTACCGAAGGTAGATGATTTAAATGTAGTCTCAGTTTTAGCAACACTCTGATCTCCAAGTTCTTCAAGTTCAAAATCAGTCAATTTCCCAAGTAGTGTATCTTTGGTAACAAGGGTACTTGACATTGTCTGGAGTTCATTGATTGCAGTAGCCTTCATCTTGTAAGTCGGAGGTAGAACTCTCAGAACCTTTGACACAATCTCATCCTCACTAACTAATCCGCCACAGCATTTGACTCCCATGATAATCTCATTTACTTTATCCATAAAAGAACTAATCTTCTCATCTTCTTCCATCTTCAAAGTTTCATACCTTACCTGGAAACCTTCAAGTTTTGCAATCTTTACTACATGGTCACCTTCATAAAGAGTTTCAAGCTTTGTCTAGATCAGCTTTGCATTCTCCAACTCTATGGCATTCAATAGCTTTTCATCAAATGGGGCGCTTAACAATGCTTCTTTTGCTCTAACATCATTTTCATCTTTCTTATGTTCATCAATAGGTGTCGGTGTTCCAGAATTAGGATCATGAGGTATATACCCTTTCTCCACTATCTCCCAAACTTCATCTCCAAGCCATATCATATGAATCTTCATTCGCTCCTTCCATATTTTGTAATTTGTACCATCAAATCTAGGACTCTCCTTCTAGTAGGGGTTGAATGTATATCTTGATGCAGTTTCCATCGGATCTCCTCAAGTGGTTAGGCTTCTATAGAGAGGACCTATCTCTGATACCAATTGTTAGACAAATCTGATACTAAGAGTAAACTAAGAGGGGGGGTGAAGCAATTTACTATCAAAAATCAAAACTATTGCATATCAAAACCTTTAAAACGAGAGCACAAAGAAACTAACACAATGAAGGATAAAACATGAAAGCACAGTACACACAATACCAATATTTTTGACATGGAAAACCTAGTAAAGAGAAAAACCACAGTGGGAAACCCTACCCACAACCAGATAATACTTCTACAGCAATATGTGAAATAATTACAATGGCGATTGCACTTGCAATCAGGCCAACCGCCTAGATCTCACTGCTCATCACAAAAATAAGTCTCACTGACTTCCAAAACATCGGACTACAATCTGGAAAGAATGAACTATGAAAGTAGCATCTACTAATGCTTGATACAGTTCTGGCTAAGCATAGATGTCTGCCCTACAATACAAAACCTTCTCAAACCTTCACTGAATGATATAACCTTGTTCGCACATAAACCACTCTCTGATAATGCAGACATGACCAACCCATAACCATCCATACCAATTACATGAATAAGTCACCTATAAATACAGATCATCAACCTTATTGACAAGGTCGGCTAAACCCTAAACCCGTAATAACAAAAAATACATTACACGATATCACCGGACCAATATTATAATTTACATTACATAGCATGGACCTAATTCAAATAACCAAACAATTATATCCGCTGAAAATTCCACTAAGACCAAAATCCAACATGCTTCACCAACCGGTAGAAACCCTCAGTGAAATAACACAGAAAGCTTAACCGGATCCAAAGAGGACCACCATAACAGCACACCAGCCAATGCAAAGCTACTAAACACACAGGATATGATCAAGAATCACCTTCATCATGATAGAAACCGATTCCATAATTCGAACCAAAATTGTCTAACCAAAACATCAAATATCAGTTACTGATAAAGATAATTGGTACCAGGAAATACCAACCGGGAACATAAGTGATAGTTACCAGAGCACCAAAATATGAATCAACAAAATATGGCAAGCATATAACCATCCAGAGTAAGTATCCAAAACTGATTCCAGAGATCTGATCATACCGGATCAGAATCATAGCCAAAACCAAGATGATCACCAAGACTAACCGAGGTAGGTTCAACCAGGATAGCCTCCAACCGGGATACAATGTTGACATCGATGACAACACTAAACCAAATCCAGCATATTGCCAACACTTCACAACAAATAAAGGAAAGAGATAAAGAAACCTCCATCTCATCTCCCACATGAAAACACAAGAACACAAACTAGTAACCACTTAGCTCCAAACAACCTCAAATCCAATGTAATGTGAAACCAAACATCCAGGACGATAACCAAGACCAAAGAGAGAAACACTACTAATCAAAATCAATAGAATTTCCTTCTACATAAGCCTCTAAAATCCAAATGTATCAAGTATTATCTCCTCCTAAAACCCCAAATAAAAAGCCATCACAACACCCAAATTTGTTTAGTGTCTTAGACCAAACAAACATATATATCATGTAATAAACATGGATGTAAGTCTCTAACAACCAAGAAGATCAACCAACACCATTCCCAATCCTATAGAATAAATGCAATAAACAATCTCCTAAACTCAACATCAATAAATACCATCATAAAAAAAAATCAAATGCACAAGAAGATAACCAATGCCAAACATCTCCCAAACTGAATCCTCCAAAACTAACCATCTATCCATAGCTCAATATCCATCTCTATGAAATATAAGCATAAACATTATGCACCTAAAAGGAACTATGGGCAATACCCTCTCAAGTAGTAAGTCATCGAGTAGATCAAAAGTGGGGAATGAGAATGTTCATCAAGCTATCCAAGTAATCATGACTCACACTAAGAGAAATCTCATCTCAAGTCCATACCAGATGAATACTCCTTAGTTTGCATGTTGAAACCATAACTATCTCAACACATCTCTAATCACAAGAGAATGCCATTAGCACCTATGTCACCATGTATCCATGGGACCATAAGTACCTGTAACAAACCAATCAATGCCAAACTCCAAATGCAACATGGCACCATCAACAAGTAATCATGAAAATGATCATTTACCCAATACAAAGAGAACTACCAAGAAAAATGTCAAAGCTCAAACTATAGAATAAAAAACATAAGCATGACAAAATGGTCTAACCATCCCCTCCTAGGAGATAACAAGCTCTATATGAACATATCACATAAATGTACCATGTTAGAACTCTAAACACATATTAAGAGTAAACCTTGACATAATAACAACCATCTTATCAAACAAGGATAATATGTCAAATGAAAGCATAAACCACACCTCAACCAAGGACTCCTTAAGCCCTCAAAGATTTCCACATCCTCAAATATTATGAAGATTGTCATCTCCTACTAGTGTACCTGCAAATGTGAAAGACCCTTCTACAACAACAAGATATAAAGGCATCCTCTAACATTTGCACACTAAGAAGATGATCCACCATCTAATGGTGAATACACATCACTGCAACAAGATCTCACTAAACCATAATGCCAAGCTCTCCATAGCATCATGATAACCATCTCCTAAATGAATATCATCTAGGTCTACACATATATAATTAAATTATCAATAAAATCACGTGTAACCATGAACTCCAAGCCAATAAGATACAAAATTGCTAACAAACAATTAGGAACCAACCCTACACTACCACATCATCATTATTAAAAGCTCCCACTGAAAATGTAACCAAGCTTTCCATGACATCATGATCAAACCATCCTCTACATGAGAATCAACCAAAGTGGTCACATAATCAAAGAACTCAACAATGCATATCATGAGCTCTCAAAAGACAAAGAAACCATGATCCTCAACCAAGAAGATACACCACCATTACCAATCGGGAATCTAAAACCAAAGCATCTACAAATCCAATCATGTCATGCCAAAATCCCTTAACACAAGGAACATCCATTAAAACAAGCATTTAACTCCAAATATGTCCAACTTGTAAGCATAACATAGTCAACAACATAGGTCCCCCATCATGACTATACCTAGAAACAACATCTATCCTCCTCTACATGTCAAAAAAAATCAGCAAACCAAGTGACAAAACCAAGACACCAACCTGAATATTCATCAACAATGAAAAGTCTATGGCCATAGACAACCTATATCCAATCTATATATGCACCCTATAAGTATAGACCACCTACAACACTGCTCAACTTGTAGACACAATAATGCAACATACATTACCCAAACCAAATAGTGATAACCATGTCAACATGAGAGCAATCTAAGATACATAACTGGATATACAATGACATAAACGCCAAATCTCCAATATGTAATATGGCATAAACTCATAATGTCACCATAGTCAAAAGAACCCATGAACAATTTAGATCATAATATCAACAAATAAATCATGTCATACCTACTTCAAACCTAATCCGATGTGTAGTTCTCTCAATGGCCTTTTCGTCAATTATTCGAAGTTCAAATTCCAACTTTGTATGCTCAATTTATGAAATCTTAAAGTCATAAAGGTACCTCTGACTTCCAATTGACACTTCATTGACCAAATAGCAAAATTTAAAAAAATTGATCACACCACAACATAGTGCTATGAGTCACATTTCCAACAACTATAAGAAGTTGAAAATCTGAGTCTATTGGACCACTGTCGTCTCCCTAGCATTTGTATCTTCAACTTCTTCAATAGAAAGATTTGTTGATGTTTTGCAACTGATTTCCTAAATACCCTCTAAAGATTTGCCACTTCTTATTTTCAAGGGCTCTAGATTAGTTGCCAACAAACAAGGTCTAACCCTAAGGCTAAAACCTTCTAGACTTTTGGCTCTATAAGGCCAATGGGGGTAGCCCTATGATAATACCTTATGATCTTCTGAAAAAAGTTGTATAGTATTGTATAACAAAAAATATTCTCATTCAAAGCACCAAGAAAACATGAATTGATCCATTACTTTTGGCTACAATCTTGGATTGATTATTTTCTTGCTCTAAGAATATGAAACCCTAACTTAACTAACTAAAACATAAAGAAAATTTAATTTCTTGATTTTTTTTTTTTAATCTATGACTTGAAAGACTCAAATTCTTGGACCAATGCCATATTAGGGCTAGTCAAATTACAACTTAACATTCATAGTTGCTCAACAAGATAATTCAAAACCAACGGGTTAATGAATTTAATGCCTTATAATATTTTTTCTCATTGTAGATCTTGATATAATTCTTCTTTTAAATCCTTAACACCACACCCAAAACACTTATGTTCAACTTAGAGAAGTTTTGTCTTTTCCTTAAAAAGAAGTAAGAAATTGAACATACACCATTGTTGAGACATGGACCAGCTAGGACTCGAACCTAGGACCTTCCATACGTTGTTGGAGTGCTCTACCACTGATCTACTAACCCCTCTTGGACCAGTCCATCGTCGGTCCAGGTGTGGCTTATTTCCAACACCAACGCCCCCCCTTAAGCCACACCTCTCGTGTGCTTGGGGCTCCTAGCTTGGACCTGGCTCTCATACCATGTTGAGACATGGACCAGCTAGGACTCGAACCTAGGACCTTCCATACATTGCTGGAGTGCTCTACCACTGAGCTACTGGCCCCTCTTGGACCAGTCCATCGTCGGTCCGAGTGTGACTTATTTCCAACACCAACAACCATGAATAAACCATATAGATTAAATATAAAAAGATTTTCCATTATATTCCAAAGAGTTGCAGATACAATATTATGGAGACAATCATAATAAAATTGTTTGAAACTTTCTATATTCAGATTTTGAACTTGCTTTTCAAAACATGCAAAATGTTCAAGCTATATCTTTCTCCTATAAAAGCCTATATGTGATCTCTCTTGAAATTTTAGAGGTTGAAGAATAAGGTACAATGACTCAAAATTCCCTATTTATAAGAACAAGGGAGCAAACAAGCTTAAATCCACTTGTACATCTGTCATATTTTCATTTGACAATTTATTAAAAAGTTTGCCTATTAAAATAGCATATCACAAATTATAGAAAGAAGAATGAAACTAGAAGAAAGAGAAGAAATAATTAAGGCTTCTCTAATGTGATACAAATATGAAAAACTAGCTTCCTTATATTTCCAAAGATACCAAAAAAGTAGGCACATCAAAAAAACTAGGATCTAATGTTTTTACAAGGGAAGAGTCGAAATATGATCATTTGCAAAATAGCTTTGTTCTAAATAAAACCTAATGACCAATTTAAATGTCACATTTTCCCATATTCTTCATATTTGTCTTCCCAAGCTCCATAGGTCCTATCTGTAGACCACTAGAAATCTTGGATTTTGTTAAAATTTTCATTAAAATCTGCATATTTTGCATGAAGGACAACTCTAGAATCTCTCTGATAGTTTTCACATACCATCTCAAAATTATGCATCTTGTTAAGAACTGAATTGAACTAACCATATTCAAGTTTCCATTTGAATAAACTAAAGATATTGCCTTAGGACCTATAGTATTGAATTTTGATTTCTAATGTTCCAAGCTCTTTTCTTTACCTTGAATATCTTTAATACTTTTCAATACTTTACATTCCATTTGTCTAATGATCTTTATTTTCTCTTTCAATTTCTTGTCAAGATTCATCATGTATGATACCATATTTTCCAATAACAAAACATTACAAAAAAATTCTTGAAGCTCTACTTGTTTATCTTTATCACACTTTGATTGTTTGACCATGTCTTTGAGCTTGTGTGTTCTTGGAAGTCGTCTCTCTTTTATTGGTTTATGGTTTTTAACATTGTAGAGCAATTTGCTACCATCGAAGTGATAAACCTCAAAGAGAAAATGATGCAGAGGATGGAGGATTTGGTTGCAATCTTGCAAACTAAAGTATAATATGGACCCAAACCCCAACACTCCTGCGGTGTTTCAAATGCTCAAAGTGCCTCAATAGGCTCAAAACTTGTCTTCGCCTTAATTAGGTGTTTCCTCCACCTCCACACACATCAAATAAATTCAAATAACATGTCTCTAAGTTTTTCAAACCCTCAACTCATCAACTAATACAAAAACCCAGTTTTAGCCCTTCACTAGGCCTAGTTTCCTAGTAGCCTGCTGGACTGTTTTTGGCTCTTTTCACACACATTTCCCAAAACATGGACCAATGTTATGATTGATTTAGATATCCAATATCAACCTCTATCAACACCCAAAATATTGCCTATGGTTGTTTTGGAACAAATCACTCAAAAAACTGTTGTCCCTAGTCACCATGAGGGCTAATTAGATCACTTTTGTGAAGGATGTACCCTCCAAACTCATCCTCGGGTCTAACCCTTATGTACAGTCTTCAAGTATGCTTCCAAACCAAGTATTTTCAAGGTATTAAGGTTCAGTTACACTCCTAAATATCCAAACTCAAAAACCCTCCTTAAATCACCCTTAAACCTAGGGCTTGCTCAAAACCACTTCAAAACTCACTTCCAGAATCAAACAAAGGTTGATTCACCCAACATTTAACATGTCTTTACCGATTCCATCATAAAAGTATGACCTCCTTAAGGCCAATCCTTTGCTGCTACACCTATGGCATCAAAACCATGTGTTTTCAATCATCTATCTCGGTGTACACCTACAAACTCCAACTTCCTGTCATCAAAATATTAGGAACATCTATTGTACATGTTAGAAATGAATCCACCCTATGAGAACCAGAATAGGCATTCAAACGATGGATCCAAACATCCTTAAAAACTCTCAAAATAAAAGAAACTTCACAGTCTATTCTGGGACAGTCAACAGTAAAATGGAAATAATATTATTTCAGAACTTCAAAATGTCTCCAGATTGCAAGGATCAATCAAATAAAACCCTCAGAGCATGGTAGACATGATTCCAAAGCAAATTAAAAACAAATAGTACTCAGAAAATGCAAGAAATAAATGTCTTTTATTGTTGTTCCAGAATTACAAACTGCCCAACAGACTTCTCCAGACTTCACCTTAGACTTCTTCCAGACTTCTTCACGTACACTAATGCTTGCACAGACTTTATAGGCATCTAGACAACCACCATAACCGATCCAAATCAGTTAGAAGGCACTAACAACGCCTAAAAGCATGATTTGCACATTCCCACCATTTTACATACTAACCATTGTAATTCAAATATTTGAATTTACAACTTATTGATTTTGTAACCTATGACACTTTTAATTTATCTAAATCATAATTTGACACTCCTAGAGATAATTAAATGAATCTAGAACCTCATCAAACCAAACTTGTTCTCATGGACACTATTGGTCCTTATTACAATAATTTTATGCATAGGAGCATCATTAGGACACTTAAGGTCTTTACACAAACACATCATCTTTAGCATAAGAAACCATAATGGGCTTCAACACCTCCAAGTTGATCTTTCTTGATGTCATGATCCTTCCTTCACTCCTTGGTAACATGAAACAACTTATTGCCTTCTGGGATGCTCCTACATCATACTCCCCACCAATAAGAAAATTCTTGTCCCAAGAATGATGTTGCTGCTTCCAAACATCAGATTGTTGTTGGCTCCTTACAAATCCTGATTGAGGGATGAAATAATCCCCAAAAGTCACCTTCTTTCTACTTCTCAAACCTGTAGTCACATCACACATTAGATTAGAAACAAAACATGTATTTGGCTGCTCTTGTTTAGGACATTGTTGCTTATAACCAATCTGTACATCTCCTCTTCTCTCATCCACTTGTTGTACCTCCAACTTCTCTTTCACACCCACATATCCTTGCTCAACAATAGGACATTTTACTGAACCAACTTGTACAAAAGATAAATCCCATAAATCATCGTGAAGAGGACTATTCTTCCTCATAGTCTGCTGCAAATTAACATCTTCCTTCCAACTAGTATCTTCTTGTTTTTCAACCTGCCTTATCATTGGTAAATGCTCCCCAAAACATATTATAGGATGCTCTTTCAAGACCCCCAAAGGTAAAGGATTCAACTTATATTTCTGACCATCTTTATGAACTATATATGTGTTATCAAAACCATCATGTAGTGTTCTTCTACTATGTTGCCAAGGTCTTCCTAATATCAAATGTGCACAATTCATAGGAACCACATCACATAATACTCTATCTTGATATGGACCAATAGAAAAATTCACATAAGCCTTCAAACTAACCTCTACATGCTATTGTTGGGTAACCCAAGTGGCCTTGTAGGGATTAGGATGGTCAAATGGTACAATTCCTAACTTGGTTATCATATCAAGAGACACAAGATTACTATGTGATCCTGAATCAATGATTACCTTACATATCTTTCCTTTACATAAACAACTAGTTCTGAAGATTGTTACCTTTGGTTCTTGCTAAAGTTTCTCACCTTGCCTTACCATCAAGAAGTCACCTTCAAGGACAGGGTCTGCTCTCTTTGATTCTTCTTTCTTCTCATCTTCTTGTACCATATTCACTCTTCTATCTTTGCCTTGTTATGATTCATTCCACTTAGGACATCTGAATGATTGGTGCCCAATCTCATTGCAATGAAAACACTTACCTGTAAAGATTCCACTTCCTCTTCCTCCTCCAAATCTGCCACCTCTATGGTTGTATCCTCCTCTTGGTTCTGAAAAACTTTCTTTACCTTTCTCATTGTTGCCTTGCCCTTGATCTCTATTACCTCTTCCTCTATTAGAAATGCCTCCTCTTCCACCATTACTTGATCTTTCTTGTTTTCCTTTCACCTTCTCTTCTACTCTAATTGCCAACTGATAACATTCACCTAATGTTTTCGGTATTTGTAGACCAATCTCATCTTGCAAATTAAATCTTAAGCCATTTATATACCTGGTTTCTTTCTCATCTTCTTCCTCATATCCTCCTCTGATACTAAGCTTGTGAAATTGCTTAGTGTAAGCCATTACATCCATCTCTTTTTGCTTCAGATTTTGTCTCATCCTCTTCACATGAATGGTATAATCAGATGGTAGGAACTGGTCTTTCATCAAACTTTTCATTCTTGACCATGTAGACACTTTTGTTAATCCTCTTGCCATCCTATCATTCTGAAAACTAGTCCACCATGTCAATGTTGTACCTCTCAGCTTAGTCTTTGCAAATTTCACTTTCTTCTCCTCTTCCATTTCTTCAAACTCAAAATAGTTATCTAAGGCATCCAGCCATCCTAACACCTCTTCACTATCCATATTTCCCTGATAGATAGGCAAATAAATATGACTCTTACCTCCACTACCTTGTACTGCTTTCAACAATCTTACCAATCTCCTTTCTTCAGGGTCTTCTACACCATATGTTGGTTGCTCATGCATTTCATGCATTCCTTCTTCATCATTGCCTTCTAGGTTGTCTTGCTCTTCTCTTCTTCTATTCCTCTCAAGGTTATCTATCCTTGATTGCATAGATTCTCTCTCCCTTCTCCATTGTCTTTCTTCTCTTGCCTTAGTCTGCTCTCTTGCTGCATCTTGTTCCCTTCTTTCCCTTCTTTCCCTTTCTAGGATTTCCTTTAATTCTTCTAGTTCTCTTGCCAACTGATGCTTAGGTGTCATAACTAACCTTAACAAACCCGAACCAAATCTTTTACTGATGCTTTGATACCACTTGATGCAGAGGATGGAGGATCTGGTTGCAATCTTGCAAACTAAAGTATAATATGGACCCAAACCCCAACACTCCTATGGTGTTTCAAATGCTCAAAGTGCCTCAATAGACTCAAAACTTGTCTTCGCCTTAATCAGGTGTTTCCTCCACCTCCACACACATCAAATAACTTCAACTAACATGTCTCTAAGTTTTTCAAACCCTCAACTCATCAACTAATACAAAAACCCAGTTTTAGCCCTTCACTAGGCCTAGTTTCCTAGTAGCCTACTGGACTATTTTTGGCTCTTTTCACACACATTTCCCAAAACATGGACCAATGTTATGACTGATTTAGATATCCAATATCAACCTCTATCAACACCCAAAATATTGCCTATGGTTGTTTTGGAACAAATCACTCAAAAAACTGTTGTCCCTAGTCACCGTGAGGGCTAATTAGGTCACTTTTGTGAAGGAAGTACCCTCCAAACTCATCCTCAGGTCTAACCCTTCTGCACAGTCTTCAAGTATGCTTCCAAACCAAGTATTTTCAATGTATTAAGGTTCAGTTACACTCCTAAATACCCAAACTCAAAAACCCTCCTTAAATCACCCTTAAACCTAGGGCTTGCTCAAAACCGCTTCAAAACTCACTTCCAGAATCAAACAAAGGTTGATTCACCCAACATTTAACATGTATTTACTAATTCCATAATAAAAGTATGACCTCCTTAAGGCCAATCCTCTGCTGCTACACCTATGGCATCAAAACCATGTGTTTTCAGTCATTTATCTTGGTGTACACCTGCAAACTCCAACTTCCTATCATCAAAATATTAGGAACATCTATTGTACATGTTAGAAATGAATCCACCCTATGAGAACTAGAATAGGCATTCAAACGATGGATCCAAACATCCTTAAAAACTCTCAAAATAAAAGAAACTTCATAGTCTGTTCTGGGACAGTCAACAGTAAAATGGAAATAATATTATTTCAGAACTTCAAAATGTATCCAGATTGCAAGGATCAATCAAATAAAACCCTCAGAGCATGGTATACATGATTCCAAAGCAAATTAAAAACAAATAGTACTCAGAAAATGCAAGAAATAAATGTCTTTTATTGTTGTTCCAGAATTACAAACTGCCCAACAGACTTCTCTAGACTTCACCTTAGACTTCTTCCAGACTTCTTCGCGTACACTAATGCTTGCACAGACTTTATAGGCATCTAGACAACCACCATAACCGATCCAAACCAGTTAGAAGGCACTAACAATGCCTAAAAGCATGATTTGCACATTCCCACCATTTTACATACTAACTGTTCTAATTCAAATATTTGAATTTACAACTTATTGATTTTGTAACCTATGACACTTTTAATTTATCTAAATCATAATTTGACACTCCTAGAGATAATTAAACGAATCTAGAACCTCATCAAACCAAACTTGTTCTCATGGACACTATTGGTCCTTATTACAATAATTTTATGCATAGGAGCATCATTAGGACACTTAAGGTCTTTACACAAACACATCATCTCTAGCATAAGAAACCATAATGGGCTTCAACACCTCCAAGTTGATCTTTCTTGATGTCATGATCCTTCCTTCACTCCTTGGTAACATAAAACAAGTTCTTGCCTTCTGGGATGCTCCTGCATCAGAAAACCTACCTTCGCTCTACCTCACTTAAAATGGCGCTAAAAGTGATCCAGGGGATGTAAACAATAGAACTTAGCAATCAATTGATGGAGAAAGCCTCTAGATGACTCTACTAAGTCTATGTCTTTAGGATGAACATGCAGAACTAAGACACCAGCGTGGCGTGCTAACGTCTTGTATGGATAGAGTACAAAGACCATACAGTAGACACAGACACAATAATATAACTAAAATAATAATATTGCGGTAAATAAAATAGAAGGTACGAAATGTGAATAGTTAAAAGAGGATGAAAGAGAGTAAAGGAATCTTACAATCGGTCAACGATTCAAGCCTCCATCAAGGTGAGCTCCTTCCCTAAATCATGAACCTACACACAAGCAAGAAGGGAAAATGTTGGGGTTGTGTAAAGAGGTTTGCCTCAGTTAGACCCCTTCTTTGTTGTTTCCACCTCCACGGACAACCACGATGATGACCATGATTGAAATAAAAGCAATAGAGATAGAAATAGATAGATACGATAATGGATATGCTAAATAGAAGACAATGACCACAATGTAATGTAATATGAATAAGAAGAGGGAGAGAACTTCCCTTCAACACCCAAGAATTTGACACTTGAAGGAATTAAATCAAGCACCCAAAACTCCTTGAGGCTATGACAATGGTATATGGCAGATGATGGAAAAACCTGTAAGAATGATATAGATAATGTATCTAGAGCTCAATAAATTTTTCCAAGTGATCAAGAAGTCCCAAAATCATCTCAAATGCATGAGATATAGACCCTAGGAATAATCCCAATGTCGGTGGGCATGGACATAAGCGTTATGAACTCTTCGAAGCGCAAGTGTAATGCTCAAATGGCCACCTATAGATTGACATATTTGTAGGATGTGAGTGTGGTGCATGCACGTCTCTATGGTGTGCTAGTGTCCATAAGTCAAATGGTCAATACGATTGGGAAGAGGCCAGAGTCTAAGCTGACAAGGCAATCCATGTGGGCAAAAAGACAAATAGGTGATGAATGATTCCAATCAGGTTAAAGTAAAGGCACATATGTGACGTGGAACTACATGGGATGCAATTTATGACATTGAAAACATCCAATTCATACTTAATCAATACATAAGTTAGCTCACAATATCCTTTATAGGCATCATATACCTTTGAACTTATCGTGGTTAACCAAATCAGTGACCATTTTATTCACAATTTATATTTTATCTCCTTTCCTTTAGTCAATCTCATCTTTCAATTCTATTAACATTGTTTCCCTACCATATTGGAACACCTGAGAAGAAGATGAGGAAGCAGATACAATTTGCACCAAAGTAATTTTCAACACCTCTATTGTGATTTCTAAGTCCTTTTTCTCAATTTTCAATTGCATGCATTTTTTCTTCAAGGCTTCATATGATCAGTTTGAATATTTTCAGTAATAGCCTTACCGAATAAATCAATCATTGACTTCTCAAGTTGCAACCTCCAAAATAGGAGTTTTGTGAAGCTCTCTTAACTAAAACACTTCCTTTCAAGTCTTATAGATTATGGACCAAATTTGGCTTGGTTTTAGGAGTTAAAGCCAACATCACCAAAGTCTCATACTGCAAACTGAATATTGAGCCAAAAAAATATTTCTCTACTTTCTCCTCTGATGAATATACTTGTTTCTCTTATTTCCTCACAATGTCAAATACCAAAGCAGTAGAAAGGTCCCAACATGGAAGCAGTATAACTCCACTCTCCTTGATGATTTCCTACCCTCCTCTAGTTTAATATTTCCAACCCTAAGGTTGAACTTATCTAACATTTCTCTAATCCAATTTTGTCCCACTTTAAGGGTGATGCATTATTTCTCTCTTGTAATCAATCTTTGATACTCATCCTTATTCAATGAAATAATAAAATCCTTAAATTCTTGAGTTTGGACAAAGCTATCATCGTCAATGATCTAATGTCATTGGTGTCATCCTCTGATATCTTTAAATTCTCTAATGTTATACTCTAAGGAAAAACAAGAACAAACATTCTTTATGTAGAAGGTGGAGAAGCTAGAGAAGGTGGATGAGTAATGATAGGAGATGATGGAGCCTCTTGATTCTCTGGCTCAACAACAATTTTTACATCCTCTTCAACATCAAAAAATTTAATTCCTTTACCCTTGTTCTACTCTAAATCCATCATCTTTTCTCTTTTGCCACATGTCTCTTCATATTTCACCCATTTGACCTCAACAACAATGGTTTGATGCAAAAGCTCTTACATAGTTGAATCCATAAATTAATTACAATCAACAATTTTTTGCTTATTCTTATTGATCACTTTTTTTGGAATCAAGGTATTAGAATGCTCAACAATCTTTGAATCCTAATAAATGGATTATGTTCCTCAACAAAGAATCCATGAAAATTTGGATCGCCAGGTCTCCACATCTCTTCATCCCTCATGGTTGCATTCCATCTTCTCCTTTTATCATACACTTCTTCTATATTTGCACAATTTCTAATTACATGTTCTTCAAACATAATTGCATTGACCATTGGAGGCCTCTCTTTTAAAATTGTGATGTAAGGATATGGAACCCTCTTGATCAAAATCCCTAGGATATTCATACCTCATCCTATGATTGTAATATTGACTCCTCTCAAGCCCATCCTTATTTGTAGTAGTAAAATCTCTAAACTTAATTAAGTAGGAAAAAATGAGCCCATCTTCTATCCCCTTAACTGTATCTTGCTTGTTTCATTTTATTGTCAAATTACCTCTAGAAATTTAATCCTTTTTGGAATGCATCTTGGCAACACATGGGATTGCACATGACACCCATATACTCTTATTATAGTTGTATTGGTATAAAGATACCAATCTCCCCAATTATGTGAAATCTCAAGATCACGAATTTTGTCAATGGGTCTAAGGAAGTCCAACATTTCCTTGGAGATTCTAATTTCTACTTCACCAGAATAACTTAGATTTTTTTGAGCAAAGTGCTTTTCAAAAGTTACAAAATATTAATTCTCACAATTCCTATCCCATATATATGTCCAACATTGTCCACATAGAATGTATCACCTTTACTATCCTTCATTCTATCTGGAAGTTTGTCATTCTACAATCCTCTACCTAAATATAAGAACATATGGCAGAGTAGTGAATACCACTTGAACTCAAACTTCTTAGAATGTGTCTTTTCTATAATCATCTTTGTTGGAAGAATGTTGCAAATATGTGCTTGAGAGTTATTTGAGAGATGTGTTGGCATTAATGTCAACATATTTCTCCGTCTGAGATAGTGATGCAGTGAAGTTCAATGAGTTAGTTTGTACGACATGATGAAGATCATAGTTTGCGGATTAAAAGGTTTGTAGAGGGTTGTATGTAGTTGATTCAGTTCAATTTTCAAAGGTTTGCATGGAGATTTGATTGAGTTATGGGTATGTATGTTGTGGATAATTATTCAGTTGTTCAGTGGTCACAGAGTGACTGTATTTTGATCTGCATTGCTCTGCATTATAATATCTTGTTCTGCGGATTTGGAGATATGTTTGAGATGTTGGTGTGTGTCCTCAATTCAAGTG
This sequence comes from Cryptomeria japonica, assembly GCF_030272615.1. Taxonomy (NCBI): domain Eukaryota; kingdom Viridiplantae; phylum Streptophyta; class Pinopsida; order Cupressales; family Cupressaceae; genus Cryptomeria; species Cryptomeria japonica. Next base: position 924,533,578 of record NC_081409.1, on the reverse strand, counting down.
GTTTGTGGTTTGGAGGTCCGCAAGTGATTTTTCAAGGTTGACAATCATTGCAATTAGTGTTCTTGAGGTTTGGTATGAAGATACTAGTGATTCTAGTAATTTGTGTCGGTGTGGATGTTCCTATGGTAATTCATGGTGCTTGTGGATATTTCTAGATCATGTGTCTTTTGCGTTGATGGTCTACATTGATCGTTGAGCTCGTAATTGATGTTTTTTCTTCAATACATTGGTGTTCTTCATGTTCTTGGCCGATCGAATGCTTGTAACGTGTTGCGGGTGTTTGAGGCATAATTTTTGGAGGTGTAACATGTTTGAAGCAAAAGATTTGGATATGTGCTATATTTTGACCGACATTGCTTGGTCCGCATGAAATATTGTAGAGTATGGTTGTATTTTTGTAATTAGGTGGTGAGTGTTGAGACAACCTTCATGATTTCTCCAAGGTTGATGTTATGTATAAATAATTGTGATAACTTTGTATTTGAGCCTGGTGGTGTGATGAGAATGAGTGTATGTGTGTTGAATGTATACATCTTTTGAAGATAGAGAAGAAGTGTGAAGGAGAAAGTTGTTTGTGCTTCAATGGAACTGAACCAGGCATTAAGGAGATGTTATTTCTCAGTTCATAATTTTCGGATGTGATCCGTAATTGTTTGTACAGGCAGTGAGCCTTCTTATTTTGAGCAGTGAGCTTTAGGCAGTGTGCCTGAATGCATGTGCATTCCCCATTCTAATACTTCTCTCAGAGTATACCTATTTTATGGGTTCATCCCCACTGTGGTTTTTCCCTTAATCGGGTTTCCACGTCAAAAATCTTGGTGTTATGTGTGTTTATGATGTGTTGTTGATCTATGCTTTCATTTTTAATTATCCGATATGAGAATAAGTTTAAGTTGCTTGATTTTTTATCAATCTTCGTTGATCAATCTTCGTGTACATCCTCTGGACCAATAAATTTACAAAATCGAACTTTGTGCTGACCATATGATTCTAAATGTCAATTACCATTTACATTAATAGAATTGGCATCTTGTCCTTAGCATCATGGCCCAAAATTTGACATAATGTGTAGTAGGTATTCATAAAATAATCTTCAAATGTGTCAACTCCAAGGGGCTCCTCAAATTGAGAAATCGGAAGCACGGTTCTTCCAAGACCCTTGATTCTAGACTTTGAGATGGTAACACTTATGAACACATACTAATGTGTTGCATACTCATTTTTTAAGTGATTGAAATTGATAGGTTTTAACACTCCCAAATTCAAGTTAAGTATTCAAGAATTGCAACCTTTAAAAAGTTGACCATTTCTACAACAATAGCAAAGAGGATACTTCTTAGTTGGACATCATATCTTCGGGCTACATCTAGGAAGATATTTGGTACAAATAATTTTTTAATATCTAAGTACTATCCATTCTTTAGGGGAAATTTAGAACACCTTTTCTTGTGTCAGTGTTTGAACAAGCTCTACCAAATCTCAAGTAAGTGTGCATCTCACATACCAACAAGCTCATCCAAGAAATTATCATTAGGAACTTCATGGCAACTAAGTGATAATACTCTTCTTTCTTTGTTTAACTATCAGAAAATTTCTTCATCTGGCTTCCTTGATGCTTGGGAAAGAGTCACCTTCTTACTCATTTTAGTTGGCAATAAGAATAGGATTTCAACTTTGCAACTAGGTTTTAGGTTTACCACAACCACATAACTCAATGTCCAGTCTAATTATGTTCTACTTATAATTATGAACCAAGGACATGAAAATCATAGAAAATTATCCAACTCACAGTTTAAAACATGCACTTTCTAGTTGTCCATAGAAAACCCTAGTTTTCGCTTGAGCTTCTTGCAAAACTCAAATTAGTAGGCAATTATGAATTCAATGAATTGTGTTTGATGACACAGTCTAGATTACACATTTATTTGTATCAAATGGCTCAAAATATGAGCTAAACTAGGCATTTCACCATTACTACAATTCATGTTTAAGTTGCAAACCATTTACTAGTCATTTTCTAGGTTCAAATGTTGATCACTTATTTCAAAGGATCATGGCAAGATGAACAACTAAGATTAAAAGATCTAATTTGAATAAACCTTTTGTATATGTTGAATTTGAACCCTAATATTGCAAACCCTAGTTCTAACCACAAAACCCTAGCTCTACAATAACATTCAGCATCACTAAAGAACCATCAAACATGCAAAATCATAAAATAAACCAAATGATACCTTCACATATTCAAATGGGTTTGATATTCATTGTTCTCCTATCTCCATTTGATCTTGCTTTTGATATATTGCTTTCAAATTTTTATACTTGCACAAGAGCTCAATGGGGAATAGATGTGGTTGTGTTGATATAAAGTTTGATCATGATGGTGTGGGCTAAAGTCAATTTGGTAGAATGTAAGTACACTCCAAGGTTGCTTGAATGAAAGAGAGAGGAGGAAGCCTCTTATATAGAGAGCATCCTAAAAATGGAGGGATAGGATTAAGAAGAGGGAAAAAGATGGTCGATTGGGATTGAAGGGTAAGTAGAGGAAACAATAAAATAAAGGGAGTGGTTAAGATAAATGAGCGAAAAAAGATAAATCAATTAATTAAATAAATTAAAAAACTTATTTAATTAATAGCAAGAGAGCAGCATAAATTAAATAAATAAAATATTTATTTAATTTTTAAAAAAAAAGAATTTAAATAAAGAAAAAAAAATTATTTAAATTAGGATAGAAAAAGGTCCTACAAAAGAATTAGTGAATTAATTAAACAAATAAATATCCATTTAATTAATAAAAGAAGAGGGAATAAATAAATAAATAAAAATATGTATTTAATTAAGCAATGACAATTTTAAGTGTCTACATTTTGCCCCTCTTTGAGACAATGCAATTTATCGCATTCAAACAAAAAAAAGATTAATTGATACAAGATTTGCGCTGATACGGAGGTGGTATGCCCCTTGAGGAATTGGGTGAAAAAGGCAACAACAAGGTTCAAACAATCTCTCGACAAGTGAGAGGATAGGATAGACAAGAAAACGGCAAAGATTGGGTTGGATGGATGAAAAACGGACCAACAACAAGTCATTGGGGATCATGGGGACCACAAGCAATTAGGATTTGTGTTCTTCTTCTTGCTCTTATTTAGAAGATATACCCTCGACAAGTTCATCATCATGAACATCACCAACAAGCTTCTCCCACCACTTAGGACAGAGAGCGGAACCATCTACTTCCAAGTTAAGTGTAACAACATGACTTGGGCTACCTAGAATAAAATCATCTTGATGTTGATCTAGGTTTTCCTAAGTGAACTCTGGTGGAATAATGTCATGCCTAGGAGATTCCACAACTTCGGGTTCAGAATCCCTCCCTTCAGGTGGAGCTAATGGAAGCCAAATACCTATATCTTTTGTTTGCAAAGGCTAATCTTCAGGACTCTAGATGGGAGAAGTGAGTCAAAGGGCCCATCTTCCTCATCAAAAACCACATCTTATTTAATGTGAGATGATCAGTGTCCAGATCAACTAGCCGATAGACCTTATGATTATCATTGTAGCCTATAAGCATCAACTTTTGGAATCTAGTTTTGTTCTCTTCGCATCTAGAATCCAAACATATGTTGTTGAACCAAAAATCTTGAGGTGGTTGATTTTTGGTTTCCTCCTAGGCCAAGCTTCTTTGGGAGTCATCTTTGTAATGGCCCATGTGGGAGACCTATCCACAAGGTATACTGCAGTATACATTGCTTTAGCCCAAAATTTCTTAGGCACGGTTTTGTTTTCTAGCATACACCGAGCCTTCTATGTTATGGTTTGGTTCCTCTGCTTATCAACACCATTCTGTTGAGGGGTGTAGGGTGTGATAAGTTGACAATACCGTATTAGAACAAAAGCTTGTGAATTCAGTGAAACAAAATTCACCCCCATTTTCTAAACTAAGAGTTATGATTTGATGTCCTGATTCTTTTTCAACTAATGCTTTAAACTTTTGAAATTCATTAAACACGTCTAATTTTGCTTTAAGAAAATGCACCTAAATTTTCTACTAAAATCATCCACAAATAGAAGAAAATACTTGGCACCAGTGACTGGTGTTATATTCATTGGTCCACAAACATCTGCATGAACCAACTACAATACGTTAGATGTTCTCTAAGCGTGTCCATCTAAGAATGGAGTTCGATGTTGCTTCCTTGCTTGGCAAGCTCTAGACGCACCATGTGTCTACTGTTGAATCTCAGGTAAGCCTTCTACCAAATTCTCTCGAGCCAACTATGAGAGATATGATAGGTTAAGATGACCATACCATTGCTACCAAAGAGTGCTTATGGAAGAACTCTTCGCAACCATTGCAATCTCTTGAGACTCTCCATTATCAATCAGCCTATACAATCCATGATCTTCGAGGGAGACAACAATTGTCTTCTTGGACTCTTTATCAACAATGTGGCTCTTATGTGCACTGAAGACAACATCCAACTTCGAACAATGTCACATCATTTGACTAACTAAAGCAGATTGAGCTCCATGCCTGAAACATAGTCTACATCGCGAAATATGAGATTTTTTCCTCCAAATTTAATATACATGTTGCCCTTGTTGACAACCTTATACTCTTCACCTCCTCCAAAGATCACTGAATTGGAACAAGTTATGTACCCCGCGAACCAATCTCTTGTGTGCATGAAATGTTGAGAAGCTCCAAAATCAATGTACCAAGTTGATGGTTTAACTTGGTATGTTGGTCTTTTGGTCATAAATGCGTAAAAAGAATACTCCTATTACTCAATGTTCTCTGCAACATGGGCCTTCTACTGAGCCCCTCCCTGGTTGGATTGCTCATGAGCCAACCATTTTTTGCACTATTTCTCCATGTGGCCAAGCTTACCACAATACTGACATGTGATAACCTTCTTGGAGTTATCCTTAGGTTTTCTCTATCCTTTTGGCTAAAAAGACTTGCCTTTTCCTTTGCCTTTATCCTTGGCTTTGGCTGTAAACACTTGTTCTGCAATAGATGATATTTTGATGCTCCCAAACAATTGTTTCCATGTGTCATGTTGCAGGAGCTTATTGCACAAGTCAAGAAACTTTAACATTTGTGGATGTAATGTTGAGCATTTTAATGAAATTTTCATAGTATTGTGGTAAAATTTTGAGTGTGATTACCACTATATCCTCTTCCTCCATCTTGTGACCAATAGCCTCTGGATGATTGTGAATATCCTTGATCTTCATAAAATTCTCTTGCAAAGACATCTTATCGTCCATCATGATTGAAAACAACATATTCTTCAGAAAGAATGATCGACTCTTGTTTGACATTTCATGGAGATCCTTCAGATACATCCAAATCTTTGCAACAGTCTTTCCAAACAGCACTTGTGGAAGCATGTCGTTGATGATTCACGACTTGATGAAAAACACTGCTTCCCAATTGCACTCATTGAACTTGTCCTGGTCTTTTCCCACCATCATGAGACGTGGAGTCATACCCAGAACAACTTGGTCTAGACACCGGTATTCAAATATTGTGAGAATTCGCTATTTCCACATGTTGTATTTTTTGTCGTTGAAGCATTGATTATGTTCTAACATAATGTTGGTCAACGACACCATCCCTCTAGCTTTTCAATGCACAAAAAATGAGGTAAAATAAACTACAATAACATACTATTAAAAATAAAGTTATTTTTCATTAAAAAAATAGTCAAAATGGCACAAATTTTGAGGCACAAATCCCGATGAAATCAAAAAACAAACCCTAATTTTATATAAAAATCAATCAAAAAATATGAAACCCTTCCATAAATTTTTGTGGAAAAAATATAAAAGCCTTCACACAAACTCCAAAGTTTGATGGAAACCCTTTTTGTACAGTTAAGCAACATAAATCACACATGGGTCACAAAAAGACCTTAGTTGTTGAAGCAAGTTGCGGGACAAAAATAGAACAAGTCGCTAGAAATCAGACCATCATCATGTGTGAAAACATGCCCCCGTCATGCAAAAAAACACAAGCTTGCGACACTAAAAAAAACTCTAATTCAAGGCAAATCCAAACAGAAGACGTCGCACGTAGTAACAAGGCTAAAAATCTCCAATCGTGTACTGAGAAACATGCTACAAAGTTTGCATGATAATAAAAACCACTTGCAGAAAAGAAACATTAAATGCGAGCAAAAACCCACGCATTTTATGGAAAAATCGTGTAGAAAACCTCCACGATCCAAAAAACCCTTACATGTCCAGAGAGAAAATCGAGAAAAAAACAAACCAAACACGACCCTTGGAAACAAGCTCACTTACAATTTTTCCAAACAAAGCCCTTCGATTTTGCTTCCAAAAAACCTTACACTCCTCACATGTGAAAGAAAAATCTGCCCAAAAAATTAAGCCGCGATTTTCTTAGAAAAAAGCCCGTGATTTAAAAATCACGACTTGCAGATCCTACAAATTTTACATTGAAAAACCCTTAATTTTTTATTTACTATAAATGACAATTTTTTGTTCTAAAAAAAAACATTATCAACTCTAATACCATGAAATGGTAATTGCACTGATAAATTAATTAAGACGGAAGAATACATATGGTCAATTACAAGACGATGTTTCTAAAAGAAACAATTGTGAACAAATGACTAAAATAGAAATAAACTAAAACTAAAACTAACTAAACATTACCTAGTGACCATTAATAGTACAATAATTACTTTAATACTAATTATCCAACATTATACCATCGATTTTACCTTTGACCATTAGGGTGTCCAAGTTGACTTGTGTTCTAAAAGGACATAGATGATGTCCACAAACATGGATGTTTGCAAAATGTTGTGGCATGAGTTCATGAAACTATTTAAACGGATCTTGTTGTCAAATCTCGAGTGTCATTGATCATGTTTCAAGCATCTAAAGATGACACATCTCTAAAGTTCACTCATATGCACCAATTACTTAACTACTATAGTTGCACAAAAGTTTAAGGCAATTTTCCTTATGTTGTGCACACATTTGTATAGGCATTTACTAAACACTGCCTTAACACCAATGATCTATATTCTAGATGGTACAAGATACAAGCAGATCTTAGTGAAGGACAAATTTATATATTACACACTAGAATACAAGAAACACAAGTAATCCAACACAATTCGAAAGGTAGCAGACAACTTTTAGCATTTTTATTAGTTTAAATAAAAATGGATAAGATATAATTGAATGGTTTATATAACAAGGCTAACATGCAAATACCATGACTAGAAAAGGGTAACATGTCATACTAGTTTGCCTAAATCATTCAACTGCCCATTTCTCTACAACAACAAAAATAATGGATATACATATAATATGTCTACAAAATAGAATGAGTTGATGAATAGGTTCATGTCCCAACCTTGTTAAATACCAATTGCTTAGCAATTAATTTTCCTCATGGTTGACCTTCTAATCCCATGGAAAACCCTACATCAATGCAACATGTAAAGAAAGAATGAAAGAAAAAAATATTCTTTTATTGTCCAAGATATCAAGCAATCTATATATGTCTATGGATGGCTCATAGCAATATGGGACTACCTCATACTCCTTGCAAGAGGCACCTAACTGTGCTACAAACGAGGCACCTAAAGGAATGTTGATTGTGCAAGAGTTGTGAAGTGTCACACAAATGTGCACCAGCTTATGCATGGTAGCTCTTGATAACACAACTTCTTTTGCGTAAGTCATGCATGATGTTGTCAAAGCTTACATGTGGATATAACTATCAAGTTGTGCATGTTTTGATTAAGTAAAAGCAGGTTTTTGAAAGGAACTCGAACCTTTTACAAAGTAGGATATATAGAAAGAGCTAGAAAACACTGTGCCTGATCACTTCAAAAACTAAAACAGATCCCAACCGAACAAAATGGGATCACAACCCATTAAACATAACATTACATTAAAAAACCAGGAAAAGACAGCAATCGAAAAGCAAAATGACAACAAAACTACAGAAATCGAGACAACTGCCAAGACAGAGACAGAGATAGTTATATACTCTTCATGATATCCTCAATATCAACCATCTGCTTCGTGTTGTCTGCCGAAGTCTTTAACTCCTCCAGCTCACGACCTTTGATGTCGCCCTTGATCCTAGTATTGGCTCTGGTCCTCTTCTAATGGCCTTTTTTGTTCGGTTGTTCCTTGTCAACATCCTTCTCAGTGTTGTTCTCAAATATATTGATTAGGATGTTCATGTTATCCACCGAAGCTTTGAGGATCTGGAAGTTTTGTTTTGTGATCTTCTTAACAGTGAGTTCCATCTTATCAATTTTGCTACCTAGATTGTTCATAGCACTTTCCATCCCTTTCACCTCCTTGTTTTCTTCCGTCTCTTTAACCTTTTTTTCAATGGCAATAATTTTACCCACCATGCTTTCAATGGCTTCCACGTTATTAATTGCAAACATTTTCCGTCAGGGGTTTCTCTCCAACCGTAGCTCTTTTGACAGTCAGCATATCTTTCTTCAAGCTACCTATATCCTTCACCATTGTACCAACGGTCTCACAAAAGCCCTTTATAGTCACATTCTCACCAACACAATCACTAAGCTTACCACTTGTCTTCTTGCTCCTCTTTCTGCATACCTTGGGCATTCAAACCCTCTATGTTGTTTGTAACCTAGTTCTTCCTCTGCATTTGCTTTCTAGTAACTTTCCCTTTCTTTTTTTAATAAATTTCCCTTCAAAGGAGTCAGCCTCAAACTCTGAAATGTCTAAATCCACCACAATCCTTTTCCTCTTAGCCTTATTCCTACCATTTTTGCTAGTCTCCTCTGAATCGCCCTCAACCTCCGAGTCAAAGTTAAAGCCACTGGCTTCACTCTCCATATCCTCATCTCTTGCATATTTGTCTTTAATAGGTTTTTCAATACTCTTCCTTTTAAGCACTTTATAGACAAGAGCCATAAGATCCTGGTGAAGAGCATGGTCACCTTTAGGATCTTTCTGAATCTCCTTGATAGTATGGTCCATGGAGCATGCCAGGTAATATGGCAAGCTCACCTTTTCCCCATGGCAGAAATGGTTGAGCAAAACAAAATGGTAACCATAGGCTCTAGTAAACCTACCATACAAAGTAATATAGGTGATAGTAGCAAATAAAACAAACCTCCATGGCCTGCATATTCGTTTCTGGGAATGATAGGAATTGTCGACTTTTACCATCTTCTTCCTCTCATCATCCCTGACAGGGAATTTGTCTGCAGCTTTATTAGAGATGCTACGGTCCCTATAAAATTTCATGCCCTCAATTATCATCCCCGTAGCTTCAGCAATAATCTCCTCATCTACAATCATCATCTGGAACCCAACCAAGATTTTGCCATTCTTTCAGTTCTTGATAAAATGTTTGGTAACCACAGGATCTTTCCCACTAAGCCTCTCCATAAACACACTCAAAACCCCCTCCTAAAGGATATCCCGCACTTCCCTGTTCTTCCTCCAATCCGAGCAGGAAGTAAGTTCGAACCTTTATTTATTTCCTCCCATTTTTCCTACGATGTCCCTGAATTCCTTCTCTTGGCTCCTAATCTTCTTCTCCTAATCAAGTTGTGCATGTTAATACAAGTAGTTGTTGAAGATTACACACTTGTGTAGAGAGCTAGTAAGTTGTGCATGTTAATGTAGGAAATTGTTGTTGAAGCTTACATACTTGTCTAGAGTGTTATTGTGTTGTGTATGTTAATAAAATAAGTTGCCAAGGAAGAGCAGTTTCGCAAACACTTGCTGCCATGAATTCTTCAAACAAATAAGCACAAGTGGAAATTATATTGGAGAGCCTTTTGTTGGCTTCTTCCCTAGGATGCAAGAATTTGGTTGTTGAAGAGGGATAGCGAGTGTTAATCTAATTGTTGTATGAAGGACTCTTCAACAAAATCAATTTGGAAACATGTCTTATGTATTTACTTGTGTGATCTTCTAGTACAAACCTACTAACTAGCTCTACAACTTTGTTGTCATCTTCTATGTTACACAATAGGCAAGATTTATGCAACTATGTAATGTTTTATCAAAATTTAAATGCATAAGTTTTGAGACAAAACTCATTGACCCCTATTTCACGGGGATAGTTCACAAGAACCAATAGTTCACGCGTAGTGGTTCAAAAGAACGAATCTCTAATGAGTATGAATGCATCACATGCTTTACAATCACTGCATGTGAGTGATGCTCACAAGGGTTGAGCATTGGATTTCCCAGGTCACTCATCCCAATACTTCTCTAACCTCAAGTGTGTTAAACATGAAATCAACCCAAGATCAAACCCACTTAGCTTGCCACCCCATTTTTAATAGAGTAAAATAGACTCGTATAAATTGTGGGATTCTCTTCAATCATTTTGGATCACACTCAATCCATCATCGGGATAAGCAAATATAACATCAGTCAGTGGCTTTCTAAAATTTTCAATTCATTCACTGTTGCTTCACAAGTACATGATAACTAAAAAATTCAAAAGGACCAAAGTAGATCTTATTACAAAGATTTACTTTGTACAGAAACAAACTCAAGGAAATTCAGATTAAAAATATTTCAAATTATTTTCCAGTGAGCGCCAACTATAAAAAATATCCACAAATGATACCCGAGCATATGGATGTCCATCTATATGGACAAGTAATTCTTTCCAGTCTGTTCCTATCAAAAAAGATTATCTTGCTTACTTGCGTAATACCACTTATAGTTGAAAACAAAATGCTACGACTGCCTTATAAGCAAAAACATGGTGGTTGATGAAATTTATCAAGTCTTATTTTCCATTTCTGCATATCAATATTTATTCATGCAGAAATAAATATTCGAATTAAAGGACCACAAATAGCTCTAGGGGAAATTTTTGCTTCCAATATATTCCTCTTAGTTTGATTTATTTTTTATGGTTGATATTGCGTCAAATGCAGCAGGCCCAAATTATTTTTCCCATTGTCAACAATAATAAAAGTCGCAAAAACGCATGAAACTCCATCAGAACTTTCCAGAAATTTCAGGTTTCCTGCAAATATATGGAATTAATTCCTAAGATGTATAGGATGGAATGTGTAAAATGTTACAGCATCCGAAGATTATAACCTTGTCTTGGGGTGCTGAAAATTATTTAGAGATTGATAGAGGATAAGCCACATTCAACCATACTATTGATAAAAAATCATGCCTATATCTTGCACTTGAATTTCTGATTAAAATCATGTTAGAAAAAGTAGGAACTTTACAAAACCAGAACCCTGTATTATTTAAAACAAAGGGTTTGGTAATTTCTTTGAGAATAATATCTATTTTCCATCAGACTGTAAAATCAGCCCAAAAAAGGATCAAGAACATAAATACAGGGCTTAACAATTAACATAAATACTAGTCCTATTATAAAACCTTTTTTCTGTAAATCCTCCAAGCAAGCTATTAAAAAAATCCACCACATTGGGTGATACGCTGATATCATCCCTTAATTTGCAATGTGTTCCAGCTACCAAATGGTTCTATTTTCATACTTGAGAGATCAAAAACCTGCACGAGGTACGATTCCTCAACTTTGTCTATGTAAAAGACAATGAAAAACTGTCTTTGAATATCAGTCACATAGCTCACATGCATTCTCCTTACATCTGTTTACACTGAAAATTGATTCAGTGTCTATGAATCACTAATCAAATTAGACAATCGGACTTTCAAGTTTTAAAAATTATTAGGCTAAAAAAAGATAGAGAACAGAGAGTACCAAAACTGATGTTGGAAGTTGATAAATAATCATGCGAAAATTATGAATACCCAATATTCCAAGAGCTTTGGAAAGCAACTTCAGTCTTGTATCAAATTGTATTTCATGCTGGCACTCAAGAACTGCCGACGGTGAAGAACTAGAACCTAGGAGTAGAAAATTTCTGATTGTGTTGGTAAGCCACAGTGACTGCTCTGAATAATGTTATTGTTTAATGTGACTGAACAGCATTCAGGAAGACAGTGTTTCCTCTAGGGTGACCTTCTTCAAGCCCGCCATGTATGTAAGATACACTGTCCATATGAATGCAAATGAATTGCTTACTAGAGGCTGCATAAAAAACCAACACGTCCACAAGTCTAAAGCTTCAGTAATATTTTTAAAAAGGACAATAACCCAAAGCCTCATCATCAAAACAAAAAAGTCCTTACACAACTTTTATGTTATCTAAAGAAACTTAAGATCAATTTACATCTATGATGCTCAAGCAATTCAGAAACAGGCTGCAAACATGCAGGGTTAATTAATTAACAATTCCAAACATAGTTGTTGCTCTTGATTAAACCTATTCTAGAAATCACCATATAAAAAAACAATACAAGTAAAAGAATACTTGACTGAATACCTATCATAAGAATAATTCTGATGTGTCCTCACTAAACATTGACTGAATCCCTATCATAAGAATAATTCTGATGTGTCCTCACTAAACATTATCAGACTATTATCAGATTACAGAGAAACATATTACGCCAAAAGCCTATTATATTCACATATGGACGCAAAAACATCCATCAATAAAAACTAGAAGCATTTAATTGATGTCTTTATGACACTTAAATGCATGAAAAAAATAAAAAAATAATTTATTATTATTTCTTAATTTTATATTATTTTATCTTTACTTCCACCTCTCAATTAATTCATCTCATTGAATCTTTCTCATCAGATCTCCACCATTGATCATATCAAATAATTTATAAAATAGTAGTATAATAATAGATTAGACATAGTATTATTAATTATGAGTGTCCCTACATAAAATCCACTTCAATGATAAGGATAAGAACGAATATAAAATAGATATATAATGATATGATATAATAATAATAATAGTGTAGTCTTAATAGATTTTTTTGCTTTGATCAGTAGTTTAATAGAAATATAATAATAAAATATTTTTTTTAAGTGCAATAATTAACAGATGTGATATCTTCAGCATACTTTACCTATATTCCTCCAAAGATAAGTATGCTAGTTACATAAATCAACTGGTGAAGAAGTTGCATAGTTTAAATCCTCCTTCAAAAGGCCGAAGTCCATCACACTGGATATTATATGTAAATACAACCATGCTTCTGATTTCAAATTTTTGTCATCAAGCAATACTGTTTTGATTGTAAGGTAGAGAATTTACTCCTAGTAGTGACATACATAATTGGCAACAAATCCTTTGTCTTGCTCTCTTAAAAAAATCTTAATTTATTACTTTATTACTTTTAGAAGACAATTGTTTTTTATAAAGGGTAAAGCGGTTTTGAAGGGACCCGAAACCCTTTTTGTAAAATGCTGCTACATAGATACACACAGCCAAACAGCAGTCAACAAACAGCTAAAAAGCAGATCCATTCAACTAGGGTACATCTCAAATGCACTTGGATCAAATGGACAAGCCCAAGTTTGTTGCCTTGCCCAAGGCAACAAAGGAAGAACTCAAGCAAACTTGATGTCTTTTTAAAAACGATTAACTTAAATTGTTTTATGACTGTGAAAAGGTAACGAGGGCATTAAAGAATTACAAATGAAAATAAAAGCCCAAACGACAAGAATATGGAGACAAGACACATTCTTATCACTTCCTCTTCTTGTACATCAAATTGGTACGCAACTACCACCTTCCATAGGTCAATGGTTATCAAACAACATCTTTTCAACAAAGAGCAATTTCAAAACCACCTACTTATTGGCAATATTGCCTCTTTCCAACAAGGATTGATTACAAAACTACCACCTTGCGTCAACTTTTGTTCTCTGACTTCTAATAGCCACAACTTTAACAAACAATATTAAAACACAGTGCCTTTCTTTACGTGTATGATTTTTCAAGGGGAATCTTAATATGTAATATTATTCAAACATTGATGGCACCAAAGTACTAGTTTTAGCCTCCCAACAACTACATTTATAAGGCCAATTGTGACCAAAACCAATGACTAAATCACATTCTCTTTACCAAAAGATGCCCCCCTAGAAAATGCGACCTCTAATTCTATACATGAGGATCTTTTTCCAGATCACTCCTAGGCATCAAAATCAACAATAATGTAATATACAAGGTCCTTATGTCGAATGTCTATATATGTGGTTCCCATTTTCCACACTTCTTCTCAAGTGGGCCTAATGGATCCCAACTCTCTTGCATAAAATAATGGCATGCATTAATATCTCCTTCCTTGCAATCTATGGGCTGTTAGGTCCCATTACATTGCCCATATACCTCTAAGTATGCACCTTATATTTGTTTATAATTCAAACAAACAATTTTCCTAAATAAATGTTGCTACAATATCTTGGTATATAACACTGTGTACAAAACACACAACCCTTCATGTATTTATTATAATAAAATTCTCATGTTTGTTATTATATTATATTTATTCGTATCAATAGTAAATATTAAAAATATAGCAAAGTTCCCTAACCATAATTAATGTCTCATTATAAATAATGTGGATCAACTAAAATCCATATTGATTATCATGATGTCGAATATTGAAAGAGAAATATGAATACAGAATAAATTTCAAGCATGCTTCAATGAGAAATATGCATGAAGCCTATACAGAAATATGCATGAAGCCTATACTTCAGACCTCAATTGTTTATTTGTTCATGAAATCCTATTAATGCAGGTACTAGCTCAACATCTATGACAAGAGAAAGTCTAAATATCCAAATCTCAAGGAAACATCAGCAAGAAAAAAAATTCCTACTTAATTGAAGATTATTCTAACCTATATTGTAGCATCAATCATTCTGTCAGCAAACTATGGTTCACATGAACCCATCACACTCATAAGCATGAATGGTCCTCTTAGGTCTCATTGACTCTAGATGATGCTCACAAGGGTGAAGCATTGGGACTTACTAGGAAGTCACCCATACGGGGAGGGTGGTTCAAGGATTGGTCTATATTTGCAATATACACTTTCCTTCTGATATGTCTCATGTAAGAGCTCCAACCGTTCCTTTTTATTTTGCAAGCAGTGCAGATCATAGCAGAAAAAATCTCAGGAATAACTCAGTAAACCAAACGATAAATATTTTTCAATTTATCTGGATAGAATTGGGGGAAAAAATGGTTTAGGGTTAAGGTTAGATTATTCTTCTGATTTTTGCAGCAATTATATCTCCCGGAAACTGATTTTTTTAATGAAAAACCACAATTTTCACTGCTATTAATTTGCACTTTTTTAGTCAACAAATCATTTTGACCAATTTTACGCAGAAACCAGCAATTTTCTTGAAGAAAAAATCACACTGTGAGCAAGAAACAATGAATCACAATTTATCACAACTTTTAAAAGATTTATACTCTTATGTTGCAGATTTCAATATAACAATGTGAATGCTTTTGTTACTGATCAGGAAATTGGAATGCTTTACCTTGCCATTGTCAGGACACCTGGTATGGAAATATTTGGCAACATTCAGTGGAAAAAATTTGACGTAGGTTATAGTCTGACAATGAATAATCTATCTTTTGTTCATATCAACTGTGCAACGATTTGTGATTAATTCTATTTAGCTGTGGCAGTCGTTGGTTTTTAGGAACCTTCCCTACCTATTGCTTTGACACAATGTATGAAAATATCATGCATACATAGATACCTAGCAGAGGTCAACTCTCCATAAGTATCACTTAATTAGAAACTCTATACTCAATAATGTGTTTCGCTACAATTCTTTCAGAAAGTGCTATAGGAATGCACTAAAATTCACAGGTTGAGTTTAAATATTCAGCACATTGTATTTACTATTTAGTACATATTTTCAAATTTGCAATTAAGTTATTTTTAAACTATATGTAATTTAAAAAATCAAATATTAATTTTATATTGTATATTAATAGTCATCCCACATTCCAAAAAAATGTAAATGATTTTTTCTTCCCCTGTATCCCACGCTGTCTCTGAAACTCAGAGAACCACTGATAAATACTCAATTTAATGCTGATACAAATGAACACTGATTATGACTGGCGATCTTTGGATGCTATCTGCAAATTTGTGCTCATACAAAAATGTAATTCAAGAAAAAATTAAAAGCTATTCCCATTAGAAAACTATAAGAAACACTTACACAACGATTGATACACACAGCAACTTCAATCTCAAACTACAGCAAATACATATTTGTTGAATACAAAACAGAAAATGGGTCCACTCTAAATAATGAAAAAAAGCTAAGAATTACCTGAAGATGCACAGGGACATATCTATAAGTAATGAAATCACACAGAGGCCAATACATGGCACCACTTTTAATTGTAGGAATAAAATCCCGTTTTAACCTTGCAAAGATTTCACTCCCATTCTCACCTGCATTTAAAGTCAGAGAAAGGTCAACTAACATAATAAAAAAAATATTGAAACATTCAACAACAAGAAGCTATCTGAACCACTAGCACATGCCGTCTCAAGGTACCTTTTCAAGATGTTAAATAGATAATGGCAAAACCTGAGTTTGGCCCATTTTAAAAGATTTAATTTGCATCCATGTTATACTCCAAAGAAAAAATTATTTACAAAAGCTAAGCATAATAACTAAAAGGAAAGATGTTCCCTAAATAGGCAATGAAAAAAGGAACATAGACCTTCATCTTAATTGAAAAAGAATTCAACATATTTACAAACAGTCAAGCCTAGCTTACACAAACAAAATCTAACTCTTTCTAATGTTGCATCTTTACTGAGCAGGGATATATCTTCCAAAAAAGTTCTAGTCAACAAAGATAACTCATATATACCTAAAATAGCTTCTTATTTGTTCCCTCTTGCTTTTGTCAATAGCTGTATTTCTGAGTTCCATTGACCTATTTTGATCACTTTTGGGCATTAATATAAATTCCCTTTTATTCTTTCTTTCTTTCCACAAATACAAATCTCAGCCAACATGTTATGCTCAGCTCAGCAATTATAATAATTACATGTTTATAAGACATAATATTTGTGTGTGTATATGCAGATAATGTTTTTTTTCTGAGCTGGAATTAGCAAACATGAACTATCAAGATACAACAAAACATCAATCAAACTAAGCCTTCACAGTATATTAGATACTATAGTAGCTATTGAACAAACATTAGAACAAATTATTGTTTGAAAACTCAGACTTTAGAAAACTCAACAGCCCAAACTATTTTTGTGCTGTAATATATGAAAGATATTGCATATGCAAGGAGATGCAAACATTTAGTCATCTTGTTCCAATGGTCAAGGATGAAATTTTTTCACCTTTTGAAAACAGTTTTGTATAGGTCAATCTCCTTCTCTGCTATTATTGACTTTACTTTTTCTATCATGGAGTCCATACCATCATAGATTTCTCCCAAACATGACTGAGGTGAATCATCAAACCTAGTCATACACATCATGGGATTGGTGAAACTCAAGATGTAGTCCACACGAGCCCACCAATAATAATATCAGATCAATGATTTAACCATTTGGGCCTTCTACAAATTTGATTGCCTCCACACATTCCATTGATTGCTAATGACCATGTCAATCGTGTTAATTTTAGCAATCAGATTAGCAGTATAGAACAGAAAATCAGAATGCAAAGTAATTCATATGCATAACACACATGTACCCTGGGAAAACCTCCCTCTTGGAGCAACCAAATATCTCAGATCTGATTAGATTAATGTCAGAAGATAATCAAATACAAATTCGCCCACCTAGGGCATGACAGAATTGACTTATCTGAATCACAAGTTCTGATTTGAACTTGACTGAATCTCCAATCAGATGTAGGGCAGACCTTAGGGCAGATCAGTCTGATATAGTTCGCACAGCAAGAGGATAGCTTCTTGGATCAGAAGTCTGCCGATTTACAAGAATGTGAATTCGCTGTCACTCAGAATGTGTTAGCTGACTCTTGGAGAATATTCACTGACTTCAACATTGAATTCGCTGGCAGAGTGGTATTCGCTGATCAAGTGCACATTATTGTCTATGAAATGGATTACAATCCATTGATTATATAGGAGGTACAAACATTATATCTTGCCTTAGTCAGCCAATGACTTTGGCGCCAAAATATAATGCTTTTCGTTTAAGTTACATGAATGGGTCCATGCTTCCACACGTTACATTTGTGTTTGCCCTTTGAGTATTTTATGTGCCTAGGCGGGACCAATCTCCAATGGTCACAAGTTACATTATGGGGTCGGACCCATTTATAACCACAAGTTACATAGGTTAGGACCTAACCAATAACCCTTTACAAATTACACAATAAATTTTAAGGCCGAAGACCACATCTAAAATTTACCAAGCTAGGTCGGCCCAATCAAGGGATACGACCTAGCTACATTTTCAACAATTCGACACCTCTCACACCTTCACAAATCATCTCAAAACAATTGTGTGCAATGCAAAACAAGTCTCAACAACCTAATGTAGTGTAAAAAAACAAATTCATAATTTACCTTCAACAATTCCAAATTGGAGAAAGTTTTGAATATGCCTTGAGATATATAATGGTTTATCACAAACATCTAAATCTCCTCAACCTCAACGAATATTTTTTTCACCCACTTTGAGTACCAATCTTTTGCATCACCAAGTTGAGGGATTGAATTACATGTGTTGAAAAATGGCTTGTACCTTTCCTCAACTAAAGAATCTATTGCCTACAATTGTTTGCATTGTCCATTATGACTTGGAAAACATTCCAACTAAAGGACCTGTTGATGTGTTTTTATGACACCATGTAACACAGAATAAAATACTAAGTACTCTATCCTCTCTTGAACAAAGACCTCTCGGATGCTAAACTATGTGATCAAACGTGACGACTCCAAGGTTTTGATTGTCAAGTCTTGAATTTATACGTGGATAGACTCAATGTATAGATGTGATTGCTAGTAATCCAAGGGGACTTACATTTATGAACTATAACTAGAACATGAACATCGGATGTATCGATCATGTGATGCTTATTCTCCTAAACTAATCCAAACTCAAATGGAAAAAGGACAAAAGCGGAAAAGGTTTAGAGAATCTATGCTAACTCCTAATTCTTAAGGGCAATGACAATAATGAATGATGCTTTGATAGACAAAACCTTCATGAAACTACTTTCTACTTAACCAGAGATAGCTCACAACGCCATGGAAAGAGTGCGATCTCCTAAGGTAGTGAAAGATCTTCATATTGTAAACAATCCATTCAAATACCCCATAATGGCACACAATCCAAATGAAGTATTCACAATCGAACTTAGCCACAATAATAATCAGGTTCAAGCTAACCATGCAAAACAACTTGCAATCAACAAGTTGTCAATGGTATGAATCAGAGGATTAATCAAATATCATCACACTTTTCCATCATAGTTAATGAACTCTAATTAACCTTGAGAAGTAACAAGGAACCATGCAAAATGTAGAAATGCAACACATACATCCACCATAACTTCAACGAAAGTATTGAATTGATTTCGATATAACTTGGCAACAATTCCAAGTTTCCTCCCCATATTCTACTCTTAACTACTCACTATTAACCTTTACAAATGAGAAGACTTGAGCCTTATATAGAGCTCTCTTTACAATTCAAATGTTCAAATTGATTCTCAAATCAATGGCCAAGATCTGGCAATGAAACCCTAATTAGGGTTTGTTACAACAAACTCCTTCTTGACCAAATGATAAAATTGCATTGAGTTAGACACGTCCTCCTTTGTATTCCAAACCAATAGGAATGGAGGTTAGGTATGTGACTCATTGCCATGTGTTACTTGTTGCTTTCTTGGATGAATCGAGTACAATGCATCTGGATGTGCTGATGTGGCACAACAACTTGAGTGGGTCGGATGATGACTAGGACACCACCTCAGCTTGCCATGGAGATCATCACAATGTGTTTGTGATTGAAGCATATTTCTTGATACTCAAACATTACGTAGCCTTTTTGACTAATTGTGATGGTGATTGGGATAGATCATATTTCCAAATTACATCATCTTAGTGATCAAATCTAACTTTGATTAACTCTTTTGAAACTATCACTTTCCTTGATCACACTCCACTTTTCTTTCTTCATGTTTTTAAAAAATTTCCTTCTCTCAAAGGTGATGTTTGATCCTAATATGTGGAACACACCCTTAGTATGATTGAATGCCTTTTAATAGTTGTGAAATCCTTGGTTGTGTCTCCATCCTCCTAAATTTGATCTTTGATTCCTTGATGTAGTACCATCAATGATATCTTTGAATGTCTCCAATCTTGACCTTGGAGTCTTGGATTTCAGAAGGAAATTCAAGACAATTGCAATTAAATTCTTCCTTATATCGATCCTCACGCTTGCTATATTGAAATATTCTCCTTCATTAGTAATTGCTCCTCATCTTGGCTGGAAATTTGACTCCTTGTGCATCCCTGCGAAGTTCTTTAAAAGCATCAAACCTGAAGGGCAAAGAGATTTCACATCAAAACCTTAAGGAATAAATGAGAATAATAATAACTCTTGACAAATCACTCTTCATAAAACCCTCCCAATTTGGAAATCACATTGAAAAAAATCAACAAATGTAAATCTGGAAATGCTCCTTGATGTATCATCTTGAAATCCAATTAAACACCTTGATAAGAAACGATTTAGCCTTTGATCTTCGATCAGCTTTTCTCTTTTTTCTTCTCCAAAAAAAGAAATCAACTTTTCAGATGCTGGAAAAACCTGATTGAATTTTGAATTCCAAAATCTGTTGGCTAATTGTGAATTTGAGTATGCCTTCTTGGTGTGAATTTGCTCTTGGATTTTGAATTTGGATTGCAATTAGTTGCACAACTTCCTCTTGCTTTATAGGCCTTGCATCCAAAAGTCGCACCTCTTCCTTGTTTTGACCAGCCGACTTTGCCTTAAAGTGCTTTGTCTTTATTTGCTTGCAAATTAAAATTCGCCTTTTACTTCACTTGTGAAGTCAGTCTCATCCTTCTTCATGCGATTTGGAATTTAAATAATCATTGAAAGAAGTGCGCTCAATAAGCCTTCCACATTTTACTGCCTTTATTTTAATTTTAGTTTCAATTTCCTTGTTTTACAAGTTCACTTAAGGCAATTTTAAAATTTCCTTGTTTTATGAGGAAGGTTGATTGCTCAAGATAGGGAAGGTTTAAAATTTCTTTGTTTTACAAGAGAGTTTGCTCAATACTTAATCGCTCATGAGGAGGATCCAAATCTTCCTCATTTTACAAGGAAGTTTCATGATAAAAAGGTCTAAATCTTCCTCGTTTTAGAAGGAAGTTTTATGATAAGAAAGGTCTAAACCTTCCTCGTTTTAGGAGGAAGTTTTTTCAATTTCCTTGTTTTACAAGGAAGTTTTGTTCGCTCAAAATTAACCTCTTAAATCGTCCTTCAAATTGCCAATACTAGAAGCGCACAAGATAAGGAAGACTTAAAATTTCCTTGTATTACAAAGATTTCAAATTCATTCAATGCTTGTTCACTTTCCTTTTTTTTTTTTTTGACCTTCTTCATTCCCCACTTTATTGCCTTAAAATTTCGCCTTCTTTTTTATCATCATCCAAATTAGACCAAGGGTGAAAATCAAAATGCACAAGGAAGATTTTATTTCCTCATTTGACAAGGAAGATTTGTTATTTCCTTCAAAATTGACCTTTAAATTTTTTTCAAGAGTGGAAAATTGATCTCTACAAGGGAATTCCAAATTTCTCTCACTTATGATTTACTCTTCGGGGGTGGAAAATCAAACCTTGTAAGGAAATTTCCAATTTTTATTGTCTTGAAAGAAACTCCATCGCTTAACACTTGGTTCACCTATTATCCAAAGTGTGGAAAAACATAACAACTTTGGAACATGACAATATTTGACAATTTTGACATTTTGAATAACATGTTGCATACTTTACCTCAACCTACACACCTCTTCCTCACTAGCAAAGGTTAACTAAAGAAACTATTGCCAAGCGAAGCAAACTAACAAAACGACTACCCCTAAAAAGTGAAAAGTGGAGGTCCCCATTTGCAATGGGGTGATGTGTGAAAACGTCACAACAAGACCTATTGCCTGCAATTGTTTGCATTGTTCATTATGACTTGGACAACATTCCCAACACCCACCATCTCTATTAAGTATGAACTCGATGAGGTTTTGGAAATGAAGTCTGCATTCTTCACTTGCCCCTCGTCATATCAACCGCATTTAAAACATTGCCCCTTTAAGGGACACTACAATGACATTTATTAGAGGTTGGTATTTACAAGCTTTCCATCCATCAAAAATGATGAACACCCCTATTTCAACCCCTAAATCCTTAATTGGTTTCAGTGATGTCTTTGCAACAATATATATATATATATATATATATCCATCAAAAATGATGAACACCCCTATTTCAACCCCTGAATCCTTAATTGGCTTCAATGATGTCTTTGCAACAATCAATATATATATATATATATATGTGTGTGTGTGTGTATGTATGTATGTATGTATGTTGACAAAAAGTTGTTGTGCATCTTCTCATACCCAAGACCTATGTAACCAAAGGATGTTTGATTGATTGTCGTCATCGTTTCCTACCATTACGGAGATCACCAAGTTAAAAGGAAGAACATTGGCATAAATGTGATATGCAATGTGTTCATCTACATCGTCTCTCACATCATTTTGATATGCCTTCTCTGATAGGCTTCTTTTACAGTAAGAAATAGAGGGATCTTCATCTTGAGTAGATGATATCTCCAAGAAAGAATGTGGGGCAGCCATTATTGAAGGAGACCTTGTAGGTGACTTGCCTAATCCTTTCCTTGCTAAAGGATGAGGTTTTTATTTTCTTCTCATTCACAACATCATCTTTTTCTTGTGCTTTAATATAAACCATAATTTGTTCCTTTGGCAACTCTTTCCTACCTATCCCTTAACAAACTCTATTCCTTGACATCCATAGCACAAAGGTGCAATTTCACTTGACTATACAAACTCTTATACTCAATCCCATAGTGACTACGATGCCAAAGACAAGCCTGACTTCCTAGATGTTAAATCATTATAACATACTTCCATAGAGGTGATGCTTGTTCATATTTGAAGTGTCTACTTGTCCTTGGGGCCATTGAACTTGAACTAGTAGCCATTTTGAATAGATTGTTATTAAACAAAAATAAATTAAAATGTAACCCACAAACGGCTGCAACACCCCAAGAAATGGGCAATCTGATGCTCAACCTTACACAGAGGATTTCTACAGACAATCTTCATTATTCTAGACAAGTTCCCTTTGTGATCTTGTATCTCCATTTTGTATCGCATTCTTAATTTATTTCTAATCCTTGAGGGATTTGAGCTAGACCGGAGGTTTTCTTCCCTCCATTCTTTCCTACCAGTGCCCACACCAAATGGAGGTGTAAATGTAATTCTATCTATTTTTTAAAATTAATAAAATTCTTTGGCCTCGGCAAAAAAAACATTTAATATATTATTTCTTAATCTTGAAAAAATTTGGAAATAACTTGAAAAAATTCTTCAAGCACTTGAAAGAATCTCACAATATACTTACCTTTCATCAACAAATATCCTTTGAGAAAGCTAGTTCCTTCCCACAGCTCCTAGCAAATGTCTTTGGCACCTTTGGAATCCTTTAACCTTTCAAAAAGAACCAGGTAGCTTCACAAATGTGAAAATGGAAAAGGGGAATGATGGTGAATGCTTCTGTGATTTGTGATTGTGAAATGAATGATATTTGTCACTCCTAGGGTTGTCATTCACATTTTAGGGTTTTGTAGGCTTTTAAAATGCATATTTTTAAATTAACAAAAACATTTTTACTTTTTTTTAAATGCAGACTGAACTTTGGACATGAATGGGAGAGCCCAGGCACATCACGAAACTGCCAAGGTATGCTATTATTGATTTTGACCCATCCTTGTTCCTGCTCGGTCCTGTACCAGATCTGATTCTGGCCACTTTCGATAACATACTAAAATAGGGGGGAAATTTTGTTCTTATTTTCACATAAATAAAGTGGGAGAAATGATTTTTTTTTTATTTCACGGGAAACACAAAGGGAAGAAGCCTCAGTTTTTTCATCTGGTGCAGCCAAAAATGCTTTTTATATTTTGTTTTTAAAACCAAAACAGCAGTCTAGGAGAGCAGCCCCCAACAGGATTGAGGTACAGCACTACTTTCAGGATAAGGCCTTCAAGGCCACAAGGACCTTCATGGTGCATGCCATTTTTCATGAGTTTATCGCTTCTAACCAACCACTGATAAATACTTTCAATCACTCGACAATCAATTCACCCCCAAGAAGATTCTAATTGCTGAAAACAAAAATGACAAAAACACCAAGTCCAAGCAAGTTTGCAGGTTAATCTTGCCGTTTAACTCACAGAAAAATCATGAGCTTTTTAATTACTCATTCAAGTTGTTTGCATATTACCCACCTTGCAAGTTTGGCAAGAAGTCACCAAGTTTGCAAACTATGGAACAAACAGATGCTAATTCTACTAACACAAAATCCCATCCAAATCATTCAACAAAATAAAGAAAGAAATTGATTCATACTAATGACCAAAGTAGATCAATGGGGCTCAAAAGTACATTCACTTAAGAATCAAGGCTGTTAAGTACTTTCCCCTAGTCTGTATTCCTAAATTTACAACAAATATTTGAGAGTATTCGCCTTGGAATATTTCTTTTGTTTTATATGCATCTAAAGTGGTTCAACAGTGTCTTAAGTTTACAAATTTCTTTCAGGTATCCTATATATGGTATCAACTATTTAATACTAAGGATAATTGCATGCCAAATGAGCACTACATCCATTGACTACTGTTACAATTATAAAATAATTCTAGAGCATATAAAGAAAAATTGCTTTAATTTTATTCACTTATTGCTTCTGGATTGGATTGTGTATGCAAATTTTTATCATCAACGCTTTGAATCACACTCCGTGATTCATCATCAGGATTGCTTTAATTTTATCAAATAATAGTTTAGAATACTATTTTTATTATTAGAAAAGGATGCATAGAAAATAATCTCCACAATCTTAATGAAAAATATCAACAAACAAAACATTTGATACCTTGCAGGAGAGCATTCAATGAGAAGAAGACAACTGTGACAACAGGACCATAAAGAATCTGCCCAAGAAGCATTTTCTTAACCGTGCTTATAATATCCGTCTTTGGAAGAACTCTTGACATGAAGTTAAACCATAAATGCAATGTGGGGCCTGACAAGAGGAGTCCATATCCAGCCATTCGCATGGTCCTCTGAACATCAATTTCCAGTTTATCTGAAACATGAAAAGCATCTGATGCAGCAAAAGTAATGACCTGATGAAACCCATACATACCAAAAGATTTGGCAAACAAGAATTAATAAATAAATAGAGATTCTCCATGTATCATAGTCTACCGCAAACAATGGAAATTCTTAACATATCATATAAAATAAGAAAAAAAATAATGTATATTTGTTAAAATGACAAGCAAATACAATCAAACAATTCCAAAAAAAATGTTAATATACATATTCAATTTAAAACATGAATCTAGAGCTAAAAGGAAAGTTGAAAATCAAGGTACCAACTAATTTTACAGAATGCCATATCAATTCAATGTCCAAGAATGTTAAAATAGATAGCAACGGTCGGATGAACCAAATGTCTAATTGGCCTTACGGCCTTAGACATTTGTCTTGTATTTATTCGTAAATCTATCCTTATTATTCTGATCACATATAAATAGATATTTATCTACGTAACTATTTATTTATTGATCGGTTAATATTATGATTAATATTATAATCAATATTATGAATAATTAGTAACAACCTTGTGTTACTAATTATTCATAATATTAATTATATAATTTCATTTTTGACATTTCCGATTATTGCAAATGGTCATATTTCACTATTCGTTTGGTTGACCGATCATGTGCTATAAGAGCCCAACGAGATTATCATGGGTTAAGCATTAGTTGATGGCTGATGGCGTGACTCCACATAGTAGTCACGCCTCCTTGAGGAATCATGTCGGTTCCACAAGGAGTCGTGACTCCTTTGAGGATCGACCATTGTGTATAAATGATATGCCGTCAATAGAAGCAGAAGTCAGATGATATATACATTGCAGATCGACTTTCCATCACAGTTCAAAATAGAGACAGCCGTGGAGGTGATAATACTTGTATGTGAATTACATACATCCGTGGAGGTGATAATACTTGTATCTGAATTACGGTTTACACTGTAATCTGCAACAGCTCAGATTAAATACGAAGTTGTTGATAACAAGTGCAGTCGGTATCATGAGGAAAGACTGATAGCAGTCAATATTGTTGTGATAGCATACAGCAGCGATCTGCAATACCATAAGCTGCTGTTATATTATTCAGAATATTGTGTGATCTTCATAATTATAATTTAAAATTACCTATAGATAAATCTGATTCACTTCAACAAAGAATAATCTCATTCCAAGGATTATATTAGTTTTGCTTTGAAGGTAGAAAATATTCAAGATCTGAATGTTAGAATTTAGGTTAGATGTTCTGTACAACTTGCAACCCTGTAAATACTTTAATATTTTTTTCTGATGTAATTTTGGGTCCTCATCGGACAGGTGCAATACTTGAAAAAATCATGAATTATGTTGGATGAACTAACTTGCCACTTGGAATGTTGGTATGGCATGTAAGTTATTTCGTAATAGAATTAAGAAGGGAATTATAAGTAGATATGTAAGTGAGTCTATGACAAAAGAGAAGTTACAAATGTTGGAAGGATTCTTGGAAGAGAAGAATCCTGACTTGAACTCTCACCTTAGGTGTTGAAAAGTGAATGTTTGGACTTGAAGCTCCTTATCTGTATATTGAGTGTTAACAACAACAAAAAGATAAGAAGATTTTGTATAGGGGGATGCTGCCAGAATGCTGTTGAAATGCCTTCAATATTTGGATGTAGAGCAATAGAGATGCATGTAAAAATCTCATTGTATTTATATTCTCTCTATTGAGTTAACATATAACTGGTATGGATTTGAGGCTAAGTATTTTACCCAAAAGGATTTTCCTAGGATAAATTTTTGAGTTATGTTTCTTCTATATTATTTTCTATTTTCTATTCACTGCTAATCTTCATTAAAATTTGTTTGTCATTTGAATTTTACATTTTTTATGTTTTTGTTTATTAATTATTATGGAGTTTATTCTGGTTGTGGGTTTCTGCATTTGATATCTGATTTTGAAAATAGAATGCCTGAAATTTTTATATTTGGTACCAAAGCTTGGTTAAGCTTGATTTGTGAAAGAGGAAGTGCTCTCTAACTAGAAAACTTTATTTTCAATGCAAGCTGTCTGGAAAAATCTGCAATTACAAATTAAATGCCAATCACATCAAGGAGGGTGAAAATGGAGAAATTTTATGGGCAAAATTTTGAGCTCTAGAAGATATACTGGTCAACAGAACTTTTTGAGCAATATTTTCCAGGCAAAAACTACCTAGTATTTTTTAATGTCCCCATTTTTTGGGTGAAAAAATAATTAATTATTTGGTTAAATAATTAACTTTACGTTGTTCTGTTGAGTTATTAAAAAAGAAAACTTTAAATTAATTATTTATTAAGTGACTTAAGTGATGATAGATTTAATATTTTAAAAGTCACTTTTGGGAGTTATAAGGATACATTAAATTAAAAAGTGTTTTTTAATTCTTCCCTTCCAGAAGTTCCCAGGCAAGTTATAAAAGGGAGTTGGGGTCTCATTTGGAGATATAGAGAAGATTGAGAACTTATTCTTTCTCTGGGGAGATCTCAGGTTTGTGCTTGAGAGCCAAATTTTGCCTGCGGGACAGAAACCCCAAAGGATTCTAGAGCTAAGGATGGAAACCCTTGTGTTTCACGGAGCAGTTCCACACAGGGATCGACAGGACATTTACAGCTTAAGTGAGGTCGAAAACCCTCATTCTGAATACATCATTGACAGATCAGGTTTATAGTCCAGACTTATGGTTGTTTGAGCTGCTTGTGTGTGTACTTGGAATTTGTGGATTCTATTTTTAATTGTTGCTGAATATTATTAAATTTGGGTGATTCATTCAAATATTGTGGTTTCCTTGATGCCAAGTTTTAGAAAATAATATAATATTAGATTATTAAGTTTGAGGGCCGATAAAAGTTTATCTGGAGAAGATTGAGAATTGGGGGCGTCAGAATTTTGAGTCAGTTCGTGCCAGTATTTTGGAGGTTAGCAAGAAGTCAAATCTGATTTTAAAAAAACAAATCACAGCTTCCATTGTCTTTTTGTGGTTATTAGTGAAATGGAGATTTAAGAGAATGATGGGTTTATGGTTGAAGACCTGGAGTTTTTAAAAGAGAATTCATGGCTCATAAACTTGGTGATCTTGTTCGCATGAAGACAAGAAAAGGAATATAGAAAACCACCCCCCCCCCCCCAACAAGACAAACAAAATCAGTTGTCTTTTGTGCCTCCGCTAGAGGACAAAAAACTTCAACTTTAAAGAAATCGGGCTCTACTTTCTTACAGAGGTTGGATGAGGTAAATTGAAATCAGAGAAGACGAGGTTTATTTTAATAATCGTAATCTTCATACTTGTACTTTGGGTCTTCTTTGAGGAGGTGCTAGAAGACAAAGAAATAATAAGACAAAACAATCCTGGCAGCTCAAAGACAATAGAGAAATCACAAAGCTAGATCAGAAAAAAGACAGACTTCGAAGCTTTGGAAAGGCAATGAACCTTTGGAACTCTCAATGCACCCAGCAGTCTAGTGCAGCTTGTTCTGAGTGCTTTGGATACCAACAGGAGAAATTGTTTGGCAGTTTAAGTTGGGTAGACTGTATGTAATATGCTGTCTTTCATCTAGTCATGCTGATGTTAAGTCATTCTGAGTATTTTTAGCAGCCTGAAATAGTGTAGTGGATGCATAGCAGTCATGACATGGCTGTCACTGGTGAAGAAAAGCTACCGTAATACTCAGAAAAGATTACAGTAACATTCTTACCCCTTACCACACCCTTATTTATCCTTAGAATAAAAACTTATTTCACAAGAGATATGCTAGTTATAAGACTTGATCCTCTTACCTCATAATCCCCACCTGAAGACCATACCAACCAACTATCGTTTTTTATTATGAGATTAAAAGACTTTGTTTTAAACCTCTTTAAAGATAGGATAAAGCAAAAGTAAAATAACTCCTAACAAAATATTCAAACAAAATTTCTAAAAAACAATTTTAATAAAACTATATTCTTCCCCAAAATACTTCTAACTCTTCCCATGGTATATCCTTACTATTGTCAGTTTATGACACCCTTGGTCCATGAGTGAGAACCAATCAAAGATATGTTCCATGGACCAGTTCTACCACACTTGCTCAAGCACCAAGAAAATGCTCAAGTGTTCTTTCATCATGAGGCGGACTTCTAGCCTTCTCCCTTCATCCTTGCATCTTGTCTTCAATACCTCGGGGTCCACTGACCAACTATCCTTCCTTGAAAGGATGTCGGACTTTGGGATTCAAGGAACCAGTCTAACCCTTACCCTTTTGTTAAGAGTCGAACCATTTCCCCAAACCTTGAAATACGGAATTCCCTTGTCGGATTTCGGGATCCAAGGAACCAATCTAACCCTTACCCTTTTGGTAAGAGTCAAACCATTTCCCCGAACCCCATAATCCAAAATTCCCTTGTCGGATTTTGAGATTCACGGAACCAGTCTAGCCCTTACCCTTTTGGTAAGAGTCAAACTGTTTTCCCGAATTCCCTCCCTTGTCGAATTTCAAGATTTGGGGAACAATCTAACCCTTACCCTTTTCGTAAGAATCAAACCGATTCCCCAAACCTCGAAATCCGGAATTCCCTTACTTGTCGGATTTTGGGATTCAGGGAACTAGTCTAACGCTTACCCTTTTGGCAAGAGTCAAACCTTTTCCCTTAACCCCAAAACTCGATATCCTTCTCTTGCCGCCCTTCCTTTCCTTCGGTCTTTCAGACTCCGGAGTTCCCGACTCCTCATCCTTAGCAACATTTTCCTTAAGGCCCAACGTCCGACCTTTGATGACCAACAATACTTCCAAATGGCGTGATCAACACTCAAGAATCTTAATGCTTCACCAACTCCTGCAACTTGTCTACTTTTATTCATGGAATTACAAGGGCACATTTATTGTATTTTGTAGGTTACCATCAAGTGGAGTACAAAGCCATGCCTAGTGTGATGGTTGCTTGATGGATTTCATGTCAGGTCTGTGTGCTCTAACCTTTGATTGTCATGCAATCCACCTTCTAGAAGCACTTTTCTTCTTGGGATTGCCTTGTCAAGGTATGGCTCGGTTTCTTGCACGCACACTCTTGTCAGATATGGCCACTTCCCATGCTCTCAAACTGACATTCTCTTGTTCACACTAGAGTCAAGGTTTCCCCTCTTTGATCGTTGGTTTCTTCTCCATGACCAATTTGCTATAAATAGGTTGTTAAGCCTCATTGTAACGAGTTCTCTCGCTGCTAGCTTGAGCTATCTTCTACACTTTAACTTCTCTTGAGGATTTGTATTTTTCTTTTGCATTTTTGCAACTATAAGTTTGGCCATTGGTGTATGAATGAATTCAAATCATCATTCTTGCCTCTCTTTAACTGTTCATGTTGTGTATGTCTTCTTACCTTCATGTCAAGTGTGTATTTTGTGGCTTTCTCTCACACATATGTTGTGTTAACTTGTTTCTGAGTGTGATTTGTGGAAAATCTTCTTCCCTTTTGGCATTCAGCAAACCCTAACCTCCATAGATGTGTTTCGTGTCATTTATACAATTGAAGTTTGTTCATCTCCATGGTATTTTGATTGATTCTTGGTGTCAATTTGGGGCAAAGAGAGAGACGCTTCTTATCTTGGTGCATCATCTCTTTACTTTCTGCATTTTCTTGCCTCTTTTCTCCTACAAGCTGTTAGAGTAGGTTTATGAGTAGGATTTGAAGTGTTGGGTTGGTTCAACACCCACAACTCGATAAGGAAGGCAGCCTTCTCTAAAGATTCAACCCCCTTGTGAAAGGTGCCACGCTTCGGGATTGTTTCCATGTTTCACAAGGTTGCTCGGTTGATAGCTTAGTAAGGTTGCAAATTGTTGTGACAACACTTACCTTTCTCAAGTGCTTTAATTCTTTAAACATCACAAAGAGAGTTTAGCTACATGCAGAATTATTCACCTTTTGATTAGTTAACATGTAATTCCACAATAGTTTTGTTTCAAATCCACCAACCAAAAAACATTAAACCAAAATTGGGAAAAATGCCACAAAACCTATGTTTAGGTTGGGCAACCAAGGGCCAATTACTATGGTGAGAAGGACCTCCACTTCTAGCTCTACTAAACCAAGGGAGGTTTCTTTAAAGTGCTGCAACTAATATCAGTACAAAGACTAACCATTAACCCTAGTACAAACCACACCCACTGTATAGTGCACCTCGATTTCAATTGTCACTTTGTGCCTATATGACAAATTGCAATACTCAAGGCCGAGCACTTTACTAGAGCAGATAATCTGCCATATAAATGTCTGAAATGTAATAAATGATTGCCCCTAATGTTGTTGTATACATTCAAACATGGCAACCTGAACACACCAAAATAAATAAAATTGAAAAGAAGTTTATGGGTAAATAGAACCAATCGCAAATTAATGTTTTTATCCAATTGGGCAATAGAATCTCTAAGTACATACAAAACTATAACAACTATATAACCTAAGGTGACACCTTAATCAAGATACCACAAAAAAACATGCCTTTCAAAATGCATAGGAAATCTAGGCTACACATACATTCAAAAAACAATAAATATTTGTCGAATATTTTAAGAGTCTACTTAATAATTTGTGAGCACACCCATACATTTCCTCTATTGTTTTCAGAAGATATTTGCAAGGATTTTACACTTGCCTTTGTTGAGACATGGACCAGCTAGGACTCGAACCTAGGACATTCCAACGCTGTTGGAGTGCTCTACCACTGAGCTACTAGCCCCTCTTGACCAATCCATCGTCGATCCGGGTGTGGCTTATTTCCAACACCAACACCCCCCCTTAAGCCACACCTCTCATGTGCTTGGGGCTCCTAGCCTGGACCTGGCTCTGATACCATGTTAAGACATGGACCAGCTAGGACTCAAACCTAGGACCTTCCAACGCTGCTGGAGTGTTCTACCACTGAGCTACTGGCCCCTCTTGGACCAGTCCATCGTCGGTCCGGGTGTGGCTTATTTCCAACACCAACAGCCTTGCTAGCGAACTAATCAACAAGAACCCATAATTGTACATCATACACAAGGAGACACTCAACTAAGGTCAATTATGCCTTTAATCATTCAATCTACAAAAGTTACAAAAGTTTTATTACAAGTTTGGGACGAGCCATACAATAACAAAAAACAATACCCAAATTTGGAAACTGTTATCCCTAAGGTTCTGCCACATGAATTTTCTCTCTTCTATATTCCCCTGTTTTTCCCTTTCTTCATCCTCCTCGAATGATAACTCTTGGGTCTTTAATACCCTCGAAGATGTCAAATCGGCCATAAACTTTGTGACCCACCATGGGTATGTTGCAGAGAACACCCACATTGCTCAAGCACCATTTTCCCCAAATCATATCAAAAAATTGTGCTAATAAGCCACCCAAATGTCCCATGGCAACATGGGAAAATGTTCTTGGATTTGCAAACATTCTATGTATGAGAGGTGCCTCTAGATTTGGTATGGCAAGTCATGCAGAAGCCTACAAATCTGTAGCAAATGCAGCTCAAATACATGTAAACATCTAACCGTGAAATCTTAACCACCATATTAATTAAGGCATCCTCTTTTCATTTGTTTCTTGTAGATCCATGCCCTTTGCAGTAAAATATGTTTTCCAGGTGTGGATGGATCAAATCTACTGGTTAACGAGCACTATAGATACATTAATGGCATCCTATGTTGTTTTCTTCTCTACAACTGGAAAATTGCTTTGCAAATCTGCTCCAAAATGATGAATAGTTGTTCCTACAAGAAAGGACCTTTTTTGACAATCCCTAACCTTTTACAATTTATTAAATACATTTCAAGTCATCCAAGAGTGTAGGAGGAGTCGGAAGGAAAAATGGTAGTAATGTTGGACTTCAAAGGTTGTGGGAACTCATGCCATAGGTTGAGGCATCAAGATTTTGGGGTGGAAATGGAGGAAAGTCCAAACAAGGATGTCCAATGGGCAATTGTACTCGAAAATGTCAGGGTTTGGAGTTAAAGACTACTTGATGACAAATACCTGAGGAGGGGACATCTAATAGGTCACTAGATAAAAATGAATCAAACTTAGGCAAAGTGGAATGATAAGCTAGGAAAGTCCAATTGTCCAATCCGAAGAATTGAGATGTCAAGGTTGAGGGAAAACGCATGACAACAAGGGAAACCTCAAAAGTCTACAACTCCGACAAACACGAAAACACTAAGGAAAACACCAAAACCAACCCAAACTTAAGACTTTTTAAAGATTTTTGCATCTCGACATTTATGGGTCCAAATTAGAATGTCTCAAATCAATTATCAATAATGGGTTAGATAGGGTTAAATGCCCAACACGGAAGCAAAATAAAGTGAAATGAGACAACAAAATGGGGTACCTGTTGACGTGTCTAAAATCGTATCGCTACAACTCTCTCCAGCCAACACAGAATAGAATGTTCTTACTAAGTATCCTATCCTCTCTTGTATAAGGAAGCCCTAATGTTGTTTAGTTGATCAATGGGGACAACCTCGAGGTTCCAAAAGTCAGTGCATGACTGCGGGATAGCTCAACGATTGATGTGTTTTGCTGGGAGCACAAGGGGCCTTACGTTTGCAATGAGTTGGTCTGCTGCGATTCTCGAACTGGGAAATAAAAGCAAAAGGGAAGGGTTAAGAGACCTAAAATTAACAAGACTAGTGTGCGAGTAGACAGATTCAACATAACCAATTCCTGCTTGGCCAGAGTAACTCACAACCTCGCAAAAACAATGCAATCTTCAAGGGGACTTGGAAGATTTTCAAACTGCATGTGCATGCCTAAACACCCAATTTTGGCACAGCTCAGATGGACAACTTGCAATTGAACTAAACACAATTTTAAAGGCTCAAACTAACCATACACAATCAGTATATCCCCAATGGTATGAACTCGAATCCATCAAAATCCCTGCACAGCAAAAGGATCTATCTAATTCGCGGAAGGAAACCATGCAAACCGAATAAAACCAAGATGATAAACACCAAATCAATGTCCATATATTGATTTCAGCTGCTATTACAACAATTTCTACAACATTTCTACTCTATTCCTAACTACTAAAATCTAACTAGAATCTAACAATCTCTCTAACCATCTAACTGGAATATAACAATCTAACTGTTTAACCCTAAAAAAATCTAACCCTTTACAAAAGAAAGACCTCTACCTTTTATAGATTTTACAATTTGAATCGAAGGCCAGGATTGACTGTATCCAGCAATCCTGATCTGCCTTCTAGAACTTGGCAACTTTAGCCCATGCCCATTCAATCCTTAGTTATCCTCCCAACCATATTCTCAACCACCTACAACTGTTTGGCTTCAATTTGGGTCAATCAGGTAGTTGGACATGACTGACCTGTGTCCCTTCATTTTGAATCCATTAGGTAGGACCCACAGGTAGTTGTTTACATTAAACAAGTTCAGTTTTTAAACTGATTTTCTAGAATTTCTTCCAATTGTGTGTTTCTGAGTATGTGTAGACTTGTAGCACCCTGCATGTTCTTTGTCTTCGGTCCGGTTGGTGGACTTCAACTTTGTGGTCCGTGATGGCGCATGGCGTGCTTCTCCGTGCTTCGTCTTGCGCTCTATGGTGCTTTCTGTATTTCCTCTTCCAATGTTGAGCGCGATCAAGGCTTTACTTTGTGCTTTAGGTTGTCATCAATCTGCAAACAGTGAATTCCACTTTTAATAATCATTTTGAAAAAATAAATTAATTTAACAATCATATTAAATTTATCTAAATGCCCCTCGATGAAAATTCGCGCGTTTTGTATCTTTTGTGAGATATTATTGCAACAAATGTCTTCCCTTTAAAACTTCGGGTGATTTGAAGGTTTTGGGAGATTTTAATTTAAAACACCCTTTTCTCACTTTAGTTTTCATTTACACTTACTTGGGCGACTAAGGGTGAAATCTGGCCCTTAGGCAAAATGTGAGAATGTACCTAAAGCCAAATTCGGATTTTGAAGTAAATGTGCAATTTTATAGATTTGCCAAATTTGAACGCCTAACTTAAAAGTTTGGCCAATTTGATCCAAAAGGTGCAATTTTAACATTGTTGTTCATTTTCAACATTTTAAGTTTTCTTTTAGAGCCTTTCTATTTTCGGCCTCTAGAGCCAATCTAAGAGCTTAACGTCCTTCGTCATCTTTTCACCCATTTCGGCCTAACAAGCCGTTTTGCGAGTTTTGATCTCTTTTACGATTTTCCGCATATTGGAGGACTTGCGAACTTGGACGTTTCACTTTCCATTTTCGGCTTATGGGTCAAATTTGTGAATTTGATGTCCCTTTTGACCATTTAGCCTTTGGATGCCTTCAAGTGAGACTCGGGCATTGCCATTAAAATGCACGATCTTTGAGTTTTAAGTTAAAATGCCCTCACTTATACCACCTAGCTAATTTCGAGCTAACTAATGATTTTGTGCAATTTTGAGTTTTATTTCCTTTCTTGCAAAACTTTGGCCATTCACAAGAAAATGCGCGACTTAGTGATTTTTGGCCAAATGGGGCTCTTTTGCAAATTTGAAACCTTGGTCTTCAATTTGAATGATTTCGACCGATGTGATGATATCGCGCGATTTTGAAGTTTTGTTTTTCGGTTGGAATGAGCCTTCGCGCGAATTAGACTCCTTTATGATTTTCGGCCTTAATGAGTCACTTCGCGCAATTCTGGCTTTCCTAAGTTTTTGATCGAAATGAGCCTTCACGCGATTTTGAAGTTGGCCCTAGTTTCGGCCTACTAGGCAATTTTGAGTCTTTGAGTGGTTTTTCGGTCTTAGAGGCCGAATCGCGCAACCTGGGCTTGGCCTCTTCCCGAGTTTGCAAGGTCTAAACTATCTTTGGGTTTCGACTCTAAATGCTAAGCATTGGGATTGCAATTAGTTTCAATGAGCATAATTTTGGATTCCTCTCCTATACAAGCAGACAGAATGGGGGTCCCCTGTCTAGACAGAGGTGTGTGTGCAAAACGCACAACAGTACCAACATCTCCTACCCCAAGTTCTCTCAAATTTACTTTCTTTAGAACACACAAAAGGTTTAAGATGATTGTGTGGAACACCAAGTGCCTTTCAAAAATACTTAACACCCTTACAATGACTCATGCAACAAAAGTGTGTTCCATCCAAGTGGTGCAAGAAAAATAAGTTGATTGGAGGTCAAGAACTCCTCTCCTTCCTTTAAAATTTGTGCCCTAGTTGTTAAGCATAAACAAGAAGATATGATAGGTTCTTATATTAGACTCATCTCTACATACCCATCATTGCAAGTCATACATTACCAATGAATAACAATTATAAATGCCAAACAATAAAAGTGACAAGAAGAAGCTCTAACTATCAGCAAAATGATGCTTTGTTATTCTCATAATAAGAGTTGAGCACTAGTGTTCAATGCAGCCCCACAAATAAACAAAACTTGTTTACTCATTCCATAAAACTCCTCATCAAATGCCTTTTTCAAACCTTCTCCCATTTAAATACAAATTCATCTCAATAGAAGCACATACTTCCATGGCAATCTGCAACAAAACATGATCTACAACAAAACATGACAATCAAATGAACAAATAGAAGAGCACAAGACGCAAACACAAAATTTCTCGTGGAAAACCTTTTCGAGTAAAAAACCACAGTACACAAAGCTTTCATTAACAAATGGGCACCAACCCAAATTACAAAAGTAAGCACCGACTTTCCTTGAAGCACCAACTTCGATCAGCTGAGGCACCAACCTCAGTTTGAGCAACTCAAAAATAGTAAAATTTAGAACACACACAGCTCCTTCAAAAATTGTCAACACAAACACACTTTCTCATTTTTCATCCCCTGCTGGATCTCAGACCAAGAAAAAACACACCTCATATATATGCTCAATCACAGCAAGAGTATTTACCGCACCATCACAGAGGCTTCTTCGATATCATCACATTCAGAAACACACGCTAAGTTTCAGCTAATACCAACACATCCTAGCCGCATCACTTGTAAAAACCTTCAGCTATATCATTCCACCTTTTTAGAAAAATGATTCTTCAAAACCTCTATTCAAAGCACCCAGCAACAATAAAATAAAATAGCACTGCTTATATTAGGGAAACATGTCCAGAATTCTGTCAGAATAATTAACACTGCCTCCTCCCAACCAAAGACACAGCCTAGACCATAAAATCCACGACTCATAACCACACAATTATTGCAAAAAGGTTTTGCTAGTCGGCAATAAAATACTTCACATGGCAATCAGCCACAACTCCAAAATGAATTTCAATTCATAAATACGAAATGGTTGACCAAATAAGAGAATTGAATTGGCCACTTACACTTTTTGTCTTAGCATTAAAACCTTTCTGATAAAATTTGTAGCTATACATTGACTGCCCAAAATTGTGTACTAAGACCTAATTTCACTTTGCACTTACAGGTTGCTCACAAATTCAGTTGCTAGGGCAAGAGAAGTGATGGAGGATCAAAAAATTGAATGGGCAAATTATGGCTGCACCATTCTTTCTGATGAGATGGCAAGAACCGCACCATCATCAATTTTTTGGTTGCTTGCAAGGAGAATGTAGTGTTCTTGAAATCTGTTGATGCCTCTAGCAAGGTAAAAAATGCAAAAACATTGGTTGTAATGTTGGAGCATGTCGTCATGGAGGTGGGTAGAGAATGTGGTGAAAATCATCACAGATAATGCAGCAACATATGTGTCAGCAGGTAGAATCCTTTTAAATTATCACCTTTAGGCATTAGCAATATTTTCATTTGTTGTGGCTTTGTTTTACTTGGTTGCATATTTCTTAAGAATAAATTCTTCTTTTGCAAGAAGAATCCTCCAAGAGAGGCACCCCACTCTTTTTTGGACACCTTGTGCAGCACATGTCCTTGACCTTCTTTAGGAGGACATAGGAAAACTTGAGTGGGTGACTCCAATTGTGGAAGATGCAAGGAGGATCACCAAATATATTTACAATCACCCTTGGGTCCTAAATTTGATGAAACAGCACACCCAAGGGAAAGATTTGGTGAGAGCTGGTGTCACAAGGTTTGCAACGATTTTCTTGACGTTGCAAAGCCTTCTTGTTGCATTGACTTCTTTGAAACAAATGTTTGTGAGTGGAGAATGGCTTAACTCACCTTATTGAAAGAAGCCTAAAGGAGAGGTTGTCGCATGCATAGTCTTCGATAGCCAATTTGCACAAAGGGCTCATGCATAGTCTTCGACAGCCAATTTGCACAAAGGACTGCAGAGATTGTGAAGGTTGTTACTTCAAAACTTTAATTTTTAAATTTTAGTTATTCTTGATTCAAGTCTCTCATTACTAATTTGTAACTTCATTATTTAAATTTTAATCTTTTTGTAATTTGTATTTTTCAATTGTAGGTGTCAGAGCCCTCGGTTCGAGTTCTTTGCTTGGTGGATGGGGATAAAACCCCAATGGGATATCTTTATGAGGCCATGGATAGGGCCAAGGAGTCTATCAAATATTACTATAAGAGGGATAGACTCAAATTTGATCCCATTTGGAAAATTGTTGATAGGAGGTGGAACAATCAGTTCCACCAACCAATTCATGCAGCAGGGTACTTCCTCAACCCTCGTTTTAGGTTCATGCATTGAGAGGATGGTACCCGATGTTGAGGAGAGAGATGTCATTGTGAGTGAGCTCCAAAATTATGAGGGAGGAAGGGGTAAGCTATTCTCTTCAGAGCTGGCTAGGAGAGGAAGAACCACTCAAACCCCAGGTATAACATTTGCCATTTGGATTTTGGGATCTAAAATGATTGATAAATTATGTTTTCTCTTTTCTCTTTGCTTTCTAACTTTTCCATTTTAGTTATTTTGCAGATGCTTGGTGGCAAAATTGGGGTGGAAACACCCCACATCTCAAAAACATTGCCCTCGGAGTCTTACGTCAGCCTTGCAGTTCATCCAATTGTGAGCGCAATTGGAGCTTGTTTGAAGCAATCCACACGAAGAAGAGGAGCAAGTTAGCGCAGAAACGACTCAATGACCTTGTCTACGTGCAATATAATCTTCGATTGAGCATAAGGAAGGTAGAGGAACTAGAAGGTGGTCCAATTGACTTGGATGATATAGATCCTTACAATGATTGGACATCACAAGAGCAGCCTCCATTGTTTTCCGACACTGACATCACTGATTTGGAGAGGCAAGATATGGAGGAGGGGGGTGGATTTGGTTTCAGGCTGGATGACATTGAGGAGGAAGAGGATGAGGATGAGGATTCATTGCTAGTGCCAGAAGCAGGTGGAGACATAACTTCATCCATGATGGAGGATGAGTCTCAGTCAACCATACCAAGTGAGGAGTCACAATCACGCCCACAGCAGACTTATACGACTAGACCCTCTAGTTCTACCTCTCCCCAAGTTTTTGCTAGAGTTGGGAAGAGGAAGTTGTAATTGTAATTTGTAATGATGTATTTACTTTTGTTTTTACAAAAACTATTTAGTAATTTACTATTTTGCTTCCAAGCTTCCAGCCATCAACATTCCTCATGAGGATGCGATTTTGTAGACACTTTGCATTTAAATATATCTAGAATCAGCTTGTTTCTTTTGTGTTATCATTTATTGACTCATTGGATGCATCTTCTCATTAAATTTTGCAAAAAAAATGCATTTTTTACTAAGTTTAAGCATGTTTTTAAGTTGCTGAGTTTTTCGCCAAGTTTTTCCAAGTTTTTCCCGAGTTTTCCCCAAGTTTTTTTCCCAAAGGCTTGGCGAGTCGAGCCGAGTCGCGAGTAGTCCAACTATGGTCACAATAGAGAGGTGAAGGCCCTGCTTGAGACATTTGCATGTCTAAAAGCATCCTTCGAAGCCAAATTGTCTCACAAGTTGCTTTAACAGTTCCCTGATACTCTGCTTCGGTCGAGGAAAGAGCTACCGCCTAATGCTTCTTGCTGGTCCATGTGACTACACATGTTCCCACATTGAAGAAATACCTAGATGTAGACTTCTTGTCATCAACAGAACCTGCCCAATCCAAGTCTATGAAACCAATGAGTCTAGGATCTTTGATTCTACCATATCGAATGCCAAAGTCAAAAGTGCCCTTCACACATCTCAACACACACTTCACTACAACTCAGTGTTCAGAGGTAGGGGTTGTCATGAAGCGAGAGAGGTAACTCACAACATAACTCAGGTTAGGTCTAGTAGCAGTGAGATAGATGAGACTGCCCACTAGTTGCCTAAACAAGGATTCATCCAACACGGGTGAATCCAATTTGGTTGACAACTTCAACCCTTTCTCCATAGGTGTAGAGGTAGGTTTACAATCCTACATCTGAAACTTATCAAGCAAACTCCTAGCATGCTTCAACTAAGGGATAAAGATACTGCCATCAGTCTACCAACCCTCAACACCTAAACAATAATGCAGAAGTCCCAAGTCTGTCATGTCAAAGGACTAGCACAAACTCTATTCGATCTGGTCAATCAAAAGCATTGTTCTACCAGTGATAATCACATCATCAACATAGATGACAAGCAAATGAATATCATCACCAATAGTTTTGACATACAAATTGGAATCAGTAGGACTCCTTTGAAAGCCTTGATCACTGAGGTACTTATCAATTTTTATGTACCAAGCCCAAGGAGCCTGTTTCAAGCCATAGAGTGCTTTCACTAGTCTGAATACCTGATGTTCTTTACCGGCAACCTTAAATCCTAGAGGCTACGTCATGTAGACTTCTTCTTGCAACTCACCATTGAGGAATGCACTCTTGTCGTACATTTGATAGACTTTCCAACCAAACTAGGCTAACAAGGCAAGGACAAGCCGAATTGTACTCATTTTGGTTGTAGGACCAAAAGTCTCCTCATAGTCAATGTCCTCTTTCGAGCAACTAATCGTGCCTTGTACTTATCAAGGGTTCCAATAGTCTTATACTTAACTTTATACACCCATTTGCAGCTAATGGGCTTCTTTCCAAGTGGAAGATCAAAGATAACCCAAGTGTTGTTCTTCAGAAGGCTATGATGTTCAACTTCCATAGCCTGTTCCCACTCAAGTATACCTTTAGCCTCTACATATGTCTAAGGCTCATAAATGCTATGAATGTTGGCCATGAGAGCAATTGTTGTTTGCCCTTGTTCCTAGATGATCTACCCTCAATGAGCTCATCATCATGAAGATCACCAATACTTGGCCCACCACTTAGGCCGGAGAGTAGAAGTACCAACATCTAAAAGAGGTGGATCAACATCACCAAGAATGTCTGTAACAAATTGATCGCGATGTTGCTCAAGATTCTCTTGAGGAAAGTTGGGTGGTGCAATTGCCTATCTACGAAACCCTGCCAAAGAAGTGACAAACTCCTCCCATCAGGTGGACCTAACGAAAGACAGACACCCAAATCGCTAGCCTTCAAAGGCTGATCCTCAGGGCTCAAAACAGGAGAAGAGAGCTGAAAAGGCCCCTATTCTTCATCAAAAACAACATCTTAATTGAATATGAGACGATCTATGTCTACATCAATCAACTGATAAGCTTTTTGGTTATCAGTGCAACCAATGAACAGGAGTTTTTGACTCTTAGGATCCAACTTTGTGCGCTTGGCATCTGGGATCCAAACATATGCAAAAGAGCCAAATACTTCCAAATGACTAATTTTGGGCTTCCTGCCAGACTAGGCTTCCTCTAGAGACTTTTTCTTAACGGCCTTTGTGGGAGACTGGTTCAGAAGATAGACAGCAGTGTAAAATGCTTGTGCCCAATATTTCTTTGGAACATTCTGATACTCCATCATAGAACAAGCCATCTCAGTTATTGTGCGGTTTCTCCACTCAACAACATCGTTCTGCTGAGGGGTGTAGGGTGCAATTAGCTGATGCTTAATGATATGTTTTGCATAGAAGTCAGAGAAAGCAGAAGAAACCCCCCCCCCCCCAATTATCAGACCTAAGAGTAATTATTTGTTGACCAAATTCTTTTTCTACTATGGCCTTAAACTACTAAAACATGCTAAACACCTTTGATTTTTGTTTAAAAAAATATACCCACATTTTGCAACTAAAATCATCAACAAATAACAGAAAATGCCTAGACCCGTAACTAAAGCAGTGTTCATCAGAACCACAAATGTCAGCATAAACCAATTGCAATACCTTAGAAGCTTGCCAAGAATCACCATCTGTGAATGGAGTCTGATGCTGCTTACCAGCTTGACAAGCTCTGCAAACTCCCTGATTCTGAGTCTGAATCACAAGTAAGCCATGAACCAAATCCTCCCGAACTAGCTGAGAGAGATAGTGAATGTTTAGATGGCCATACCACTGATGTCAAAGATTGTTGACTAAAGAACTTTTGGCTACCGTGGCATGCTCCTGAGAATCAATGTCAACAAGTCTATAAAGACCATGATCCTCAATACCCACAATAATATTGATGCGAGTCTCCTTATCAACAATGATGCATTTGTGCAAACTAAATACCACATCAAGCAGAGGAGAGTGTCTCATAATCTAATTAACAGAGAGAAGGTTGAGTTCCATGCCAGGAACATAGTATAAATTGAGGAAAATTAAATTCCTCCCACG
Source organism: Cryptomeria japonica (assembly GCF_030272615.1). Taxonomy (NCBI): domain Eukaryota; kingdom Viridiplantae; phylum Streptophyta; class Pinopsida; order Cupressales; family Cupressaceae; genus Cryptomeria; species Cryptomeria japonica. The sequence goes on along the minus strand of NC_081409.1, from coordinate 924,490,671 downwards.
AGACTGAATCTGCACGTTGCCCTTTCCGACAATGATATACTCTTCCCCTCCTCCAAAAATCACAGAATCGTGAAAGGTTGAAATTTTGTGACCCAGTCAAGTCGACGAGTGAAATGTCGAGAAGCACTTAAATCAATATACCAGGCAAAGGACTTCACATGATTTGCAGGTCTTTTAGCCATATAGGCATAAAAGGCAAGTTCCTTCTGCTCAGTGTGCTCGGCAACAGTTTCTTTTGGCTGAGAGCCTCCCTGCTTCTTCTATTCAAAAACCAAGCGTGATCGAAAATCTTTCATGTGCCCATATTTGTGGCAATAGTTGCACTAAATGTTTTTCTTCTTCGAACCTTCTAATGACAAAGTAGAGTACTTCTGTTGAGAAGGTTGAGATTTGCCTTTATCCTTGTGAAAGGATTTGGCTATGAAAGCTCGTAATGTGAAGGATGAACTGACACCACTGCCGAATTGTTGCTTCCATCGATCTTGCTGTAGAAGTTTGTTGCATAGCTCTAGAAACTTCAAGTCAACATTAGCTGCAGTAATGTTGAGCGTTTTGATAAAGTGCTCATAAGACATGGTAGACTTTTTAAGGTGATGACTACCATGTATTCTTCCTCCATCTTCTGTCCAATCGCCTCTAGCTGATCACAAATGTCCTTAGTCTTTCTCAAATGCTTGTGTACGGACATATTCACATCCATCATGATGGAGATTAGTTTGTTCTTTAGAAAGAACGAACAGCTCTTGTCTGATGTTTCATAGAGATCCTTCAAATGAGTTCAAATCTCTGCAACTATCTTACCAGACAGCACTTGCGACAGCTAATCATCAATTACAAAGAGTTTTATAAGCATCACGACTTCTTAATTGCAGTCATCCAATTTGTCCTGGTCCTATCCAATTGTTGTAGGACGAGTTTTCGTACCCAAAACGAGTGCATCAAAGCAGCGATATTCAAAGATGGTCCTCATTTGTTGATTCCAAGTATTGTAATTTATATCGTTAAACCTCTAACTACCTTCCAACATTATGTTGGTCAAAGATGCCATCTTGCACACTTTTCGAGGTACAAAAACCAGGCGAACAAGAGGCCAAAAACTAATTAAAAAATTGAGTGCACGAAACCCGAGACAAATATCCCAATGCACAAAAAGCTGAGGCAGATGCAATCACAAAATCTAAGGCAAGAAACAACTGGCACAGATCCCAATGTACAGAAGATGGCAACATAGAGGCATGGATTCCAATGCAAATATATTCAAAAACCATAGGTTGCAGAAAAGGATGAACCCAAAAATTTTCTGCAACATCCAAAAAAAATGGGTCACGTGAAGAGACAGAGAGAAAAAAAACTTTCGCACGAAAAAAATACCACCTAAGTCAAGGCATGAAACCCTACGAAAACACAAACTCTAGAAGAAAATGCGGGCTTTACAAACAGTCGCAAAATGTCGACATAAACCCACAAACTCAAAATGCAAAGCTAGAAAAACCATGACCAAAGATTTTCAAAAAAATCAGACACCAAAAAAACCAAAACACAAAACCCTAATTGGGTTTTAAAAAATTTCACCAAAGAAATTTTTGGAATTATGAAATTTTTAACCTACTATGATACCATGAAACAGACAAGTTTTGAAGTAATTGCATTAAATTATTTATAAATGAACAAAAGTTCATATAGCAATTACAAGAGACGATGTTTCCTTAACGAAACAATCGTTCACAAAACACAAAATTAGAAACAATCTAATTAGACTAATATTACACCTAAAATACAATATTGACCATTAAATAAGTAGATATGCTAAAATATTCTAATACATAATCCACAAAGAGATATGAGCATGAAAACCAGAGCACACCATACACAATAAAACACCAGATTTTATGTGGAAAACCTTGTTAGGGGGGAAAAACTACAGAGAATGCTATTCTCAATATATGAAGTTATGAACACCTGTTAGGGTGACACTGGTTAAGGGGATTTTTACAAAAAAAAAAGGCTCACTACCAAAATGAAAAAAAAATCAAAGAAATAGAATCCACCACTGATGCACTTTTGCAACCGTAAGATCTATAGACACCTTCAACTCACTGCTTATGATAGCTAACACATGAAAGTTCACACTACTCAACACTTTTCACCAACTCAAATGCCAGTCATCAAAACAGTCAGGAAGATAGATCCTCTTTCATACACCTTCATCGCATTTCACTTTCTTTCACACCTTCAATCATACTCACACCTCTATTTATATCATTCTCACATATGCAAAGTCTCCCAAGGTCGGCTAAGCATCTCAACCAAACACAATTCAAGTTAGGTCAGCACTAAACATTCCCGCAGTAGAAAAGAATGTAAAGTGAACCACAACACATCTTAATTAGAACCAAAATGAACATCAAACACATTATACAACAATCCATTATCATTTGGAGCAATAATATGAAGTGTAAACACCCGAAGTCCGCCAAACCTAGAGTAAACACCATCAAACTTTGAAACCATGCTTCTGAAGCCCAAGAACATGTGCCAATTGAATAGAATGAAGCTAAGGACATTATCAACTTAACTCCAAAAGCACAACGCCATAAACCATAACACAGAGAAATGCGGAGCATGCACTTCATATGGAAACACTTTCAAACATACCGGTAAACACAACTTCCTCATCATAGCAATCTGGAGCACCAAATCTAGAATATAACATCTCTAAACATAGCTTAACAATGTATCCAAACCACATAAATAGATATACAACATAGAAGATATGTAGAGCAAATCTCTTACACAACTGCACTGAAAACTCAAAATCACTTATACCAACCAATCACTAATGACAACCAAAGCATGTTGACATCAATGACAACACATAAGTAGCTCATTTTGATCAACCTTGCAACAAAAAGAGCCCCATAGATGAAAGGACTAATGTTCTTGACGTCTAGGCTAAATTAGGGAGATGGTGTCAAAGCACCCTAGACAAGTCAATACCCCTCTTCTGGGATTAAGAATGAGAAGGGATTAGGAATTAGGACTAGAGTAATGACAATATTGGGTTGAATTATGGACAAGTTTAATTATCTTTTTTGAATTAATGTAATATACTAGGTAGTAATGTATGTTTCTCTTTGGGAATTGACAGCCTATAAATAGGGGACATTACATTGCTGCAATCCACAAGTACTAGATGTTGAGACATGGACCAACTAGGACTCGAACCAAAATCAACACTAGATTGTGATGTTGATGCTACATCGTTCATGCTCCCAATTAGATCATTGATTTCTCATTATTCATACCTCCTTCAAAATAGACAATTTCTCATCATCGAAAAAATGGCTCCTAGTTATTTGCAATCCTTTTTGAAACTTGATCAATATCATCGAGGTCAATCAACTAATTGTCCTCTACATGGACCCTATTGTAATGAAATTGAATCTATAAGTTAGTGTCATACATAGGCTAAGTATTTCAAATTAGAATTGGAAATTGCAATAAAACAACAATTAGAATTTACGTTTAAAACTGTAATTTTCTCTAGCTAAAGACAAATGTTTTGGTGAACAAACACGGAGTCATCATCTATTACTAAGTCAATTGGTTGCATTTCTTGTAGTCTATGTGTTTGAACATACTCCAAGTACACCCACAAGCAAATGAACTACATGGCTGACTCAAAACGTAGGGTGCATAGTTATTAGTGATTTCAAAATTAAAGAGAAGAATCCATATTTCAATAGACATGATGTATGCTCTAATTTACTTGAATTCACTCTAATAATATACCAAGAAATTGAAAATATCTTTACCTTTTTGTTCACCGAGACATTCCCAATTAATAGGTTTGCTTCTCTGATTGAAGCCATTCACATAGAATAGGTTGGTTGACATGTTTAGTTGAATCATTGGAAAAATGTACGATCGCTACAAAATCAGCCCATAAGTTCACTCAATATACAAGGCTATAATGTATCAGCTAGGGAGTACATTTAAGCATGGCCCATGTTTACACTTCTTAAAAATAAAGAACAAGATTGCAGTGCAATTCATTACAGAATGCTCTGAACATCCCACAACATTGGAGAAAAATTCAAGAAGTGCAAAACTAAGCAAATATTTTTCAAAGATATGCAAACTGGCAAACCTACAACTAAAAAATTTGTCAAAACAGACAAATACAGAGTCCCCTGATTCTGACATTTCATATTTCAAAGACATTGGAAATTATTGGACATAGATTTGCAACGGTTAGAACCTACTCCACATTAATACAAATTGTCCACACACATTCTACGGTTCTTACTAGAGTTCATTGGATTTCTTTTAGTTCACAAAAATCATCTGTGTTTTATCCTTTTCTATGTCAAACAAGACACTGTTGATTCCAGATATATGTTTGTGGAAATATTGACGCTTTAACATTTATAGCACATCGGTTCTGGTGGGAAAGAAAAACTGAGAGATATATTTCTGTAGCCAAATAACATATAAAACATGCCAAATAAGATCCATCAAAAAAATACAAACTATAAGGTTTATTGGATTGATCTGGATTCAACTGTGTAGATTGAAATTTTTATGCATCTTTACTTTATCCATCTTAAGATAATAGAAGAATGACAAAAATATTTCTATGCAGGAATCAAGAAGAATCCAAACGTTGAAACATTGGCTTCAATCTTCCCATCCCTGAAGATGGAATCAACAGAGAGATCCAAAATGTTGTACACTAATTCTCATTTGCAATTACTTCCAGAAGCTTCTAACAAGCCAAACATACTTGTACACATGGCAAACTACCTTTGCGTCTAATATAAGGTATATTAATTACAGAATAAGGTGCATTCTCATTTCCAATCTAGAAATCAAAACCATAAAACTTCAAATATACAGGTTATTCTGGCATGCATGCAGAAGCTCAAGTTTTTTTTTTAATTCTTTGCACCCAAAAAACACCATAGTTTTTTAAACGGTAATAAAATAATCAAATACATAAAGAGTACCTGGGAAGTAAGGTCGTCAGCCACTGACCAAAGTTTCTAAAAAGCCAGAGATACATTTATAATGGGGGCACACTGACCTTACGGCAAATATGAGACTTGCTAATTACAAAAACATTGCAGTATCCTTTCCGAGCTAGAATCAAATTCATATAACTTCAAATAAAAATATTAAGCTGAAAAGAAGCAAGAAATTTAAGTTTTTTTCAACCTTTGCATACAAAACTAAGTAATCAAATAAATGAAGAAGTACCTGGGAAGTGAGGTCGGCAGATGTGTAAATAGAGGCGGCTGTAACGCTCTTGGTCAAAACAGGATGTTTCCCAATCATTTGCAGGTACCATCTTATAAATGCATTAGTTGACACGATACTAGCTCCGGCAGTTGACGCCTCAGAGCTTCTCAAAACGCGAGAACACGTAAATGACCTTGAATGTTGCCTCACGGAGCTCATAAACATACTCAGGCAACCATGTACGGGCGATATGGTTTTACCAGAGGTTCCAGAAACCACGAAATCTTGGGCATTTGACGGAAAACTTGGCCGGGATTTTAACAGTCGCTGCCATATTGGCGAGGCGCCGCCAAGTCTAGACGCCAAGACGCGCTTCATTTCACGAGGTATATGAATTTTGCAGACGCCAAACAACTTGGTGAAAGCAGAAAAAATATATGAAAGCGCTGTCGAATATTCAAAACGCTGCAAAAGTGTCTTAGGTTCGGAAAATATTTATAAAGAAATAATTTGCCCTAGCGACAAGCTCTATTTTATATCTAATTTATTGATCACGTGTGTAATAAGAAAGGGCTAGCGTGGCGCTCGTGGGACCACTGAAGTTGAGTAACAGACTTGCTTTCTCTTGGTCTTTGTATGTGGCAATGTTTTATAGAGTACGAGAAGATATTTTTTATTAATTTATGAAGTCAAAGAAAGAAAGAAAGAGAGAAATAATTTTAATGTTCACGAGGTCAAGAATAGCCTACAGAACAACCTCCCCAATCTGAATCAACTTTTGAAAAGCAAATCTCTGCCTATGCAAGTCGATGATGAGTGCGCCTAGTTTCTCTATATGTTTCTTGTTGAATAAATTATACCATGTGTTATCAACTAAGATATTGACAAACTTATCACTGTTGTCTTTAAGTGTTTCACACTAACATAAAATGTTTTTTAGTTTCCACCCTCCCAATGTTGCAAAATAGGCAAACTCTTTCTTCCCAAGTCTCTTTTGATCTTTTCCACCACCCGGTCTCACATCGAAGTTGGCGAGAGTTGGTTCTATGCTGAGCAATGAGGATTTTAGCCCTCCAGGATATATTAGCCCCTATATAGACTTTTTGGAGTTGATCATAAGTGGGGTTGAACTCATTGATATAGTATTGTTTCTTTCTACCTAACCCAATACCCCATATTTTTTTGTAGAACTTATCCATAACAAATACCTTTAACTCTTTGTTGTTTGTGGAACACGCACTCAAATAGATGTTTCATTTTTTCAACCATTTAATGTTTTGTTGCATCCATGACTTCTTCATTTTGCACAATACATCATTGACAACAACCTTAGGCCATCTATCTCCTCCTAATTGCTCGGTTTTTTTTAAATAGCTAATGAGACACACCATAGCAATTGCTTCAATAGGGGCAGCTCCCACTTCACTTAACATGATATCATATGGACCTGTACTTTTAATTTTGAACTTGCTTGTGATTAAACATTTTTGAATTCTCTCTATTTGCTTCCATTGAGAGACTGAGGTATTGAAGATGTCAAAGAGAGAGCAGCACTTCAATTTTTCCGAAGTGTTGATTCTGATATTGTAGCGTCGTAAATTGTATGCACTTGCTAGGGTGGTACAATTTCACACCTAGTTTAGCACCCGCCTTGGCGCATTTTGCATTTTGCATTGCATTTTCCCTTTAGCACTTAATTAATTAAATTAATTAGGTCTAAGGTTCTATTTTATCATCTCCCATATCATAAAGTTGGGCCCTTTTCATTAAAGTGTGTCCCTTTCATTTTATTCCTCCAATACATCATTTAATCAAAAACCCTAATTAGGTCCTATTTTGAACTTGGGGGCTTGATTTCGGGGGTCAAAACATCTCGAAATCACCTGTAACTTCAGGATTCTCTCTAAAATCATCATATCCGACGGCCCTGAAAATTTGGTGAAAAGTTGTCGGGACCATAGCGTCCGGAGTGCACATGGTCCCGGACATTTTTCCCGAAATTTTAGGAGTGCAATCCAATCATAAAATAAAGCTTAACCCCAAGATATTGGCGGGAGATTCAATCTCTAGGTCGGCCAAAAGTTGAAATTAAGACCTAGGGTTTCATATATAAAAGCTCTCTTTCTTCATTTGAAAGGACCGGGAATTTTGGTTTCAGGGACCTTCTATGCAGCGAAAGAGTAGATCTTTGAAGACTTCAACAACATTCAATATCCATCCATCAAGCATTCATCAATTTCATTCATCCATTTAGGGCTTTGAAGACATTGAATAGCAATAGGGGATCACCGACTGAAGATTGGCTTGTACCCCTCCCTTGGGGTTGGGTATGATTTCATGTTGTTTTCATGTCTTTGCATAAGCCTCATTATATCACTTGTATTCATGCTTTAGATCTCTTTGCATCTTGATTTGGAGCATTTATATTATCATTTACAAGCAATTAGGGTTTACTTTCTAGGTTGCTCTTGTTTGCTTACTTGTATTTTAGGATCTTGCACACACACAAGGTCTGCACACACACTACTTTTACAATACAACTTGGCTATTCGTGGAGGTGGGAATCACCAAAGCAGAGGTTTGACTAAGGCAAAACCTTATATAGCCGCCCAAAACACCTTTTCAGATATAAGTGCAGATTTCGGGATTCCGACGATGCCACAAGTTGCAGATCCGAAAGAAGCAGACTGAGACAGAACAACACACCAAATTTCAGAGCAAAAGACCAGGACAGGGGCGTGGGGCGCCCTAGTCCCTGGGACAGGGGCGCTGGGTGCCCTGGTCCTTCTGTCAGACAGCAAGTTTCAGCATTTTTGACAGCTTTTCAGGTTGCAAAACAGCAATTTCAGGAGCAGTTTCAGGGGCAGAATCAGGACAGTGGCGCCCACGCCCCCGTCCCGAACATTTTCACTCAGATTTTAACACCAGGTACACATCTGCATTCTCCTTTTATCCTTGTGTTTACAGCTTTTCATCACTTAATCTCAATCTTGCAATCTTGTTACTAGTTCATACTTGCACTAGTTCATACTTGCACTAGTTCATACTTGCACTCTAGGGCTAGTAGTTGAACTTGCATCATTTTATTTTTCAATTACAACAAAGGAATAGAAATCCTAATAGGTAGCCCGTGGCTCTCTCTTCCACAAAAAGAAGTAGCCAATTGTGTGATACCTCTAGGCTCTTTCGTATTCCATAAATGTGTGATTGAAAGTGAGATTAGGGCATGTTTGCTTAGTGTCACTTTTTCCCCCACACATTTTGGTGAACCTGACGTGAATTCCAATCTTCTCTAATTCTAATTTATGCTTTCAAATTTGAGTGTTTATGCTATTTCAAATTCAAATTTGTATTTACAAGTTTTAATTTCTTGCAAGATTCAAAAATTTAGAGGAAATTTTTGCTAAAATCCTAATTTTTCAATTCAAAGTTGAACTTGTGGATAGCTTAATTGGGATCAATAATTTCAAATCTGATTTAGGAACTCATTTGAATCATAAATTTCATTTTCTAAATCTACATTCTAAGTGCTTGCATTGGCTAAAATTAAACATTTCCTTCTATTTTGCATGTGTTATCATTTGAAAGAGGAAAATTGTTGTCATGATGCATTCATTTCATAGATATGATAATGGGTTAGCTTCCCTTGTTTCAATTTTTCCTTCTCCTAAAGAACCTCCCCCCATCTATAACAACACTTTAGTGCCTAAAAGAGTTGCTACCAATCCCTTTGAGACTCTCCCATGCTCTAAGGATGAAGACTTTAAGAGTGATCTTGACAATTCTCCTAAAATGTGCCCTTCCTATTTAGCTATCCTAGAGGAAGAGAATGATATCATAAACACCTTTCTTAATGTTACTTCACCTTCCCTACATGATGCCTCTCTAAGTGAAAAGGTATTGATGGACATTGACTTATTTTCTCCTAAAGTTGGTCCTTCCAATGGGGGCATGTTAGTGCAACAAGAGGTTATGAACACTTCTTTCAAAGATCTCCTTCCTAAGCATGAATCTTTGGAGAAATATGTTCATGTTCCTCCTAAAAAAACACTCCCTTCATGAGGATCCTTTTGTGCAAGAAGATGACATGATCCCTACATTCCCTAGTGATGGCATTTCCTTTTTCAACAAAATTCCCACTAGAGATGATGAATTAATGATAAATGCTTACCCTTCTCCTAAAGTTTGTCTTACCCATAAGCATCCCTTAGAGAAAGAAGATGAAATAATAAGCAATTTCCTTAACTCTCTCTCCCATAAAGATCATATTGAACATATTTTGAGGAAAGAGGATGAGTTTAACACATCTATTGATGCTCTCCCTCCTAAGGATGAGGAATTAATAAACAATGTTATCTCCTCTCCCGAAATTGACAATACTTCAAACACTCCTTTCAACAACCTCACTATTTGGGATGAACCATTAAAAGAAGGTGTAGATTATTCTCTTCCCCATGAGAGAACCCTAGCCAAAGGTGATGAAATCAAGATTGAAAACTCCCTTGATAGTTTCTCGCCTTCCTTGAATCTCAATCATTCTCCCTCTAAAAATAAAGCATCTCCCTCTCCTCAACTTGGTTCTACTCATAAGGAAACCCTAGCTCAAAGCAAGATGGTTAACATCTCTTTCAAAGATCTCCCTCTCAAAAGTGAGACTTTAGAGAGTAATGTTGATTCTTCTCCTAGAGAGTTTATTCCCCATGTAGATCCTTTGATGATAGAGGATGACATGACCTTTCCTAGTATTACTTTTCCTACTAGAACATCAATGCTTACCCCTTGTCTCTCTCCTAAAATTGATTTAATCCGTGATAAGATTTTAGTGCAAGAGAAGACTATCAATAATTCTTCCAACACTTTTGTTCATTCCTCTAAACCATCCTCAATCAATTTGATACATGTGAATGAAACACCTAACAAACCTCTCTTCACTGTCCAAGGTGCTTGTCCTTCTCAAAATTCTCAACCTTTAAATAAGCCTCTCTTAACAAACCTATTATTACTGTGCAAGGAGGTTATTCTACTAAGAGCCCTTATGAGTATGCTAAGCAACTGACTGGAGAGAGTTATAATGCGGTTGCTCATACCTATAATACTAGAAATAATAGGCAACCTAATCCTCCTCCAGTTATCCCAACTTCACTTCCTCCTTCCCAACCTATTCTTCCACAAGCTCCATGTATTTCACAAATTCTTGGTAAGGAATATGATCTCATAGAACAACTTAAAACTACTCCTACTAAGATATCCCTTTGGGATTTGATCCAAACTTCTTCCGCTCATCATGGAATGTTAAAAGATGCCTTGAAAGATTTGAATGTTCCTCCACCTAATACATCTAGTAATATAGTGTCTTTGGTTAACTCTATGATGAATCCTAAAGCTCAAATTGTGTTTACTCAAGATGAATTGCCTACTAGTGAAATTCAACATCAATATGATCCCTTGATGATTGTGGTTATCATAAATGACACTGCTATAAGACGAACACTGGTAGATAATGGTTCTAGCCTTAATGTGTGTAGCATTAATCTATTGCATAAGATGAATGTGGATACATCCCTTATTGAGCCTGACTCTCGTCCCATTCGAGGCTTTGATAATGTGGCTAAGTCTTCATTAGGTATTATCACCTTACCCATCACAGTGGGACCTATTACTTTGCCTACTCATATCCATGTTTTGTCGGGAAATCTAACATACAACTTGTTATTAGGGAGACCTTGGATTCACAGTATGCAAGCTGTCCCCTCCACATTGCATAGACAAGTTAAATTTATTCATAATAATAAGACATATACCTTGATAGGTGATACTAATTTTCAAGCTTGTTTGCAAACATCTACTTCCAAAGGGAGTTCTTCTAAGCCTTCCTCTTCTAGTGATGACTCGTTAAACAAGATATCTATGGATGAATCATCACCCGCTGATAATCAAAATTCTTTGGATGAGTCTGAAGTTCCTGAAGAAGATTCTTCTCAACTTGAATCTACACATGAAAAGGCTTTTGATCCTGAGAAGGTTCTCGCAGAAGACGATTGGGGATCTCTTGATTTTAATCCCACCTTTGTAGGTGAGTATAGGGTTCCTCCTAGAGAGCTTAAAGTTAAAAAGAAGGAAGAAACTAGAGATCAATCAGTCTTACCTGAACCTATGAGCAATAATTTTGTGGCTGCTTCTCAAACTTCTTCTCCTCACACCTCTAATTCTGAAGAATTTGATTCTTTGTCTTATGAAAAACCACCTTTTCTTTCTGAAATGGCTAATCGTTATGGTCGTGGTTTTCATATTTTGGCTAAGAGTGGCTATAGTGGAAATGGTTGTGGCGCAAATGAACAAGGAATTAAAGTTCCTTTAGAACATAACATTCATGAATATTCATTTGGACTTGGATATAATCTTTCTAAGCCCACCAAAGCATCTAAAAGACCATCTCTCAATGTGAATGTTATATTTAGTAGTGATGATGATCTCACTTCAACTAAATCATCTTCTACTTCTATCAACTCTCATTCCCCTCATAAGGAAATATTGGCGATGAACAAATCTCTTTATGAATCCCCTCAAATTTCTAAATCCACTTATGAATCTTTATCTCCTATTCATCATAAAGTCCTTTCCTCCAGGGATAAGGCTCTAATAAATTACACTCATCCCTCTTCTAAGATTTCTTGTGACTTTTCTTCTTCAATTTTTATCACTTTATACATGTTTTTGATCTCACTTATAGTTGAGCATTTAGCATGTCATATTCAAATACCTCATTCAATCTATCATGTCTTTAAATAACATTAATGGCTATTATGTTGCTCATCATTATGTGACATTGGTAGCTCATTTACTGGGGGCTCATTGTCATTCATGATGGTACAATTTCAAGTGCAATCATATTTTTGAAGCAACATAATAGCCTAATTTTTCTATGTTATCTCTTGTTCCTAAGGGGTAATAGTGTGGAAATATTGATCATCTTTTCTTTAGAATCCTCTTTTCCTAGATATGAGAGAAGATGTGTATTCTCTTTCTTATCCTACCCACTTCTTGTGAGGAGCATTTTACATACACTAATGTCTTGCTTGCATGAACTCATGTGAGTATGTAGTACATTTTGCTTATGTCTAAATTTCTCCCTCGAAGATTTTGTAAGTCCTTCTCATTGACCTTATCCTTGGGAGGCAATGATCTTTTCTTATTTTTATCTAAGGATCCACTTTTTCCTATTTCATGGATGATGTTATTCCTTGTATGCATTTGTGGTTGTTTGTTCAAGGATTCTCTCTTACAAGAGGTGTAAGTCCTTGACTACAACCTCTTTTACACTTGGTAAAATACATCCATAATGAATTCACTCTCCCAATTGGGTTAGAAAGAGCGTCATCCTTCATTAAGAATCACTTTCACCTCGCAAAAGAAGGAAGTATTGCATTCTTATTCTCTTCTTTGTCTTATTCTTGAAGACGTTATAATTGTCTAAGACAATTCCTCTTGGGGGTAGGTGTCTTTTGTACAAAGATCTCTTCTCCTCTAAGGATCTCCTTTACACATACTACAAGATATCCCTTTTCAACTATCTTATCCTTGCTTAAAGAGTGCAAAACTCTCTTGCTTGGATCTATGACATTGTTGCATTTTTGGGGTATCTTCTTTTGTGATGAAGGTAGGTATCCTTGTTCTACTTTACTCATGATATAAACATTACACTTTTTGAGCAATGGGTCATTCTCGGAACCAGAGCACAGACTCTTAGAGCGCGATGTCTCCATTTTTCTCTTATGCAAGGTGATTATTCTCGGAACCAGAGCACAGACTCTTAGAGCGAGATGTCACGCTTTTGTACTATACATATACAGGTTGTAGCATACTCGAGCATAGACTCCTATGAGGTGCTTCTAACCTCCCTTACACACACATGCACGAGGTTGAGTGGAACTAGCGGCATAAGGCTAGACTTTCTCACTTGCCTCCATGGATCACCTAGACAGACTCTAGGGGCTAGTTTTCCATGTCCTTTTCCCATGGATCACCTAGACAAGATCTAGGGGCGAGAAGTCCATGTTTTCTTTCTCACTATTCTTTTCATGGATCACCAATGTGTGTTCATGCTTTTTTCCTTTCTTTTCTTCTCTTTGCATTTTGTTTCCATTTACATCCTTCATCTTATGTTAGAGAACTCTCAAATCCTCACACTCTTTGTTGTGTTAGAATTGAGATTTATTCCTCTTTCTTACTAAATGATTCTCCATTAGTTTTTGATCTCATATCAAATCTTCTTGTGAGCATTTGTCATTAATATTCTTTAACAATTCAAAGTGGTAAACATGATACCCTGTTTCAACTCACTAAAATTAGCAAGCCGAAACAGGGGGGGCATATAGCTACCCTCGAATTTTCATCACCTTCCTTAGTAAGCATTAGGTGATTTTGTGATCTAACGTGTGTTTTGTAGGGTGTGGTTCCTAACTGTGTACTGCAGATACCGCTGGGGGCTTCGTTCGACAGACTTATGGATGTATCCTTTTTCAAATAATGTTTACTTTTTTGTACTTTAGCTTGCATATGCACGTAGTGTTCATATGACCTCTAAAGTGGGGGCTAAATGTAACGTCGTAAATTGTACGCACTTGCTAGGGTGGTACAATTTCACACCTAGTTTAGCACCCGCCTTGGCGCATTTTGCATTTTGCATTGCATTTTCCCTTTAGCACTTAATTAATTAAATTAATTAGGTCTAAGGTTCTATTTTATCATCTCCCATATCACAAAGTTGGGCCCTTTTCATTAAAGTGTGCCCCTTTCATTTTATTCCTCCAATACATCATTTAATCAAAAACCCTAATTAGGTCCTATTTTGAACTTGGGGGCTTGATTTCGAGGGTCAAAACATCTCGAAATCACCTGTAACTTTGGGATTCTCTCTAAAATAATCATATCTGACGGCCCTGAAAATTTGGTGAAAAGTTGTCGGGACCATGGCGCCCGGAGTGCACATGGTCCCGGACATTTTTCCCAAAATTTTAGGAGCGCAATCCAATCATAAAATAAAGCTTAACCCCAAGATATTGGTGGGAGATTCAATCTCTAGGTCGGCCAAAAGTTGAAATTAAGACCTAGGGTTTCATATATAAAAGCTCTCTTTCTTCATTTGAAAGGACCAGGAATTTTGGTTTCAGGGACCTTCTATGCAACGAAAGAGCAGATCTTTGAAGACTTCAACAACATTCAATATCCATCCATTAAGCATTCATCAATTTCATTCATCCATTTAGGGCTTTGAAGACATTGAAGAGCAATAGGGGATCGCCGACTGAAGATTGGCTTGTACCCCTCCCTTGGGGTTGGGTATGATTTCATGTTGTTTTCATGTCTTTGCATAAGCCTCATTATATCACTTGTATTCATGATTTAGATCTCTTTGCATCTTGATTTGGAGCATTTATATTATCATTTACAAGCAATTAGGGTTTACTTTCTAGGTTGCTCTTGTTTGCTTACTTGCATTTTAGGATCTTGCACACACACAAGGTCTGCACACACACTACTTTTACAATACAACTTGGCTATTCGTGGAGGTGGGAATCACCAAAGCGGGGGTTTGACTAAGGCAAAACCCTATATAGCCGCCCAAAACACTTTTTCAGATATAAGTGCAGATTTCGGGATTCAGACGACGCCACAAGTTGCAGATCCGAAAGAAGTAGACTGAGACAGAACAACACACCAAATTTCAGAGCAAAAGACCAGGACAGGGGCGTGGGGCGCCCTGGTCCTGCCAGGACAGGGGCGCTGGGCGCCCTGGTCCTTCTGTCAGACAGCAAGTTTCAGCATTTTTGACAACTTTTCAGGTTGCAAAACAGCAGTTTTAGGAGCAGTTTCAGGGGCAGAATCAAAACAGTGGCGCCCACGCCCCCGTCCCAAACATTTTCACTCAGATTTTAACACCAGGTACACATCTGCATTCTCCTTTTATCCTTGTGTTTATAGCTTTTCATCACTTAATCTCAATCTTGCAATCTTGTTGCTAGTTCATACTTGCACTCTAGGGCTAGTAGTTGAACTTGCATCATTTTATTTTTCAATTACGACAAAGGAATAGAAATCCTAATAGGTAGCCCGTGGCTCTCTCTTCCACAAAAAGAAGTAGCCAATTGTGTGATACCTCTAGGCTCTTTCGTATTCCACAAATGTGTGATTGAAAGTGAGATTAGGGCATGTTTGCTTAGTGTCACTTTTTCCCCCACACAGATATAATTTGATTATGATGTTTCTTATTAGTTCTTGTTCATATGTAGGAATATTAATGCATTTATTTGGAAAATTTCTTCATATTTATATAGTTTCAATTTTGACATGTTTTCTTAGAATTCAAATAATACTATTTATCTCTTTTCTTATTGGTCTATTTGCGAATAGTCATTGTAAAAAATGTATTTTCCTCAATTAAATAGTCAGTATTATTTACAAACATCCAAAATGTATAAATTTTTTGGTCTTTTTAATAACGATAAATGGTCCTTGAATTCCACAACGATCTAGGAAAATCTTATCTCATTCACCAAAATCCAACAAAATCTATGTATACATCTAAAAATGGTCTGGAGATACTTAATTAAATACGCAGTTATTTGATTAATTCCCCTTCCCAATTAATTGAATTCACAAGCAATTTGATTAATTTCTCTATTCATCTACTAGTAAATAAATCTACATGATTTATTTATATAGTTCATTTCATATCCCCCTTTGATTAATTAATTCTAAATTAATTAATGTCCCCCCATATAAATCAATTCTTCTAATCCCTAATTAAAATTAACAAACTCAAGTTTGTTAAGATTAATTATCATTTTCCAATTATTTGAATTTCTAAATTCAAATGAGCACATGGCTCCTAACTTCTAACCACCTAACCTAACCATCCCCTAACCTAACCCATTCCACCTAACCCTGGGTTTAACTAACCATGTCCTATCTTGCACATCCTAACCTCCTTATCTTAACCTCCTATGGTGTGGATATTCTCCCCTCGAGACACGTGGCACTTTTGCCACGTGTCTCCTCCCTTGGACACTTGCCCCCTCATAAGCAAGGCTCCTTGACACTTGTCACCACAGAGATGACAAGTGTCCCTTCCTCCAACCTCTTCTCCAACTTCCTCAATCTTGGCCCTTGATATCTTCAGATCAGATCTGGACCGTCGATTCCTACCACGTCAGCTTTGGCCTTGGAATTCGTATAAATATCCCCCATTTTGGAGCAATAAGGATGTCTTGCATTCATATTCTTGGCATCATTACTATAGGCAATTTGCATTTCAATTATCTAGTAATACGCTTTTGGATTAATCATAGCATGTTAATCTAGTTTCTTAGATCATGCATTTCATATCATTTTCATAATCAATCATGATCAAATAGCTACTCAACTCTTGAGTTGCCACTTTGGAGGTCATTGCTTTGCTGAGAACCAACCAATCCAACACCTTCGAGGTCCTCAATAATAGAGGAAAATGGGACATTTCAAGGCTTAATGGTTTGCAATCTTTAATTTAGTTTTCAATTAAGCTTTTCATTGTGTTTTTATTGTCTCATTATATGTGTATGCCTTCTTATATACCACATTTTTAGCATCACAATCTAAATAAAATATTATCTATAGGATGTATTTTTGTGACAAATGTCATCTCATTGAATGCATATTTAATGTACTTTTTGACAATTGTATATATATTGAATACATAAAACTATTAGTAATGTACATTGTACCGTATATGCACTTGCAACATTTAATTTGGTATTATGCACACTACAATAAGTGTCTAGAAACATCTGTCTCTTGGTACGTTTGATTATTGTTGGACACAGTGCATTAATATTAATTTGATGGCCTAGCATTAATGCACATACAAGAATTTAATAGTAGTCATCGATCATATTTATTATTCTTTGTTGTGTCTGAAATAACAGATATGATAAAAATGTAGCATTGTCCATTGTTTCATAAGTGCTTTCAGTTAGCATCTATTTCCAGAAGCGTTGTCTTTGGGTGGAAACGGTGTTTTGTAGATGTTAAGATTTTTTTGGGTAATTGTAAATGTATAGCCAATCTTTGTTCTGAAAAAGTTGTTAATGAAGTTTATTGCATTTATGATTGTCTGACTAATGCTTTTGTGTTCTTTCATACTTGAATGCAACTTTAAAGGAGAGACAAGTAAGTAGCAACTGCACCAAGAGCGGAAGAATGTGTATTATGTCCTTCAAAATTTGAGATCTCCTCATCTGTCCTCATTCAAGTAAAGATCCCAAGTTAATCCTATTCCATCTGTATCAATGCTAAAAGGGTATTGTTACAATTTCTAGATTTTTCTGAAAACCCTACTTATTTGCAAGCAAAGCCAAGCATTCAAACTAGAATACGCGTAGAAAGAAATAGAAAAGAGGTATGGAAAAATTTAAAAGTGTATGTGGACATGTACGATATATCTTCTTCGTCATCTTCAATTACCAAATCTTTTATCCATTTTTTCAAGAATTTTTGCTTCCTAAAGAGTAATGGAATTAGTTGAAAGATTTTTAGAGAATCGTAGAACATATCTTTCTAAAAAAGTAGAAGATTGATACCTTTCTTTTCCTTTGAATGCATTTTTGGTGAGGCAATCATATGCCTCGTATCCCTCCTTTCTCTTGCTATGATATGTCCATCATTGTGTCTGGGAATTCTTCTTCTTCTTCTAAATCATATGCTAGTCTATCTAAATCTTCCAAACTAACTGAATTGTTATCTAGTTTTTTCATATGCATTGTATGGATTCAATACAAATTTGGCTAAAAGCTTTTAAAGCAAAGTTGGCTTCAATTTGTCTTCCATGTAAGCCACATGTCCCTTGTATGCAAAAAGGCTCCACCTATGCCAAACAGATGTGCATACCACCATTTAGCATGCAAAATTATGAAAGAAAAACAACAGATGTGCTATATTGTCTAATGCATTCAAGACATGTAGACAAATATAGTTTAGTTCTATGTTTTGTTCTCCAAAATGAGAAACCCAAGTTCACCTGCAATCTATCTATGAAATAGCCAATCTCAATCAATGAAAAGCTTCAGGGCTTGGACAACATAACATGGGATCCTAATGATCCTCCTACACTTCAGGTTCTGCTAGACCTAGGGGGGACACCCTTTTGATGCATAAAATACAACCAGTTACAGACATATGACATCAACAAAAGCAGATGAATCTCAAAAGTCTCAACAACAAGGAGGTTACTTCAGATGGGCTAGATCTACATTGACATCTCAACTATATTGGAGCATGAGATAGGTGGAACAAACTAAATCTACAAACATAAAAGTAAATGGATATTTGATTTTAAAAAATCTCTGAGAACCCCCAGAATCTGCAAGACCAGTGCCTTATCCAAGGGAATGGAGTCATACATCAAACTGTAAATAAAAAACTCCATTGCAAATCCATCTTCATCATTAAATACTCCTGCCTTAATGCCTTACAAAAATGCATTACTCATCTCACTCACAAAATCATCAAATCTTGAAAATATATCCCATTATCTATGATTGATTACAGAGTTTAAATTCTTCCTTGTAGAATGCCTGCAAACAATCACAACAATCTCCTTGAGATGACAAACTCCAGCCTCCTTGAGGATTTAATTAGTAACAAAGAAATATATGTCTAGAGACAATTCTATGTGAATTTATGCATGCCTTACATGCATACAAGAAACACCTAAAGCAAGAAAATATACTCCATTACTTGAAAAAAGGACATTATTTACAATCTTGGAAAAACTCAGAATTGGAAACCAAGATCGAGGAGCCCTGCTCACAAAAATTTGGAACCTTTACAAATGAGAAGAATTGAGAATAAGAAGGAAGAGAGGAATTTGATATTTCATCTTTGACAATGGCAACTGCCAAATCTTTACATTAACGACCCACACACTTGGCCTGCAGAAAATCTTATCTTTCTGACTGAAAAATAAATTATGAGATCCCGAGGTAACTGCCCCAAAAATACTTGTCATGGGTTACACTTGACTGCAAAAATGGATTCCTCAGATTGATCGGATGGAGAGCTTTCCAATGATATACAATACGTCTATATTTGAGCAAAAATTAACCCTCAGGCGAATTAACCTCTCAGGCCCTTCCAACCAACCAGTCATTAATTTCTCTTTTTTCATTATAGTCTGAAACTATATTTTAAACTTTGAACTTCCTGCACAAATCTCTGCCACATGTCACCTTTGGATTGGCTCATGAGTCCCTCTATACACTTGTCCTGCCACCTTAGCAAGGTCAGACCTACCCTCTGACCTGGGCCCGCCTTGTCGCCATGTCGTGATGGTTAACCGACGAGCGGTTTCCCATCGTGGTATAGCGATGGCCGTTCGATCATCGATGGACCTACTCGCTCTTTAATCTCACCTAGGTCGCTCTCCTACCGGGTCCCACCACTTGGTCGCCAAGTTGTGCCAATAGCCATCGAGCTACTTTCCATTGCGACATAGCGACCACCGTTGGATCATCTGGCTGACCGTCAGATCTTCCTTGACTTGCCCACCCGTTAATTCGCTTGGGCTACTCACTCTTCTAGCAGGCCCACCACGTGTCACTTCATGGTTTTCCTTTGGATCCACCTACTCGTCACTTGACTTGGGCCTACCCTGGTTATTCTTCTGCTCTCTACCACGTGGCACATCCCGATTTGTTCTGAGCCCACCTAGATGACCACCTCAACTGCCACCTCGCCAGTCGCTATGTCGTGGGGGATAACTATCGAGCATCTTCATCTTGCGGTATAGCAACAGTCGTTGATCTTCTTTCAACCTGCTCGATCCTTAACACCTGAGCCGCTCATCATTTCCGCACATGCTTTGTCGCCAAGTCGCGGTGAGTATTTGGTGGGCATCTTTCTATCGCAGTATAGCGACTGTCGTTAGATCTCTTCGCCTAACCGTCAGATCTTCCCAACTTGCTCAGACTTTACCTCTTCGTCCATCTATGCCACGTGTCAGTCTCCGGTTTGCCACCTGAGCACGACCTCATCCACCACCTCAACACCACCAAACCCACCGTTTCCCTTTGGTTTGTTCGACATCAGTCTTTCGGCCAAACTTCCTCCTTCGACGAGCAGTTCACTGTAAGTTCTGATACTGAATGTAAAGTATAGATGCCAATAGCTAACAAGATGAGAGGGGGGGTGAATCATACAAACTTAATCTTCCATAAAATCAACAGATTCAACCTCGGTAACTTATACTTCAGCAATATAACCAAAAATTGCTAAACATGCAAACTCATAAACACATAATCATCATAACACTCATAACACCAGATTTAACATGGAAACCCAAAGAGGGAAAAACCACTATGGGATTTCGGACCCACTAAGAAATTCTAGAGTATGCTCGGTTAAAAGCAAATTCTGTTAAAGATTACAAACACATTGCTAGATGTGACCCGGTTAAGGGATTTCCCTTAGATTTATTAGGATCTTCACCTTGTTAGAAGTGATCTTGTTAAAGGATTCCAAACACTCATTTAGAATGTTACCTTGCTAGAGGGTTTACAAATAAGACTGTTAAGTCCACTCAGTCAAGAGATTTCCTGTCACTTACAAAATAACAGTAATAAAATATATCTGCAACTTCACATCTAAAATGCTAAAGCAGATTCTTATTTGCTCAAAACAGTCTAGTCATAAGACTTATCTTATCCCTCTGTTGGGCTCTCTACTCTGTTATTCAAACAGGTCTTCAAGCTTTTGTGCTCGGTAATCACTATGTAGCATCCCTGTGCTTACACTTGCCTGCATGCATTGTTTATCAACAATTCCTTATTTATAAACAATTGCTAACTGCTTAATCTCCTTGATCACATTTCCCATGATCAATCTTAGCCATCAGATCTTCAATCTTGACTAGGTTCAATGTATCCTTTCGATCTGAAAACGTTTTACCTCGCCTAGGGACTTGCATTCCTTCTTGGAACTTGCACAAGGTTATTGCAGTTCAATCTGCACTGTAGATCTTCCTGTCGATTTTGCTTTGCCATAGATCATTAACAAACTTCATGCACGACATACCAATCATTTATACATCTCCAGCTAATCATTGTCCTTCATTAAATAATGTTTTTATCCATCCAATGCGATCGGTCATAACTCGGTTGCAACTCGGTAAATACTAAACTTTACTCGGTAGACATTCCACCTTCATTAACCGATATCGATAACCTTAGGGTTTATCGACTAGGTTCCTTAGGGTTTACCGACTAGGTTCTTTGCTTGGTGACATAGTATAGTATTAACCTTACAATCAACAACATATGCAGGATATCAAAACAATCTAAACATCATGATCTCATCATTGTCTAACTCGGTAATAGTTGCCCATTGAATATCTTATTCCTCCTCTTATTCATCACATTCTTTCTGTGTCTTTTACTTGACATCTTAATTCTCTTCAAATCAATCTTCTCAAGATATGGCAACATCATATTGAATCAAAAAATCAATTTCTCGACATCAATGACAAAATAATGTTATAAAGATAGTTATCATCCTTCTTCAGTTATATCAATAATCTTCAACAACCTTCTCAATATCCTTATTGAATATCAACAATCTCCTTTCTACTGAAATGCCAACATTCACATGTCTCATTGAACCCGCAGTTTCATCGATACCTTTACTTTATCGGCGGGACCAACTCTGATTTCTTCGATGTGCTCTATGTCGATGGAATTGAGCCTTCGACAAAACCTTTTAGAGATCCATCGCGACCAAGGTCTGTTCGATAAGTCATTTTGAGTGACATGCCACCTGCTCTGCCGCGTGTCACCTCATGGCACCTTGTGATTTCCTTAGAGTCCACCTCAGCGCCACCTAGCCTGCCATGTCTGCACCATCAGACCCGTCTTTCTCATGGGCCCCACCGCTTGGTCCTCGGCCCGCCACCTCACCAGCCACTAGACCGCCACCTCGCCAGTCGCCAAGTCGCGATGATATATGGCGAGCACTTTTCTATTATGGTATAGCAACCGTCGTTGGATCATCTACGATCACCGTTGATCTGCCCGACTTGCTCATTGGTTATTTTGCCCTTCCGCTGCAAAATTTGGGCGCTTTGAGATGCACGCGGGGGCCTACCACTTCCTTAATCGTCCACTTGCCAAAATCTCGTAAGCTTTGACACTAAGGATGCGTGTGGCATTGTATTTAAATACAATAAACTTCCCTTGCACTGTTAATGTGGGATAAATGCTTTCCCTTGAAAGTTTGTTTCTTTTGTAACCCAATTTGGTGCCCAAGTAAAAAATGCCTTACACAGGCCGATTGCATTTTCTTGGATTTTCTTTTGGCCTTTCCCAACAACCACGCCAAACTTCACGCAGGGAGGAGCTAGAAAAGGGGTGCATGGAATTGGCCTTAAGCCTGCAGAGTGTGTTTATTTGAAGTCATTAACTTGTTCAAACACCACGCCAGGAGGAAGTGCAGATGTCCTGTTTGAAATGGGCCTCTTAAATCAACAAAATTTTATAGGTCCCAACACTATGCATTAACAACGGTAAATGGGTTTGTGTCAACCATCATTTAGTTCTATACTAGTGATTTAATAACTGTTCAATCCTATTTGGTACACTAACGATGTGTACTACTATGACCACTAGAATTGGAATGGTAGCAAAGTTTGTTGGGGAATATATAATTTTAATAGACTGTCCCAGATGATTATGTAAATTTTAGTCCTTCAAAATTAAAAAAAAAAAATCAAAGAAGAGCTCCTTTTCGAACCCTTACTAAATTATGAATAGAACTTCAACATCCCAAAATAAAAAATTATGGGCAATGGCTTCTTAAAAGTATTTTGTATGTTGCCAATAATTCGCTTAAATTTTCAAGCCAACAACGGGATTCCAATAACTCAACTATAGTTTTAATTTTTAGGTGTTGATATTTTAACTTATTTAACCTATGCTTTAATAGTCATTCAAAATCTCAACTGTTACAAATGCCCAACTTCTGCAACACTTAGACTATAACTCATTTACAATAGCTATATTCTTTTTGTTTTCTCTATTTATGCATTTACCAATATGCGAGAACCTTGGATAATAGCCTTTATATAGAATTGTACCCATTCAAAACAGTGAACCTGCATGACAGTTTTGTTTGCAACAAAAGTAAAAAAAAACAATAACAATCAGTCTTTGAGAACAAAGTACAACATAAGGTAATCAAATCAACTTTATCTAGTTCTTTTGTGGCTTCAAAGTGGACTTGTTGTTTCATGCTCTTATACAAATAAACTATTTTCCATTTTAGTCAGAAAAAGCAAAGTATATACATGAACAGTGAAGAATTCAGATTCAAAAGAAAATAATTTCATTTAAAATTAAAGCAAATAGAATACATCATTTAGCATTTTTGAAAATAAATGTGTTGAAATAGTTATAGTAATTTCTTCTTTTAATCATGTACCAATTTCATGCTCATCTCTTTGATTATTGTACTTGCTTGACTATTATTAATTTCATACTTATAATTCACTGTTGTCTAAAATCATGTTTATGTTGCTTCAATTTACATATCATAAAAAATGTACAAGGTGGCAATGAATAGACGTATTTACATTCCACCACCAAAATGGGATTGTCCAATTATTGGCCCAATTGATTCGACAACAATGGAAAACATCTTTTATTTCCATTGTCCATCTGCTAAAGAAACTTTCAGGGCAATATTAGGTGAAGAATTCCTCTAGAATGCTTGTAGCTCAATCTACTACTTTGATGTTGTTTCATGTTTCTTGTCAAACTGCATGGACATGGTCTAGAATTTAAAGTTCGCAGAGAAGTTAGCACATTCATATTATATTCAAAGTTATTTTTCTCCATCAAATGGTTACAATGCAACTATTGTTGCTTATGATGCAAGAAACCATGATGGTCTTTTAGGGGTCAATTCTCACATGACATAATAGAACAATGTGATGCAGTGTCCTATGTTTACAATGTTGTACAAGTAACTGTGAACAATAATTGTGAGTTGGTTTTTACACATGTTCAAAGAACATAGTGCCCAATTGGGCCATGATCTAATAACTAGGCTATCAGATGTCTTCAAGGCACTGATGTTTTTATACACACATATTCCTCCTCATCCACCTCTTACATCTCCACTTCCCACACCTACTTCCCAAGCCTCTTCCTAATTTGCAGTTACACCTTTATCATGTACCTATGTTTATGCTTTACTATTATATCATCAAAACTATGTGTGTTTCCATTTTTACTAGTATTAATATATTTTAGCTTGACCTATGTCATATTCTCAAGGAAATATATATTTTAATGTGTCATTCTTATTTCTCACAATGTCATATTCCACTATTTATCTAACTATTTCAAATGTACATGTATGAAATGGAAAATCAGTAATCACAATCATGAACCCTATTTATTTTAACTTGAAGAGTGGTTGATGTCAAATATTTCCACTCTCGCATTGTGTCCTAAACTTAACATATCACATACGTAATTTTTTAGTGGAAATAAAAAAATAACTTATCATTTTGTGTGTAGACAACAAATTTAAGATTGTAGCTTTACCTATTTATTCCCATAAAATAGTGATGCATGTTATTACAATGACAAGGATTAGCAAATATTCATCTTATTTTGAAACAATGTCAGCTAAAACAAATTAGACAATAATAAAATAATAAAAATGCATAAATATTGAATACCCAGTCACTCTGAACAGTGTAATATTGATTATGAAATAAAAATTAAAGCATATTTCAAAATCAACAAAATTAAATACAATGGAAAATATAGTTTGCACAATTAACTAGTATGGCTTATAAATAATTATTGTATGGCAACTGAACTATGAAATGCAAGAATTAATTACATTATACTTTTTCTTCAATAAGCTCATGCAAAACCAAATACTTGATACCACAATGAAGTAGGTACTCATAAAGTATATGCATTGATTTTGTTGCATTTTTTAAATAACACCAAAAAAGGCCAAAAGCAAGGGAAACCAACTTCAATAATTGCTCAATACTTTTATATAAAAAGTACAATATATTTCATTTTGTTTATAGTTACATATTTCATATTTTGAAAACTAATGAAGAAAATATCTCTACAAACAGAAAAAAGAAAAAGAGATAATCATTGTAAACAAATATTGAATACAGAAAATTATTTAAATATGTCAAATAGATCATGTAGTAATAAATCAAGTATTTAAGACAATTTCGAATTTATGGGAATGAAAAACAATTTTTGCACTCTGAAATCAACTTAGCATTACAAACACAAGCTAGTTACATAAACATATTTAATTCACTCATTACTCTTCTTACCCTTTGCACCTAGTGCTTACAAATTTAAAAAGTATTTCAAACTAATTATTTTCATTTGCAAAAATAAAGTGCTATACATTTTTGAAATATATTTTCTACTGGGCATCGAAATACCATGTGCACATAGTAGTACAATAGTCCACATATGCGAAATGATGGTTGACCCTGTCTATCACACTAACCTGCCATTTGAGCTAGGTGCCCTCTTTTTAGAAATGTGCAAAAGATACAAACTTTCTTTTTGTAGATTTTTTTGGCCTCTTCTATCTAGATACCACACGAAGATGATGTGAATTAATCCTTACCTAAGCTATGAGAATTTTTGCTATGGGTTATTACGTAACAGTTATTTCCCATTTCGTTGTGTCTATTTTAAAGAAATATTATAAAAGACATAATTTTGTTGGAAGTTGGACTCATTCCCTTAACTTTTAATTTTCATATAATATGTTAACTATATACTTAGCTCCAATTATATATATATATATATATATATATATATATATATATATATATATATATATATATATATATATATATATATATATATATATATATATATATATATATATATATATATATATATATATATATATATATATATATATATATATATATATAATGATAAATTTATTTTAGAGGGCACAATTTTGTTGGAAGTTGGACTCCTTCCCTAAACTTTTATTTATTCATATAACATGTTTTTTTTGCTCGGTAATATATTTTGTTTTATTGAAAACCAAAAAAGAGTTCTTACATATCATAAAAACAACTCCCCAAGTATCTGATTTTTCAAAAAAGGCAATTCACCCCACTACAACATAACACTACAAAAACTCCTATAAAAAATGCCTATTACAGATATCAAAAAAGAAACCACCCGATTACATCACAAACCACCTAACTGGCATAATCTATAGCGACGGATAACCAAAAAAGCATGACCACTACAAATTTTGTAAAGACTTCAACTCACTGTACTTTCCTTCGTTGCCTACCCATCACCACCCCTGCCTCTTGGTTCTCTGCCACCTTCGGCTTTCTTGGGTGCAACACCCTTCTCGGTATCCGCTTGGCTTCTGCCTTAGCTAGTGCAATGACCGCATCCAACTCTTTAATTTCAACCACCATCTTCAACGCATCCCAACCATGCCTCGCTTACTCTCTGCAGTGAATCTTGCACATTCCCCTTGACCACCGAAGAAAGGGATACAAACCAACATTTCCACCATCCACACCTGCCTCCAAGCCCTCCCGCACATCAAAACCCACACCCGACTCGACCCATTCTAAGAAGGAATCCATCCCCACCAGAAAGTCTTCATGCACTATCATCTGCATCACCCTTCTCACCGTCATTGTGGATTCTCCCAGCTCCAAACCTAGTGCAGTCATTGATTAGGACAGACCTCAAAGAGATCAATCTGGACCGGACAGCAAGAGTAAACACAACGAAAATAAGAGGATATGACGGAGGCAATGCAAAACTAATTGAATTAGATCATGAAAACCATTTACAAATAACCAGTAACATCTGGGTTACAAGATTCAACTCACTGGACTGCTACATACATGCTCAATATATAATCGATCAACTTTGGACCTCTAAATCTCCAGATACATATTCTATGTTCTTCCTAACTGAATTATGATGTTTAATTACATTGATTTATATGGTCTAGAGGGATCTAGTTAGCCCAAGAGGGATCAAATGCCAAAGAACAAGATCAAACATGTAAAACACCAGGTCAGCCTCCACCAAAGAGATTCCTTCGAAAAATCCAAAGGAAGAAGTGCGGATCAAAGGGAAGGTTGGCCACAAGCCAAGGAATATTGGGATCAATGAATTGGAGCTTCACAAGCTACAGAAAGGATCTGCAAGATTCACCAATAGCAAATAGGTCCAGGCAGTTCCGGTGCCTAAAAAGTGTCTCAGAATCCAGAAGCGATAACTTGCCAGAAAATGATCCAAACACCCCATGGTTGTTTGCCCTCTCGGGTGAATAACTTAAAGCACACAGATAAAACACGTAATGCAGAATAATAATGCCATAGATATCAGATGCAATATATGAGATATTATTCCAATCATAATCGTTTTCTTTACAAGTTACATTCCAAAGTATATAAAGATGTCGAGGGGGTGCGAGCGCCAACCGTCGCATCGCAACTACCACCCCTCGGCTGCCAACTAACCAACACAATTACAACTTAATTAACTAGTTTTATTTCCGTGTACAATATTGCCACCAACATCATCCCCCCCAAAAGAAAAGAAGTCGTCTCTGGATGACTCAATACAAAATAGAAATGACATTAAACAGAATTGCAGACGCCAGTCGAGTCTGGAACCCATACACCTGCTACGTCCTCGCTTAAAAACCCTTTTCTACTACCATCTTATGCTCAAGTGCGGATTTCACCATTAGTGCTTCCTTTGACATCACAATCCTCCTGTGCCTAAACCAAACTTGTCGGCAAACACACGTTTCAGTCTCAGCCTCCACCAACTGCTACTCAAATGATACTGTCTCCCTAGCCAATTTGTCCTCGATAGCCACCGGCGTTTCCCTCTCGGCATCCAACTCCTGGGTACGCTAAGCTACGTCTCACACTAGGACTGCCTCCAACCTGGTGGTCAGCTCCTCCCGAGCCCTCTCTACATCCACCAAGGCAACCTCACGTCCAGCCAAGACATACTCTAAGTTCCTCAAAGCGTACCATTCCTGCCTGGAGGTGGCCACAACCCGCTAGCACAAAGGCTAGCAGACACTTCAAATCCTCCATCACACTCCCCAAAGGCTAATAATTGAACCAAATAACTCCTTGGTGTCATACAACTGCACAGACCTGCACTGCCTTCCTGCAAACTCTGTTTGTTCCCAACCTCCAAATCCGTCTCCCTCTACGGCTTATGGCTTCCCCGCCAATGCGTGGCCCTACCGTACAGTGCACTTTGCCTTTTAAATTTTTTTTAAAAAATAATTAGTCGTACGGTCAACTGCTGTACGTTTTTTTTCTTTTTTTTTTCTAATTGTCGAGATTCTTCGGCTCAAGTCCCATGCCTCTGGGATCGCCCTTCATCCTTCTTGGTTTTCCTCGCCCGAGAGTCTCTTGCTGTGGTCCTATGCCTCTTGAGTTGCCTACCTAGCCTCTCGAGTCCCCTTCCATCCTTTCAGGTCCCCCTCCGGGCTCTCGAGTGTTCGGCCTCTCGGGTCCCGTACGTGCTTCGCGTGGTAGGGTTTCAATTTGGGCCCGTTGGTGGCCAATCTATTTTCAATGGCCATCCGAAGACCTGGAACCACAAATTCTATAGGGACCGGTCTCCTTCCCATACATAAGAAGAAGAATAATAATAAATTTTTTGAAAGTTGCGGCCTTCCACATAGGGTTCCAATCGTTGCCGACACAATTGATCTTCAGATTATCTACGTCACCGAGGTTTGGGGCGTCTCCCTTCCAATATTCTATGTATTCCGGCAGGTACACCTCGTCTGTTACTTGCTCTGGTTCCTCTACTTCAAGCCTGTAGCTCTAGAACGTTTCATAATCCTCCATCTACCAGTGGAAGAGCCCGTTCAATGACCCTGTCTCATCCTCGGAGCATTCTCCTAGTTTGAGAATCCCTTCGTCGTTGGGCTCCCTGTAGCCCCGTCCTTCGTCCCTCGGGTAGCCTTTTCCTTCACCCTCCGATTCCGAAGATGATGTTAGTTCCTCGTGAACAACCTGGGTCCTCAGATCAATGGTGTACTTCCACCCCCCTTTCTCCATAGAAAGGGTGTTCTTTTTCCAGTCGTGGTTCACCTTTGTTGTAACCAACCACCCTCTGCCTAAGATGGCATCATACCCCTTCTTCTTGAGTGGGATTACCACAAAATCTAGTATGAAAGGTTGCGTGTCGATGGTGACCAGCTGGGCCATCAAGGTGCTGAGTGGCTTGATGTCATGTTGGTCTGCACCTACCAAGTTGAATGTGGGTGGCCATAGTGTTGGCTTCCCCAGCTTCTTCCACGTATCCTCTGGCAGTACATTCACCCCTGAACCTCTGTCCACGATGGTGTCTTTGAGGATAGCCCCGATAATTCCCATCTCTACTACAACAGGATGTCAACCACTATTTAAGGCCAACAACATTGGGTCAGTCGAGGGGCTGACCGGAACTTCTGCCCATGTGGCACGCAAAGGTGCCTACGCAGTAGTTTGTATGGAACTAAAAATGGTTGTTCTTAATTGTGGCATTGTTTCTAGAAGGTCCTTTACCCTTATAGGTACTTCCATCTGCAGTACTTGCCCAATGATGTTATTTTCCGCTTCCGTACGGAATGATGTACTCGCCACCTCGTTGTCCCATCGTTCGGCCATCATCTCACGTTCAATATTGGCCTTTGCCTCCCGTAATCTCTCCTTCTTTGTACGGGGGTTAGGATAAGTGGCCTTCTTCATCTGGGCGCGGGTGATCGCCAGTACTTCTTTCTCACCAGTCTTCTCAGTCTTCTCAATGTTGAGGAGATTAACCCCTACCTGTGGGCAATTTGCATCCTCATGGTCGCCTGGCCCACACCATCGGCAGAGGTGCTGAGGGGTGGCTTCCTTCGTGCAATCACGGGCGAAGTGCCCCCACTAATTACAGGCCCTACATTGGATAATTGCCTGGCCCTTAGCGTCATACTGGATACGGCTTCGGTTATTGTTATTGTTGTTATTCCTTCCACCGCCGCATATGTTGTCCTGATAACCTCTAGATGATGTTTTTGTGTTGGTTTGATGGGTCGTACCCGTTGGTGCGGATGTTGTGGCCTACTCTGTGAACAACACTTGGCTCATTTGCGTACTTCGGGTTTTCATGTTGTATGGGCACTCCTTGGTGGAGTGTCCCATCACTTGGCAAATCTCGCAGAATGCCTTCTTTAGGCAAGTACCCTTTGTGTGCCCCTCCTCTTTGCACTCAGTGCACCATATGTCCCCTTCGGTCCGATTGGTGCTTCTCATTGTTTTGAATTCCCTCCTCATTCACTCCATGTCTTTCTAGAGCGCTTGCACTCGTTTGCCAGCCTCGCTGTCGTTGCTGCTTTCCTATGACGAGTCATCCTCCTCGGACGAGCTATCCTTCTTCTTCTTTATCTTCGATGTCTTGGTCTCGCTCTCGAGATCCATCGCTCTATTGTATGCGTCTTCGTACGATGTAGGTGGAACGATTTTCATCTTCTTTCGGAGGGAATGCTTTAGTCCCTCCACGAACCATCACTTTTTCAACCCATCTGCTGGTTGACTCTCCATTTTTCCCAATAGTTCCTTCAACCGCCGACTATAGGCTCGGACAATCTTGTTCTTGTTCCTGCTTCGTTCCATAGATCTTAGTGACTATTTCGTTGTCATCTCATAGGAGGCGAAACTCTATCCCAAACTCCTTTTTCAGGTCGGGCCATGTGCCGACTTTGGCCTTATCCATGTCTGAGTACTAGTCTATGGCCACTCCCCTTAAAGTTGTTGGGAACTGTGTTACCCATTCATTTTGGTCGGTAACACCGTTTGCTGACCATATGGTTTCACACGTTCGACAATGGCGGACGAGATCTTCCTTCCCGTCACCATTGAACTTCGGCAGTTTCTGTTTACTCCCCATCAATGGGGGTCGTCTTCCTGGAGGTGGCTGAGGCTGTGTCTGGGCCCCTGTGCCGCTCCCTCCGGTCCCTTCGGTGTCGATGGTGTGTCTGTTAGGCCCAATATAGAAAGCTAATGTACTGAGAGGGGAGGGGTGAATCAGTACTTCAAAACTTTTCCTTTGTAATACCCTTACTATTATGCATAAACAGAATAGTGCAGTAACATAAAATAAAACTTTAATCAACAAATAACAATAATACATGATTCACTCCATAACACATATATTTTGGTCACGCAGAAACTCTTGGTTAGAGAGAAAAACTGCGGTGGGGATGACACCCACAACTTCACTACTGTAATAACATAGAATGCTCGGTTAGAGCTACATTTAGCTATTTCTGATAGCTTACCCTGTTAGGAGTATTAAGATCAGTTAGATCTACCTTACTAAAGGATTTTTACAACACTATATAAGTGTAGCACCTGGTTAAAGGATTTACAATTTATAGACTTGCTTAGAGTCTTTTACCCTGTTAAAGGTTTCTCTTACAACTTCAAAATATTACAATATAATCATTACAAATATCTGCAACTTTACATCTGAAATGTTAAAGAAGATTCTATGTGCTCTGAATAAGATTACCTAGCTTGTAGCATACCTCGGTAACCCATAATGAAACTTGCTAAACCCTTCTATTTACTCTGTTCTTCGATTGTTCACTGATAACCTTCTCGGTGACCTCTCTGTGTCTCTATAACAGTCTTCCTTCACGTATACACAATGCTATCTCATTGCATCTCATACCATATTATGTGTCTTGTTCTTCTAACCCTAGAATCATGTTGTATATATAGATTTCTTACAGCGGTGATCTGATTCATTGCTTTGATCTTACAAAAAGATTCTTCGAATGAATAACTAAACAAAATATCTCATAGGTTAGATTGATCTTGTAATCATACACAATCTCATAGTGCAATTTCCAATGCAAAAACGGTTAGATGTGCCTCGATCTTGTAACACATTTTCATGTGCATGTCCAGGTTCAATGTATCTGGAAAACGTTTCACTCGGTGAATATCAACTCGGTGAGTTAACTTTACCACTCGGTAAATAGCTTGGTGAATACTGTGTTCTATGACTACTTTCTTTAGTAACCGACTAGACTATTTATACCGACTTCTCTATGTGTACCGACTGCATGATTCGGTAATACTTAACCGGCTAGAATATAGTATGACTTTGGATATGAAACTAATGGCAATTTGATAAGTAGTAACAATCTCCCCTTTTGACATTAGTTGAGATGTTTGACAAAAACTACTTACAAAGTCATAACTCAAAAAAATATATACTTGACAAAATGACTATACTTGACAATATGTACAATAGTCAATAGTATATGTAGATATACTCCCCTTATCATTATCCTGTACATAACTCTGAATTTTGCATGTTCGGTTCGGTTTTGTACTGTACTTGTGTGCTTTGTATATTCTGCATATTCTGCTTGGTATACTCCCCTTGTATACAATACTCAAAATTGTGTTATCAAAACTGTACTATTCTCCAAGTGTAGAATTACTCCCCCTTTGCTGGGCTTTCCTTTGTGTAGTAACATGATATTACTCCCCCTTTTTGACAAACATTAAAAACTTAATTTGCATCCGGAGGCAGTAATTGATCAAAAATAGTCTTATACTTGGTCTAGGCGTCAGTGAGGGCGACTGAGAGTGAGTCCTTGAGACTTTCCATTAATGAGTTTTGTGCTTGAATATCAGATAAGAGTGATATCAAGCCATCAAGAGTGCTTCCCTCTTGGGTAGTTAATAAGCTTGTAGCTCGATTAAGCTGCTCTTGGACTGATGAGAGATGAGGAAGGAATAATGTTTGAAGGGTCATTATATCCATCCTAATTTTATGCTCTTCATTCCTCAGTTCTAACTATTGAGCCATGAGCTATTGTAGCTTTTTGTAAAAATTCTAAACGGAATTAGGCTCAGTGGTCAACTTGGATGAGAGATCGGTGATCTCTTTCTCAATTGCATCAGTTTTATTTTTGATGTCTTTAATAAATAAAGAAAATGTACACAATTTCTGGAATAAATAAAAATTTGCTTGAGTTGAGGGGTCAACTCAACAATGAATTTGACAAGTTTTACCTTGCCAACAACAATTGATTTGTGGACTTCCTCTATCATTTTTATTGTGAGCTCTTTATCCTTGAGCTTACTTAGGTATTCAGATGCATCAACTCCTGATGTTTCAATCTTATTAAGGAGTTCATCCAACTGAATATGGATGGCTGCATCGGTTGACACTGTTGCTGATGGTAGCATTTCTGTGAGTAGTGTCCTAACCTTTTGAAGTACCTTGTTCTTTTTCTGTATTGCCAGTTGTTTCTCTTGTTCGGCCTTTGCTTTGCGTAGTTCACCGAATTCAGTGAGTGCTTGCCCTTTTAATTTGGAGATGTCGACATTGGGCAACACGATCGGTTTAGATAAGTCAAATTTAAAACCATGCTTTCTCACCTTTTTCTCTTTTCCTTTTGTCTGGGGCACTAAGACAAGTGCTTGTGAGGCGTGTTGTCCCTCGGTAGGTTGCTCGGTAGATGCAACACTTTGCACTGTTCCTGTAGCAGTTGTAGTGTCTTTGGATGGCTCGATGCTAGGCGTTTCTATTGTAATATTTGCTATGCTTGTCTGTCCCTGAGACGATTGATCTTTTGTTGTGTCTGCTGCAGCTTCAGATTTGTTACCTGCATCTTCTGCAACTTCAGATTTGTTACCTTCGGTAACTTGTTCGGTGTCCTTGGGGGCTTCGGTTGGTACTGTTGGCTTCACCGACATATAAGGCTAAACTTGTTCTAAGACCAATTCACTAGACACAAGTTTTGCATAAGTGGTGCCTTCAATCATTTCTTGCTTCGATGCGGCTTCATCCATTACATCTTCATCAATTTGTATTGTGTCAACCAGGTCTAGACCTTGCTCGGTGACATCTGGATCTTGCTCGGTGACATCAACAATTTCAACTTGAGATTGTTCACCGACATCCTTTTGTTTGAAGATCTCCTACCACTTGGCCTTAGTCTCATTCTCCACATCAATATATAGCCCATTCATCAATTTTAAGGCTCTCCGTTTCACAAGAAATTTTGAATTGTATGTGGACAAATGCTCCTTGATTTCAGCTACAGACATGTCAGGAAATAAATGGACAAGACTTCTTTCTCTTATTTGTTTCTCTGAATCCATTGCATATTTCCATCTATTATCAATATGTGAGTAGAGTTCACTTGGAAGCGACTTTGCTAGTTCTAATGGTGCTAACTGAAACTTCAAAAGTGTACATATGACAACTTCTTCAATCTGTCATTTCTCATCATTGTTCCTAGAATCATACTTAACATATCTGAATCCTGCAAACCCACCGTATTCCTTAAGATTGGCACAAAAGTTTTCAACACTGTGAATGTTTGCCTTTTTGCTCTTCACAATCTGGAATTTGTTAGCATCATCAGACTCTGTATCACTCGACTCTTTTGCCAAAATGAGTCTCCGAGTAGATTTCTTGTAAGTCTTTGTTACCTTAGGAGCGGCAACAATTTTTTGTTTCTTGCTCGGTGATGTAGCTGATGCTTTGGTGTTGGATCTCTTTGTTGGTGGAGTCGGTAGGGCCTTTGAAATGTCCTGTTTCTTTCTTTTTAGAACTTTTCCCTTTGGCAACTCTGTGCTCAATGTTATTGCAACCTCTTGTGCTTTTGATTCTTCCTCAGTAATGGCAAGATTGCCTTTGACAGGTGTAGATGAGGATTCTTCTCCAAATTTCTCAGATAAAGCTTTTATCATCTTTGTTGCTTTCCTTGTAGCCTTAGGAACTACAATGCTCATTTTTACTTTCTCCTTTACCTCTTCATAGGTTCCATACCTTAGTTCAGTTGCATGCCTTGGCAATGATAGGTAGGCATCAATTTGTTGTTGTGTGATGTCATGATCAATTTCATAACCCATTAGTTGCAACGACTGAATCCTCGGTTCAACAACATTTACATAGCAATAATCAGTGTCGACTTCAAAACAAATATTGTCCTTGTATTTTTCAACAAGCTGTGGTGGGATCCTGTACCTGTTGTGCGTTTTCTCTTGGAATTTGCTAAAGTAATCATCCATGACATCATTAAAGTTATCTCCTAACTTCTTGATGTAATCATTGATTTGTTGGGTGATAGGTCGGTGTAGCTCCCATACTACTTTATCAATTGAGGGAAAGAACTTTTCAAAATAGAGAAACATACAGACAAGTAGTGAACCGAACTTGAGTGTGTTTGCCAAGTTGTTCTTCTTTGGTTTCCTTATTGTGTTCAGGTTCTCAAATAAGTTCTTTAGTAGTACTTCACACAAGTCTACTTTCATTCCCTTCTTTACTATTTTGTAGGCCAGGTCCACTGCAGCACATGGTACACTATTTTCCCTTGCAAATTGGAAGAAACAGTAACCAATGACTTTGATTGCAAATTTCAGTTCAGCATCAGTGACATTATTCAATTTCAGTCCTCGGTAATCAAATTCTACTCCGGTTAGACTGATTAGCTCCTTTTGTGATATCATTTTCTGTGCACGAGCATGATCGTAGATGGGATATCCGGTGATCAGGTGAATGACTTCCTTCATGATCTTGAACAACTGCTCTTGTAGCCACATGAAATTGTCATGTACTCTACTCAATACAAACTTAACCCATTGGGGTTTGAACACACGAGGATAGACTAGGGCTTCAGTTAATCCCTTGATTCTGATATGTTCAAATTTACTATCCAGTTTGCTGTTAGTGCACAGTTCATCATATGTGTCACTAATCTCTACATGACTGAGTTCCTCAACACGACACTTGGTAAAGAATCTGACATCTTCTACCAATAAGACTCGATCCGGGATGAGTGAAAATGCAGTTTTATCATTCGATTCTTAGGCGACTTTAGGAGTTAGGGAATACTTCAGAGATGGCTTCTCCACATTTTGGACAACTATAGGGTCTTGGATCTTGGGCGCCATGATAGATCTCGAGTAAAAATTTGACAAGTTATCCTTAGGGTTTACAAGTAGCTGACTCTTCACACTCAGTAGACACTAGCAATTTGACTAAATCAGAAACCAGCTAAACAGTGTGAATAGATTGATGTAAATACGTCGAAATTCACTTTGACTGAAATTTGGTCACTTTGATTCGCTCTGCTCTGCTTCTCGAAAACTTGGGTGAATGAAAATGACCGCGAAAACACTTTTAAGTACTCAAAAATACCTTATCGGGCTTCGTGCAAGTTAGGTCATGGTATTAAATGCACTCGATTCACCTTTTACAGATTTACTTCATTTTCTGTTTTCACCAACTATTCAACTTTGCTTTGTTAACTGACTTGATAGGTTTCCTGCATACACCGACTTGACAGGTTTCCTATATAGTATGTAAAGTGACTAATTGCATCTTAACTATGCAGATTTTGAATTCTGTTCATAATAAAATAGGAACTGTTATGATTTAACTTTTAAAGAATGCAGTCCCTTCATACCTTTTCTTGACTAATTTGAAATAGGTGCACCTAACTCGGTAGGTAAGGTGCTTTCTTCATCAGACATAATTTCTTTCTTTTTCCAAATCATCTTGAATTTTTCTTTTATCTCCTCAGTGTCTCTTCTCTGTTGATCTTTGCAATCTCCAGCTAAATGTCCAACTTTCTGACAATGAAAACATGCCATACTGGGATTTCTCCATGATCTCCGGTTGTTCATTCCAAACCTTATAAAACAATTGGCACTTATATGTCCATATCTTCCACAACATTCACACCATATCCTCGTATTGTAATCCCATGGTACTGCTGCATATTGTCGGTAAGAATCTGTGTGAGTTTAGTAACCTCTAGTGTTTGCTTGGTGTGGATACTTCATGTAGTTCTTTCACTTAAACTAGCATCTCTCGGTACTATGTCCACATCTATTGCAATTTTTACAAAACCCTTTGAATTTTGCCTTCTGATGGTTGTTAACAGACTTTGTTCTACATTGATTAGGTATGTGACCATATTTATTGCAATTATAACAATATCTATTGGACTTAGAGATATTCAGTTGCTTACCTTTTCTGATCTGGCATATGTTGGCAGTATGACCTTGATTTCCACAGTAGTAGCAAATAGGCTTCTTCCTTTTGATGTTGTTTCTTTTTTCAACTTGTTTTGATGATTCTCCTTTCTCGGTAGTATTAATTCCTTTCTCGGTAGAGTCTTTTCCTTTGTAACTGAGTCCTCCATCTTTGTAGAGTCTTCTTGTATTCAGTTGCTCATCCAACATCTTTGATGCTTCATAACTTTTCTCCAATGATTCTTTGGATTTATTTTCTATTTCAAGTTCACCAGTCAACCTTGATACTTCAAGTTTCAATGATTGATTTTCATCATTCTTCAGAATTGCTTCATGATGAGCATAACCTAGTTGAACTATCATATTTTGTTGAATACCAGTTAACCTTATGATTTCATCATCCTTATCAGATACTAGAGCTTCAAGTTGTTGTTTCTCTCTTTGTAGATCTCTTGCTTTATCCTCAGCTCTCCTTAATGCATCTAGATTTTCAGTCATTTGTGTATTGAAATGTTCATGTTCTCTTTTCATTGCTTTTAGTTGATCAGCCAATGCTTTGTTCTTTTCTTTCAACATTCCAATCATTTCTTCAGTTTCTTCAGATATACTATTCTCAGATGATGTCTCGATTTGTTCCACTAGCTCTTGAGAATCCTGCAAGTCATCATATAATCTTCTCCTTACTTTCAGAGATTTTTGTATTTGCCTTTGCATGTCTGCAATCACTTGATTTGCATTATCCAGCTCTTCTTGAAGATGCACAATCCTCCAAGATTGTTTGTAGCCTTCCATTGCTAAGATCTTTCTCTTCAGATGGTTAAACCCTTTTCCAAGATTCAACCTCTGATACCAATTGTTAGGCCCAATATAGAAAGATAATGTACTGAGAGGGGAGGGGTGAATCAGTACTTCAAAACTTTTCCTTTGTAATACCCTTACTGTTATGCATAAACAAAATAGTGCAATAACATAAAATAAAACTTTAATCAACAGATAACAATCATACATGATTCACTCCATAACACATATATTTTGGTCACATAGAAACTCTTGGTTAGAGAGAAAAATTGCAGTGGGGATGGCACCCACAACTTCACTACTGCAATAATAAAGAATGCTTAGTTAGAGCTACATTTAGCTATTTCTGATAGCTTACCCTGTTAGGAGTATTAAGATCAGTTAGATCTACCTTACTAAAGGATTTTTACAACACTATATAAGTGTGGCACTTGGTTAAAGGATTTACAATTTATAGACTTGGTTAGAGTCTTTTACCATGTTAAAGGTTTCTCTTACAACTTCAAAATATTACAATATAATCATTACAAATATCTGCAACTTTACATCTAAAATGTTAAAGCAGATTCTATGTGCTCTGAATAAGATTACCTAGCTTGTAGCATACCTCGGTAACCCATAATGAAACTCGCTAAACCCTTCTGTTTACTCTGTTCTTCAACTGTTCACTGATAACCTTCTCGGTGACCTCTCTGTGTCTCTGTAATAGTCTTCCTTCATGTATACACAATGCTATCTCATTGCATCTCATACCATATTATGTGTCTTGTTCTTCTAACCCTAGAATCATGCTGTATATATAGATTTCTTACAGTGGTGATCTGATTCATTGCTTCGATCTTACAAAAATATTCTTTGAATGAATAACTAAACAAAATATCTCATAGGTTAGATTGATCTTGTAATCATACACAATCTCATAGTGCAATTTCCAATGCAAAAACGGTTAGATGTGCCTCGATCTTGTAACACGTTTTCATGTGCATGTCCAGGTTCAATGTATTTGGTAAAACGTTTCACTCGGTGAATATCAACTCGGTGAGTTAACTTTACCACTCGATAGCCATGAAACTTTACTCGGTAAGTAGCTCAGTGAATACTGTGTTCTGTGACTGCTTTCTTCAGTAACCGACTAGACTGTTTATACCGACTTCTCTGTGTGTACCGACTGCATGATTCGGTAATACTTAACCGACTAGAATATAGTATGACTTTGGATATGAAACTAATGGCAATTTGATAAGTAGTAGAACTCTATCCCAAACTCCTTCTTCAGGTCAGGCCATGTGCCGACTTTGGCCTTATCCATGTCTGAGTACCAGTCTATGGCCACTCCCCTTAAAGTTGTTGGGAATTGTGTTACCCATTCATTTTGGTCGGTAACACCATTTGCTGACCATATGGTTTCGCACGTTCGACAATGGTGGACGAGATCTTCCTTCCTGTCACCATTGAACTTTTGTAGTTTTTGTTTACTCCTTGTCAATGGGGGTCATCTTCCTGGAGGTGGCTGAGGTTGTGTCTGGGCCCCTGCGCTGCTCCCTCCGGTCCCTCTGGTGTTGGTGGTGTGTCCTGCGTGGGTGACTGGAGGTACGGTGTTTTGTCTGCCGAGTGTGGCACCTATCGTACGGTTATCCTCCCCTACGTTGTCACCTACGCTCACTTCTGGCTCCCTTTGGTGATCCTCACTTTGTGGTGTAAGGGATAATTTTCTAAACCGATCCCGGGTCTCTTCGACTAGATCTCTCCTTAACCTTGTTTCCTCCAAAAACTCTTCGTGGCTCCGCACCCTACGGTGTTCTGGCCACGCATAGAAATTTTTGTCGGCTTCTGCACCCTCCGTGACACCTCCTTGGTTCCCCTCAGGCCACCCTTCGGCAGGTCATCCTTCGGCAAGTTGCCTCAGCCTCCATCTACGTTCTACTTGCTGCTCCAGAATCAAGGCCCTCTGTACGGCCTCCCACTTGTCCGTTTCTGCTTTTTTTATTTCTATCTTTATTTAATATATTCGGCATTAATTGTCATACATTTCCATAATTTGCAATACATTTCCTCAGATACAACTCGTGTCAATGACACTTTTATTTGAATATAGAAGATTAAAGGTTCAATTCCTTCTTGGTCTGGCGCCATCCCGCACCTCCAACGCTATCCACACGACACTTGGTGGGATTTCCGCCTCTGTTGCCTCTCATCGGACGTAGGTATGGATGGCTACAGGAGCAGAATTGAGAATTCTCTCATTGCACTGTCTTCTCCTGTGTAAAGTTATGTTCGGGCGTCGTCGGCCTCTGGGTTTACCTCACCAACGGGTAGGCCCATCATGTCCATGCACCATCCGCGTCTTCCGTTCCCGAGTACGTCTAGGCAACGACGCCAAATGTTTGCCCTCTCGGGTGAATAACTTAAAGCACACAGATAAAACACGTAATGCAGAATAATAATGCCATAGATATCAGATGCAATATATGAGATGTTATTCCAGTCATAATTGTTTTCTTTACAAGTTACATTCTGAAGTGTATAAAGATGTTGAGGGGGTGCGAGTGCCAACCGTCGCACCACAACTACCACCCCTCGGCTGCCAACTAACCAACACAATTACAACTTAATTAACTAGTTTTATTTCCGTGTACAATATTGCAGCCAACAATGGTTTAGGAATAAGGAAGATAATCATGTTCACAAGCAAAATCCAGCTCCACAAGATCTAGTGAGTAATATGCAAGAAAATGCTGAAAGGAATGCTGAAATTGCAAAAAAGAAAACAAACAAAAAATAAATATTTTTGGTTGATGCAAGATTGCCAAGAACTGGGGATGCTCCTACATCAGACATACGAGGTTGTTGAAAAATTGAGTCCCTCACTTTGCTGGGGTTAGAGGAAAACTAAGGCGGTCCACTTTTGCCTAAGAAATCCAAGATGAATCTTCAATTGGTCTATCCTTCCACTTCACAAGATACTCCTTGTACTGACTGCTCCGGGTGCTATGCCCAATCCTACTGTCCAAAATGTCTTCAATCTGATCTGGTTCCTTCCGGGGCAACTAGTTCTCCAAGTCTGCAATATTGTCTTCATTGAATTCTGATTCATGATACTGATGTAAATCTGCAATGTTGAATATGGGTGAAATACTCAAACTATCTAGTAGCTCCACTTCATATGCATTTTCAGAATTGAATTTCCTCAAGATCTTGCAAGGTCCAAACTTCCTCATTTGCAACTTGTTATAGGTTCCAACTGGAAATCTTTCCTTTCTCACATACACTATCACTTTATCACCAACTTCAAATTCCTTATGTCTCCTCTTCTCATTTGCTTTCTCCTTATACTTGTTGTTCATATCCTCCAAATGTTACTTAACCTGAATATGTAAGGTCGCCATGTGATCTGCAAACTCTTTGCTTCTGCACTTCGCTTGTCTGCATTACTGATATCTCTCAATTTTGATATACCTCTAGGGTGTGCTCCGGTAACAATCTCAAAAGGTGTTTTTTTGGTACTCTTGTTTACTGAATTATTGTAGGAAAACTCTGCTTGTGCAAATCAAATCCTAACTTCTGAACTTCTCTCCAACTAAGCATCTCAACAAATTTCCCAAACTTCGGTTCACTACCTCTATCTGTCCATTAGTCTGTGAGTGAAAAGTAGAACTGAATTTCAAATTTGTCTTCATCTTCTTCAAAAGTGCTCTCCAAAAATAACCAACAAACTTAGTGTCTCTATCTGAAACTATGCTCTTAGGTAATCCATGTAATCTCACTACCTCCTTGAAAAATAGGTCAGCTACATGTATTGCATCTGATGTCTTCTTACAAGGTATGAAATAAGCCATCTTCGAGAATCTATCCACCATCATAAATATAGAATCATTGCCTCTATGTGTCTTAGGTAATCCAAGTATGAAATCCATGCTTATGTCCTCCCAAGGTCTCTCCGGTACTGTCAAAGGTTTATACAATCCCACATTCTAACTACTACCCTTTGCAACTTGACAAACCCTACAGCTCTGCACAAATTTTTTGACATCCTTATGAATCTGAGGACAAAAGTATTGTTCACTCACCAATGTTATTGTTTTATCAATGCTAAACTGTCCCTCATAGAACTCTTAGGTATACACAACTGAACTCCTCTTAATAACATCCCATCTTGAATGAAATAATCCAACCACTGACTTCTATCCACCATAACCGGTTCTCTACATGCTTTCCAAGGTTCTGCAAAATTTGGGTCATCACCATACAAGGTCTTCAACTCTTCAACTCCTAATACTGTCACTCTCATCTCTATCAACAAATTCCTCCTTCTACTCAATGCATCAACAACTTTGTTTGCCTTTTCACTTCTATGCTTCAAAACAAAGGTGTAACTCAGCAAGAACTCTACCCATCTCATATGTCTCTGATTCAACTTACTTTTACTGTTCAAATACTGCAAGGCTTGATGGTCAGTATACAACACAAATTCCTTAGGCAACAGGTAATGTCTCCACTTCTTCAAGGCTTGAACTATGGCATAAAATTCCTGATCATACACTGAATATCTCCTCCTAGCATCATTCAACTTTTCACTGAAATAAGCTATTGCCCTCCCTTCCTAACTTAACATGGCTCCAATTGCATTCCCAATTGCATCACAGTCCACTTGAAATACTTTGTTGAAATCTGGTAAATCTAACGCATGCTTCTCAATGACCTTCTGCTTCAACAATTCAAAACTTTTATTTTCTTCAGTTGTCCACTTGAATTCTTTCCTATCTCCTCTCATTGTCTCAATCATGGGACTACAAACTAAACTTAAATTTTTGATAAACTTTCGGTAGAAACTAGCCAATCCATGAAATGATTTTACCTCTCCAATGCTTTCCGGTGTAGGCCATTCAACAATTGCTCTTACCTTCTCAGGGTCCATCTTCAACCCATCCCCAAATATCACAAATCTCAAATAGACTAACTCTTCTTTCATGAAACTGCACTTCTTAAGATTTATCAACAACTTCTCTTCCCTCAACCTCTGCAAAACTTATTTTAAATGCAACAAATGCTCCTCTTTTGTCTTACTGAAAATCAAAATGTCATCCAAATATACAAGAACAAACTTACCCAAGAATTTCTTCAATACCTCATGAAAGTACTCGATGCATTAGTCAACCCAAAATGCATCACCAACCATTCATACAATCCTTCATTTGTCTTGAATGTTGTATTCCACTCATCTCCTTCTCTGATGATATCCACTCTTCATGTCTATCTTTGTGTAGTATTTGGCTCCACTCAAACAATCCATTATGTCATCCATCCTAGGTAAAGGAAACCAGTACTTCACTGTGATCTTGTTTATTGCTTTGGAATCGGTACACATCCTCCATTCTCCATTATTCTTAGGTGCTAACACTGCTAGTACGTCACAAGGACTCAAACTTTCTCTAATCAAACCCTTCTTCAACAATTTATGTACTTATCTATTCAACTCCTCATTCTCTGTCCGTGTCATTTGATGTGAAACTTTGTTAGGCAAACTAGTTCTGGGAATAAGGTCCATGCAATGACCAATACTCCTCACAGGTGGTAATCCATCAGGCACATTATCTGAAATGATGTCTTCATACTCTGTCAA
Organism: Cryptomeria japonica; assembly: GCF_030272615.1. Lineage (NCBI taxonomy): Eukaryota > Viridiplantae > Streptophyta > Pinopsida > Cupressales > Cupressaceae > Cryptomeria > Cryptomeria japonica. The sequence goes on along the minus strand of NC_081409.1, from coordinate 924,446,866 downwards.
CAATCCTTTTATCTCCTCCAATTATTCTTCTTCATGCTCCAGATTCTCAGTCTTCATAAGAACTAAGGCAAAACACACATTCTCATGTCTCATTCCATCCACCAAATAGATTCTAGCATTCGTAAATACTTCATTCTTCAAAGGCTCCTCCAAGGGTAAAAAGGTTTGTTTCATCCCATTTTCTACAATAGTGTGTACGTTCTTTCTTCCATCATGTATTGCCTGTCTATCAAACTACCAAGATCTACCCAACAAAAGGTGACAAATATCCACAGGAATGATATCACACAAAATTTCATCATGATAATTCCCAATTTTTAGCAGCATTGCTCACTCACTAACAACTTATGATCATCCTGAATCCATGCTATCTGATAAGGCTTGGGGTGTTTCAATCTTTCCAACTTCAATTTATTCACCATTTCTTCTGAAACAAGATTATTCGAACTACCACTATCAATAACTGCCTTATAGCACTTACCAGATACCTTACATCTGGTCTTGAACAAATTTCTTCTCTGCAAGGGCTCTTCATCCTATCCAGTATGACACAAGGCTCTCCTCATCATCAACAATTCTCCATCCTCCAGTTTGTTAGCTGATCTAGTGGGGCTTTCTTCTACCAATGTTGTTCTCCTAGTGTTCACTGTCTTCTTACATTTGAAAGCACGATGTCCTTCTCCTCCACACTTAAAGCAAGTACCTCTAAACACTCTTATCTTGTCTTCTGTCATCTTTTTCAAAATTTTCATTCTGGTAACTATCAGTTTCTCTCCTCGGGTAGAAATTTATGTCATCCTTTCGGTATGAACTGCCTTCTTTGCTTACTTCCTTGTCCTTGTTCAATCTGTATAGGTTCCTCTTCCTCCAAAATATCCTCTGCCTCCTTGAAATCTTCCTTTGAAAAACCTTCCACCTCTACCTCTCCGTCTTTGCTCATGTCTTTTGTTCAACTTCTCTTATGCTTTCAAGGCATATTGGTAAGCTTCTTCAACACTTTGTAACTTGATCAAACTAATTTCATCTTGTATAGACATCCGCAATCCATTCAAATATCTTGCAACTTATTCAATGTCATCATTGACATGTCCAGATCTGATATTCAACTTGTAGAATGCTTCGGTATATTCCTTCACACTAGATTATTTATGCTTCAAGTTCTGCAACTTTCGGAACATATTTACTTAATAATCAGTTGGCATAAAATTCGATTTTAACTTGGCAACCATCCACTCCCATAATTTGATCTTCTCTTTGCCTCTTCTTTGTCATTCAACCTGCGAATGCTCCCACTAAAGAGATGCATGACCTTTCAACCTAGTACAGGAATATTTCACCTTTCTTTCCTCTGTGGTATTCTCAAAATCAAAATACTTCTCCATCTCCGAGATCCAATCCATTAATTCATTTGAAACCAACTTACCATCATACTTCAGCGGGGTAAAATGAGGTTTAGTATTTGCCCTACTCAAAACCCTCAAGAACCTCTCTTCATCTGGATCGATCACCGGTGGGTTTGTTACTTTTTCCGTCAGTGCTTCTTGTTCTTCATCTTCACTTATATCTTCAATGGGTCGGCCTCTTCTTTGCGCTATCTCATCGGCTTCCAATCGGGCTGCAATTCTCTCATCATTTCCATCATAGCAGGGTATGCATTCCCACGCGCTCCACCATTCATGTTCCCTCTTCGCCCCATCTTCACGCCAGTCCTTTGCAACTGCAAGTCAGATTGATAATCCACCACCCCACAACAAAATTTTCAGGTTAATGCAATCTCCAGAATGAAATCTCGCTCTCATACCACTTCATGCAGTCACTGGTTAGGAAGGACCTCAAAGAGATTAATCTAGACCAGGCAACAAGAGTAAACACAACGGAAATGAGAGGATATGATGGAGGCAATACAAAACTAAATGAATTAATTCATGAAAACCATTTATAGATAATTGGTAATATCTGGGTTACAAGATTCGACTCGCTGGCTTGCTACATACATGCTCAATTACAAAATCAGTCAACTCTGGACATCTAAATCTCATGACACACCTTTTATATTCTTCCTAATTGGATTATGATGTTTAATTACATTTATTTATATGGTCTAGAGGGATCCAGTCAGCCCAAGAGGGATCAAATGTCAAAGAATAAGATCAAACATGTAAAATACTAGGTCGACCTCCGCCAAAGAGATTCCTTCGAAAAATCCAAGGAATAAGTGTGGATCAAAGGAAAGGTCATCCACATGCCAAGGAACATTGGGATCAATGAACTGAAGCTCCACAAGCTATAGAAAGGATCTACAAGATTCACATATAGCAAATAGGTCCAGGTGGTTTTAGTGCCAGAAAACTCTCGAAATCCGAAAGCGATAACTTGCCGAAAAATGATCCAAATGCTCCGCGGTTTAGGAATAAGGAAGATGATCATGTTCACAAGTAAAATCCATCTCTGCAAGATCCGACGAGCAATATGCAAGAAAATGCAAAAACGAATGCTGAAACTGCAAAATAGAAAACAAACAAAAAATAAATATTTTTGGTTGATGCAAGATTGCCAAGAACCGGGGATTCTCCTGCATCAAAACCCCAAGACACGATGAGAGAAAAAACATCCCTCTTCATTTTATACCTGTATTTGATCAAGTTGAAGGCACTATGGGCCAATAATTCGTCCACAAATCTAAACATCCCCTCAATTTCTTAACATTAACATCCCCGTAGAAAGGATAAAGTTGTTTCCTACTCCGTAGCATAAAATTTGCTTCCATTATTGCCACTAACTCCACTTCACCACCTCCCAACTCTATTTCATTAATCCTCTATGAAACCCTTTGTTGTAATCAACTTCCTTCACAATGAAGCCTTGGAAGCAATGAGGACAGTGTTAAATGCAACTACATTTTACTCGAATTCCATCATTAAAAAGTCTTCAATGCTTACATGATCGTTGGCCTTTGTCATCACTCCTCTATCCTCCATAATTTACTCAGCTTCATTATCATTAATGCTAGATTCCCATTTCAACACATTCTAAAAATCCTCCACTCTTAATTCACCAATCGCCTCGAATGTTAAAGCCCGTTTAGAAAGTATATCCGTCTCTACATTTCCTGTTCGCCTAACATGACTTATTTGAAACTCATAAAAAAATAATAATTTTTCAATGATATTGTAAATCCAATGTTGCCCATGCCTCTATCCCCCCCTTCATTAATTCCTAAATAACAATTAATGAATCTCCTCTAAATGCAATTTTCTAGCACCCAATTGTTTACACATCCTAACGGCTAACAAAGCCGTTGATGCTTCAACCAAATTTTTGTGCCTACTTCCAACTTTTGAGCTCCTAAAGCTATAACCTCACCCTCCCAATCCCTCACAATGACTCCTGCCCCCGATGGTCCCGGATTACCTTTAGAGGCTTCCTCAAAGTTCACTTTCCACCATACCTCCATAGGTCTCTCCCACTCAGCACTAGAACATCCATGTTGCTGGTTTGAACCCAACTAAGCCCCTTAACAGGCTTTATTCATATAACAAGTTAACTATCTACTTACCACCAATTTTATCTATATACATATATTATGATAAATTTATTTTAGGGGGCACAATTTTGTTGGAAGTTGGACTCATTCCCTTAACTTTTATTTATTCATATAACATGTTAACTATATACTTAACTCTCACTTTATCTCTAAACATATATTATGGTACATTTATTTTATCTACACATTTATATTTGGTACCTGATTCCCTATTTTGTATTCATGGAAATAATTTGAATGGATGAACAACCAAATCTAGGTGTCTAATATCTATATGGAGGTAGGTGTGAGGATTAATAAGAAAAACAATCTTATTTTAACGATGCTATTAACTGATTATGCCAATTTAACTAAGAGAAATAAACATAATAATTAATTTATCACATCTATTGATCAATTAACTAACATTAATACTAACAATCTATATTATAAAGAGGATTACAATACCTCAAGTGGTCCTTGCTTGAGTGTCGTAACCTCATATCACAATGCTCGGTCTAACTCAAAATATCATCAATATTCCACCTTTTATTCAATATTTAGATATATACATATTTGATAATAACAACTATACTATATTCAATTGGAGCAAGAAGTTGTGGAGCTTCTTAAAAAAATCTCTTAGGTCTCTTTTTCTTTGTTCTGGGTTGTCCCTTTGGTGTTTTGTGTTGTCCTTCTGTTTCTTTTGGTGCTCTTATTGGCTTTTTGTCTCTGCCAGTTGTCTCCCTTTTGTGTTTTGTTCTATCTAGCTGGGCTTTCAATGCTTTATCTATTATATAGTTTGTTGTAAAGGGTTTTTGGGCCCCTTCAAAACCTTCTTTTCACTTAATCAAAAACTATACTAGATAGACAAGAAACACTAACATAATCTAGTAACTACAAATGACCAATATATTCTTGGTATTCCTAGAGTCTGACAAGATATGGACTCCACGCATGATCTTGAGAGTGGGGTACTTAAGACTCTAAACAACGTACTAAATTTGTCAATCTTCCATAAAAATGAGGACAACTTATTCTTCCATAACTAGAAATGACAATCCAACTAACAAGAGTCACAATTCCAATCGAACTCTTCTTAAAATTGAAGAATAAAAAAGATAGGAAATGTGCAAGACAAATAAATGTCATTATGAACCACATTTCATTATCCTACAAGTTCTTCCTTGTGCTTTGAGTGCATTTTTTCTCCCATGACAACATTAACAAAAGGAACATCTAATTGCTCCCACTCTTTCAACAACTACATTCCATTTGCACCTCCTCAACTCTTACCTCGTGAGATGTAGGGGACATCTTGTTGCAGGTAGCTTGTTTGGCTATGAGTTAGTAGTCGAACTTATTGTTGCAAGTTAGTATCTCAAAAAGAATTCATCCTCATCACTACCATTTATAACATCACAAAATCATATCATCCATAAGCATTCACAAAATGCATGCATTCATTATTTGACATATATCATCCATAAACATTAGAAAGTAATAATAAAGTTCAAGACAAAGCCTTATAAGCATAAAAAATGTCTTGTGGGACATGAAATAAAATGGGTAAAACAAGGTCAATTCTAGAGCTCATCAAGTGTGTCATCCCTGATCCACCTCAAGTTAAGCTTTTTCTAAGGAACCTTGCCTTGATACCGATTGTTAAGCACATAAATATATCGAAAGGGGGGGGGGTAAATCAATATATGCATAAACTTAACTTCAAGTCCAATTCATTATTAGCAACATATTCAAATATTACTTTAGAAATAAAGAAACATAAACACACATCCACATTAAAAGAATACCAAATATATGGGGAAACCCAAAAAGGAAAAACCATGGCGAAAATAACTACTAGGATCTACTATCCAAATCTAGCCTCACAAATAAATATAAAACTTACAAATGCTTATGGGCACCAACTAGCCAAAGACACCAATTCCTTTACAAGGAATTTGCACATGTTTGACCTACAAGAGACACCAAGCTCCAGATATAAGCATTGAGCAACAACTCAAATTAAGAGGCACCAATCTCAAATACAAGAAGATATGAATTATGCAGACCTTCCGAACTCAAACCAATTCCTTTACAAGGATTTTGCAAATGTTCGACCTACAAGAGACACCAAGCTCCAGATATAAGCATTGAGCAACAACTCAAATTAAGAGGCACCAATCTCAAATACAAGAAGATATGAATTATGCAGACCTTCCAAACTCAAACTACACCATCAACCACATCTAATCTAGTCTAAAACTCTCTCTCAATGTGTATAGGATCTACAACTTGATTCCCACACCTTAATTATGCTGGAGTAAATGCATTTTACATTTATGTTTACTTAAGTCCAACTTAGGTAGCCAACATACTATATTAGTTATCTTGAATTTTATGTATTTGGGATATGTTTTGCGTTATGAGCACCATATGCTCCAAAACTCTCATCCTATTCACCATGGAGGGCCTATCATCCTGGGTGGCACGATATATGGCCCACCATCCTCCATCCCTTATTAGCGCCACCCGCCCTAGTGGCGCCCCATGTTGTTGTTGGTGGGATAATTAATTGCTTCCCATTAGCATTGAGGGTGATATGAGCATCTAGTGGGGCCAACCCTAGGTGCTAAAGTTTTTTTTTTTAGCAACTTTTGCCCATTCTTAGTAGGTGTTCATATATGTGACCAATGAACAATCTACTCTAGAGCTTGAAATGGCTCCCTTCTTTCATTGATTGGGCTTCATATCAGTTATTTATTTCATAGAAATGGAGTAGGTCAACTTGCTTTACAGATCAATCTGCCTGATTTTCCTTCATAGTGCAATAGCTTAATCAAATTTATTTTATACAAATTAATCTTATAATAACCTATAGGGCACCATTACATGTTTAAGGCACTCAGGTCTATAGTGAATGTATACTAGTGTGTAAATGACTGTAGCAACATAGTGAAATAATATTAGATTGAAGGAAGAATAAATCAACTTGTTTGCTGAAAAAATTTAATGTATCAATTCACCCTAAAGAGGTTAGATTACTCTCTCTTAGTTTATATTTATAATTCTCAGTCTTCAATATTGATGTGATGACTTACATGTGCAATAGTTACTTGTTGAATGAAAAGCATATATGTAACTTATCTTAATTTATATAACATATATGCATTTTGTCAAACATTTACAAATTTCATTACAAATCAAAATTTTTGAATGTTAGTAATTGTAAAATAGTTAAAAAATATTTAAAAATATAATCTAACCTTTTACAGTCCTCTCGTCATTATTCTTGCTCCTATCTGTATTAGAAAATGGTATATTTTGATGCATAAGTTTAAAAAATGGCGGAACAAAATTGATGAAAATAAGATTGATGGGAACAAGGGCTATGCAACACCCAAAGCTTATTTTGCTTATAAAATATAGGATTGAAATTGTAGCTAACTCCATGAAGATAAAATATTGGCTGAGGATGAGGTGCAATTCATGCCATGAGAACATGGCCCAACTCTAGTCAAGAGAGAAATGATGAGACAGTAACAATTTCCCATTGATCATTCATAATCGTTACATATTTTTGTTGAAACAATTGTTTCAGTGGACTAATTATAAAACTAAAAGACTTTAAGCTAGTGTAAGATAGAATATGCGATGCGTTCTCTTACTTAATTCTTCTTCATGAATGCATGTTTAAACAAGAGACACAAAGCGTCATGTTCCTGTCGAGAGTGAATAATTTGGAAAGTGGAAGAGAAAATTTTCAAGCTATGGTTTTCGATAGTTTGTTTTTGTATTTGTTTTGATTGTTTTTTTAGAATGCTTTGTAGAAGCAAATTTTGGATTGTAATAATGCCTGATTTTGTTTTGACTGGGAAAGGTGTTGAACCAATATGTAAGAAAAAATTATTTCCTTTACAACTCAAGCATATTATTTGTTGCATTAGAAATATATAAATCGAAATTCATAAAACATGTCAAATATTATAGCCAGTAATACTACTGTGAAGTAGTAATATACATTTGAAAGTATGCAAGATTTAATGAACTACTTTTGACATCCCATAGTAGAAAAGAAAGAGGTGGTTCATATAGATATTCAATTACATAACACAATATTTACACATAATTTAAATTCAAAAAGCAAACACAAATAAAAAACAGAAAAGAAACAGGTCGTGACTGTATCTGCAATGTATCATGTGGTACATTTTAATTAATTTGTAACATATTCATTGTCCTCACATCCATTATAAAACAAATAGAAAATCCAAAAGGAGAGATTACATGGACATATGAAATGGGTATATCAAGTGCATATACGTGTAGATTTAATAAGCAATCAAATGGAAGTTTTGACAAGTCACAATTGAAGATACGAAAAGGTTCCATAACATACAATAATTTTAAAAATATTTTAATTTTTTCTAATAAAAAAAAACTAGATAATAAACAAATGTAAGAAAGTGACTTTATGTGAAATCATCTCTTAATAAATAGAGCTACATTTTCATAAAACTAGAAACCACTATATTAGTGCCTCATAAAAGTTCCAGCATTAACGATTTGGAGGAGGGGCCAACCCACGCTACGTATGTATTTCAAACCCCTAAAAATGCGTTCCGTGATTTTCTGGAAAATATTAATATGTGGTGATTTTTTAGAACTTTTGGCTTTCATCAATTTCTAAAATTGCCACGTGGTCACTCGTTACACAATGCTGGAGCATCATAACATTGATTTGAGAATAAGCTTGCCACGTAGGGTAAAAGATTTGTTGTCTTCTTGTCGAATGTGGATTCAAATTACGTGGTATCATAAGGGGGCCATAAACATATGCTTATACCAGATCAATATTTCCTCTGTTTATTTCTCTTAAGCTTCCAGTAATATAAACCACCTGTTTATTGTATGTCCCAAGCGATTAAAATTTTCATTTTACAAAGACAAACAGATTATGCAAACGCCAAGTGGCCATGTTGTGTCAAACCATGTAGCAGGAAATTACAGAGGAATTTACAGAATATATAGAGCCCAAATAATGGCCACGTAAATATTAATTTATATTTTATTTACTAATAGACAATGAGAGTTTGTTTACAATAATCTAACCATATGAAGGAACAAATCTATTCATTTCTTTTAGGTGTGAGAAGCAGGCGTTGCCACCTGTGGCCATGTCCAAAGTGTAAACATGCAATATTCCACGTCGAGTCATGTTCATTTGTGTTTTGTAAATTATCTATTTCACAGTTTGTTAGGAACACATAGGATTTTTTTTATTGTGCCTTTGTTTTGAATGCCTCTACTCATGTAACTGTTAACATAACCATTTCTGCAAGTTAGAAATCTAACGATGTGGTTTAGTGAGAATGAAGTTGTCTATTATTATGGTTCAATGATTTCGTTCAGTGTAGACTAAAATTCAGAAAAAGTGACTAGTGTTATTTGATTCTTTCAATCGTTTGATTATACCAATCTTTGAAATAGTTTGAGATAAATTCATCAAGATTGTTTGATTATTTGGTTTATTTGAATCATCTGAATGGCTTTCATGAGTAAAGTTTGTTGCATTGTTGTAGCCAATGAAAAGCAGGAATCATAAGAAACACAGACCGTGTGAATGCAACACATGATTGATAGTGACGCACTGCAAATGAAGGCATAGAGCGATTGATGGGTTGTTAGTGTTACCAGTCAAAAACGGTAATGAATTGGAATCAAAGTCTTCAACGGATGCCCATAATTTTCAGGAAGGGAACACTATGTTTAAGATAGCAACAAAGAATAGTTTGAAGGGAATTAGTGGTCATATAGCTTTCACAGAAAATGGGCTTCTTGAGGTTGATTTATATGACATTATCAATGTAATCCTCTGCGGGTACAATTCAAATTTCATTTTACAGTCTTCTTGTATCTATTGATTTATTTAGTTCAAGTTTTAGTAATTTTTCCACTGTGTAGCGTTTTACATAGTATTTACTGAAGCTGATAAAAGGAAAACATTTTCATGTGTATGTTTGGCTTTCTAATGGTGTTATTTTGTGCGGTTCACATCACTTTATACAGTCTTCCTGTATTTGAAGCATTTTTTAATTATGATATATTACTAGTGATTATATGCAAAAGCTATTATATGTAGGAAGTTGTATTGGCGTAATTTAATTTCTAAGTTGGGTAGAATGTGTCAAAGAAATATGGTTTCGTGGAATGCCATAATTGCAGGATGTGCAGAAAATGGATCTTTTTGAAAGGCTTTAGAAACCTTCAATGAAATGCAATTGCCGTGTGTAGAGACAAATTCAACAACCTTTGGTAGCATCCTCACTGCCTCTGCAAAAATAGGAGGTTTGGAACAGGGTATAAACATCGATGAATCATAAAACCATTAAAATACAAATGGCTTGCCAACTGTTCGTGACAATGTCTCAAAGAAATATGGTTTCGTGGAATGCCATGATTCCAAGATGTGCAGAAAATAGATGTTTTAGAAAGGCTTTACAAACCTTCAATGAAATACAATTGACAGGTGTAGAGACAAATTCCACAACCTTTGCTAGCATCCTCACTGCCCCTACAAAAATAGGAGCTTTGGAACAGGGTATAGACATCCATAAAACCATAGAGGATAAAGGACTTTTGTCAGATAAGTCATGGATACAGAGCAGGGGAAGGTTTTCATTAGAGGCAAACCCTGAAAGATTACTTTAAGGAATATGAGGAAGTGGCAGAGATTGTTATAATGAGAGACAAAATGGCTAGAGGAGTTAGAGGAATGTTGCAAGCTTAAATTTATGTCTAAGACTAAGAAAATACCAAAATTTAATTGAAGAAATCTGGGATACAGTGACGATAAGAGAACAAGAGAAACTTACCCACCACCATGATTGGAACTCCAAAGGGTTTAGCAGCATGGCCGCATCAAACTATAACCAAAAGATTTTAAGCCTCAAACCCTAGCTTTGAAACCGAGCTTCTATGAGGCGAACAAGAATTAGGGCAAAGATTGAGATAATAATAATTATTTCTAGAAGAGGAGGTGGAGCAACATTGCAGGTTGTCGAAAAGTTGAGAAGTTTCCCGAAGCTTAAATCAACCTTATTCACATTTAGCTATGCTTCAAGTACCTTTTAGAACTTTCAACAAAACATTTGTTAAAAAATAAAAAGCTAAAAAATACTGTAATCTGATTGGATAGCCAAAAAAGTTTGTTTTTAATTAAAAAAATTAACGGCATCATCCAATCATAATTAAAGAAAATGATTTATTGTTAATTATTAAATATTTTTAATATTAAAACACTTGAAAAACAATAAAAAGCTAAAATACTGTAATCTGATTGGATAGCCAAAAATCATTTTGGCATCCAATGGATGCTATAATTACCTGCTGTGGGAAGGAATTAATAATGACATAAACTTTATTACATTTTAAGTCCCCTGAACATGTTGGAACTATTACAATCAACTTAAAAATGAGAAGAAATGGTTTTGGAGTTGAACCCAATCAACCCGTGACTAAATTTTATGACTCTAAAATATGTAGCACCTCTACTAATCTAGAATAACAAATAAAAGACTTATGTCAAATGTCCGTGGATTCTTAGCAAATAAATTTTGGGAGTTTGAATCAATGATGTCCGTGGATTCTTAGCAAATAAATTTTGGGAGTTTGAATCAATGATCTATTATTCTAGCCGCACATATAATTATCAAAAGAGCTTCAAATCTCTATTTTGTAACATCCTTATGCACACATTTTTATTGTAATTATTTTGAGGAATTAACCACTTTAGTCCAAATGAGTGAAGCATTAGACCTCTAGTTGTTCCTAAAAAATTTTGAAGCACCCCAATTAGAATGTACTAAACCTACCCTAGTTTAGGATTGATGAGAATCTCTCATGCAAAACTAGAGTTTGTCTTCCTGCTTTTGATTATAGGAAAAATGAATTATTGTATAATTTAAGACCTAGTAGTCTTAAATTAGTAATATTTTTTTTCTTTTAAGTTTGGCTAGAACAAATAAAAGGACATCTACAAAATCATAGCATGATCTTTTTAGATTTAAAACATGTATTTTTCCTTTTTTAGCAATAATGTCCTATTTTTAATTGTGAAAATAAATTTGACATCACTTGTGAAGTAAAGGATTAATTTAGAAAAGAGTTGGGTCTTCTCACCCGAAAGAGAAAATCAAATGGTATTTAATGTTTATTTTATTGTATTTCACTACTTGTTTAAGCAAGGTTGTATTATGATAACTTAATTTGCATTATCAAATACTTCTCTAAATGACCTACATGCATTAGAGTCATACAAAGATGAACTTATCTTTTTTTCAACATTCCAATTTTTATACAAGATATGATTTTATTTCAATAAATGTAGTTTAGTTTCATTTACAATAGTATGTTAAGCTTTAATATATTTTAATTTCAACTAGAATGTTTCTTTCCAATGGTTCAATTTTACCATATTTTGTTTGCATTAGTGTGTTTAATTTAGTACTTGCATAGAATATGTCTAATTTCCAATTTAGAAGACATTAAAGTGGAGTAGATCCCATTAGAAGAAATATGTTGCCTTTAGTACTCAAGAGCATATTGTATACCACCTTGAACACCACTCAAATTGATAAGAATTAAATGACGAGCAACTGAAATCGCTACAATGACCTCATTAATAGATAGTAGAGTGTGTCTCAAACATGAAGTAATGTGCACTAGGTTAGATCAATATCAATTTGACTAGAAAAATTAAACATGCTTAGTAGAGGCAAGAAGAGAACCACAGAGGAAAGCTAACATTCATGTGAAAATTCTTGAAAAGAGGGTATGACTTCATTTAACAATGAATAAGGTTAATAATCTTTAGAGCATTGAATGTCACCTTGGAACCAACAACGAACATAATTTGAAAGACATCGGCTGTGGTAAGGGCTCAAAAAATCCTTAAAACCTCAAAATAATTCCAAAGCAAGGTCCACCACAAGATTGGGCTTTCTAAGACATGGAAGGGATGGTACAAAGACAATGACACTATCACATGTCTTTAGAAGATTAATGACTAGCACATTTAGGAAGATAACAACATAGTTCTAGCCATAAAAAAATATTATTCTCTATATAAAATGCACATATTGGCTATCAAATATATATGTATGTTTATCTTGCCGATTATAATATTTTTAAGTAAATTAAAAAAAGACACTATTTTTCAACACATTGTTATGGAAATAAGTTGGAATTTGAACTAGTAACTTGCATTTTATTATTGCGTATCAATCAAATTTGTTGCATGGAAAATATAGCAACTAATGTAATGACTAAATTTTTTTTAACTGACAATGTTATTATGAGGATCCGGTTACTACTAAAAGGGAGGGGCGGGGGGGTGAATCAATAGTAAAACAATTCTGCAATACTTCAAAAAACTGTACCGGTAACTACTCAAACAATCTGCTAAGTTGATTTACTGAACCATTCACTCGAGTGTTCATCATTATGCAAACACAGTAAAGATATCAAATGCACCAAACAACAATGTAACTGTTGGCATTTTTGTTGTTTATGTTGTGATTGTCATTGATGGACACACACTTGTATTGAGATCCCCTTTATATGTATGAGCTCATGCTCAATCGGTATTTGTTCCAACCGGTATGTTGTATACTAGTCTTTAGACTAGTGGTGATTTTGCAGAATGTGTTTCCCGGTCTAAAGCGGCATGTCGACCCCAAGTGGTTCGTAGATCACAAGCGGTACGAGGGAGCAAAGCGGCACAACACATTCTTACCAGTCTTCATTTTTGTCAAATCGACAACCGGTATTTTGTATGAACCAGTAACACTCTGTGATGAGTTACCAATCAACATTTTGTGATGAGTTACCAATCCACCGATTATTTGACGGTGCCGACACATTGACGGTGCTTTTTGTGTCGTGTTACTGAGTATGTCTAGATTCATCGAACCTAGGAAATTGTAATGTAATCCTATTGGACTGACATGAAATCAAATTCCTTTAAAAGGACATCATGTCTAGGGTTTTAAGTTGTTGCTGAAAGGGTTAATGTTGAGCTAGGGTTTAAGGTGGAAGTTGAGAATGATCTTATCTGAGAAGATTAAGTTGTAACTATGAGAGAGAGAGAGAAGACTAAAGTAATGCTGGAATGCATTAGCTGTGAGCAATACTGGATCTAACCAAGCAGTTTGTGCTATTAGATAGATCAAACACTTGTTGATTACTCACATCTTTGACAAGTCTGTAGCCCTTAACTGGGTAGGCCTCAAAGCCTTTGTAAAATCCTCTAACAAGGTGGTTCACACATGTGAATCTAAAATCCTCTAACAAGGTAGTCTTTAATCGAACTTATCTCCTAACAGAGATTGAGATTCCTAACAGGATCTGTTCTCGTGAAGAACATTGTAAGACCTTAACCGGTCTGGTTTCTATTCTGCAGATAGTGACTTGTGAGTTCCATCTCACCGTGGTTTTTCCCAGTTGGGTTTCCACGTCAAATATCTTGTGTTCTGGTTGTATTTCTTTTGTGGGTGAATGCTTTATTCGCATTTTGGTTTGCATGTGTGGTAACCGGTCTGACTGTTAGACTGCTTTACCGGTTTACCTTTAGACTGTGTAAGTGCTTTAGTGCAGTAATTTTTGGCATACTAATTCACCCCCCCCTCTTAGTATTCATCAATTGGTATCAGAGCCTACCTTTCTATAAGTTTAACCACTTAGATAGAGATATGGGGGAATACACCACAAGGGAACTTACTCAACGACTCACTAAGTCTGAGCAAGCCTATGATGATCTTATGGTCAAATACAAGGCATCTCAAGCAAAAAGGAGAGAACATGTAGAGAAGCTAATGGAACTATCTGAAAGCAGTTCTGAAGATGAAGCTAACATGGAAGCCATGATCGCTGAAGTAAATAAGCTGAATGATTCAAACTCCAATCTGAGAAAGGAGTTGGAAGGACTGACTATTCGGTTTAGTCAAGAGCTTGAGAACCAGAGAAAAGCTGAAGATCGGATAAAGGACAGAGATCATGAGACCTCTAAGTTGAAACAAGAGATTAGTGCACTGACTGCTCACCTTCATGAGAGCAGAATGGAAAAGGAAGACATGCAAGGAGAACTAAACATTGCCATCTCTGAAAATGCAAGTCTAATGGAGACAAACACTGCTATTTCCAAAGAACTCTTTGAGTCAAAGGAAATACTTGCTAAGTTTGGCAAAAGTACTGTCAAGCTAGAGCAAAAGCTTGAGTCATCTAGACCGACAAAGAATACCAATGGTCTTGGTTTTTCTGGACATGAGGAAGGAGAATCCTCAGGAACAAATGCTAAAGCATCAAAGAAGCAACCGACACTCAAAGGAAAAGGTAAGCAAAAATTCAAACCTGTTTGCTTTAATTGTCTTAAAGAAGGACACACTGCCAATGTATGTAGGAGCAAAGCCTACAATAATTTTCCTTATTTTATCAACAATGTACCTAGATCCAATAAATTCAATGGTCATTGTTATGCATGCAACAAGTTTGGGCATAGAGCATTTGAATGCAGGTCTGTAATGGATAACACTAGAAGATATCCTCAGAGGACCCAAGGAACTGGTCCTGAACCTTTTATGAACCGGAACCACAACCGGTTTAATGTCTTCAATCATCAGTCAAGAAGTGGTGGTCATCAAGTGGCAACCAGATGGAGAGAAAGTTGTATGATCTATCATGGTCATGGTCACACTGCTGCAACATGCAGAAGGAAGAATGGAAATATGTACAATGGACCTTGGAGAGCACCTGGACTTGTTTGCTATCACTGCAACAAATCGGGTCACATTGCAAGATTCTGCAGAAGCAAAAAAAGTATATCTGATGATATATCGGTCACTCAGGAAGGAGAAATAGATATTGAAAAAATTCAAGGGGACATGAAGAAAACATGGAAGAAGAAACCAATAATGTCAGAAGAGGAACCGGTTTCTGCACCTAGTGTGGAAATATCGGAACCAACAAACTAAGCCTTAAAGGCTTAGGGGGAGAAAATGGTGAAATGCTTTTGAACCCCCGGTTGACACCGGTAAAAGACCTTAACTGGTATGCGATACTTGTCGCTTGGCAGAAGACTGGAAATAGTAAAAAGGCAAATTAGGGTTTACGCCCTAATAGAGGAGCATTAATGGCGGTAGATGAGAGACATGTATAAATGCATTTTTCAAATCATTTCTCACTATCTGTTTTCGAGCGAAGAAAAGGCGATTTGAGCTTAGATTTCAAGAAATTGGATAACCTTGAAAGAGATTCAAATCCAGTTTGCAAGCGGTAGTGGAGAACACAAAGCAGTGATTTGGCATCCGACGGAGAGTGAAGTGAAGCAGAATCAAGAAGCCCTAAATTTGCATCTGAAAGGTATTTTTCATGTTCTTGAAATACTCTTCAATGGCTTCTGCATCACATACCAGTTCGAGTACATCAATTGAGTCGGAAAGCTTTATTCAGAGGAATTCTAAATAGAAGACCTAAGGTCTTTAGCCATTCACACTCAGTTAGGTCTATTTTGCGGCAAGGACAAAAAGATCAAACTGGAATTTAGTGTCATAGAGAAGAAGAAATTCCACAATGCAGTATATTTTCTGGAAGATTTCACGGAGGATCATATCAAAATTATTTTGAGCAGAGTCCACGGTGACAAGATGTACCTGGAGAGGACGCATGATATCACGCCTCAGGCAATTCATGCAGTCACCGGTTTCTGCAACACAGGGGAAGTGCCAACCCTGAGAAAAGTGAGCAAAATGGAAATGACCAAGCTCACCGGTTCAACAAGTGATTCATGGTGTATGATAGTCAATCCTATCAAGGATGATTTGGTGAAATACACCTGAATGGTGATAGGATACAGAATGTTTTCAGCTAGCAAGATTAATTCTGTATCTGCTGCAGCGGTAAATGCCGCTTACCGAATGATAAAAGAGGATGCATCTTTCGACTTATGCACCGGTATGCAGAGGCAACTCCTGTTAAATCTTAAGGTAATCAAACAGGACAACTCGCTGAGGTTTAAGTTTGGACAACTACTGGTAGGGTTGTTCTTTTATTTCCAAGGCTACTTTCCGGGTGTAGGAGATGTCCAGTGGTCCCCTGACCAACCGGTAACCAATCAGATAAAGGAAAGTGTACAAGCCATTGGAATTGGCTACCCTGAGGTACTGAACAAATATTTTGATGAGTTCAGAAGAAAGATGAGTCAGAGGGTAAGAATTTTAGGTGACATAGTGAAGAAATACGAAGATGACATCTGTTTCACTATTCAGGTGGACAAATGTTTAATGGAGGCTGTTGAGCCTAGAATGGAGGAAGTGGAGCCTATGGGCTATGAAGTTATGTTTGACATGATGGAAGGGTATGCCTCAATCCTTATTGCCTCACCTCTTGATCCAAAGGCTAAGAGGACCGGAACCTACTTGGAGAGGATTGCACCGGTTGAAGAACCATCGGTGAAGAAGGGAAAAGAACCGACAGCTAAGAAAGCTAAGGCAGTGCCTGCAGCATCGGCACCGGCTACCACTGCAACTCCAAGAGTGACCAAGCGGTCACTGGCAAAGAAGAAACTAGAGGTAACACCGGCAAAAGTCTTTGAAAGAAAGAGGAAGACTAAGGCAAATGAACCAGACTTCGAAGAAACCGAGTCTGATGAACAGCCAAAGAAGGCAAGACAGACAAAGAAGATGAAGAAGAATGAACCGACAACATCCGCACCGGTAAATATAGACATCTCCTCATACAAACCTTTGACACATTGTCAAAGAACAGTAAAAAATATTAGGAGAAAGTTACTTCATGATTTAATAGATTATTATGATGAATTTAATAGTGAGGAAAAAGATGAAGTACTACAGGAAATCATTCTTTATTTATGTAAAAATGACCGGTCACCATCAGAGATTAAATCTCAGACACCGGATTCATTATTTAAAGCATTAGATAATAAATGGTGCATTGCCATTGAAAAGGAATAGGAGATTAGGGAGAAAGTCTTTGCACAGTACTTCCCTGAACTCTCAAATTCAGAATTATTTGATGCCCTGGATCAAAATAAAGGTCTCTTCTTCACAAGGAGAAGAAGACTCTAGTTGTTGGAGGGGAGAGTTGATGATGTTGAAAAAGATACACATTAGCATATGGCTCATGCTATCAGCTCTCACAAAGCACAAATGGCCAACCTCCAAGCGGAAAAGGAACCGGTTATTTCCAAACCGGATGAGGTTTTTGATGAGGAAGGTAACCTGGTGGAAGAACCAATCGACACCAATGATGTCGATGCCCTGGATGTAGAAGATGTCACTCAGGACATACCTTATGAGGGAACTGGACAGGGGCAAAAAGCCGATCAGAGTGGTGAACCAGCTGAGGACACACAGTAAGCGGCAAAGGAACAGGAAGAGAAAAAGAAGAGGGATGAAGATGAGAAACAGAAGGAAGAGGAAGAGAAGAAAAAGGAGGAAGAGGAGAAATGAAAAGATGAAGAAAAGAAGAAGCAAGAAGATGATAGGAAAAAGAAAGAAGAAGAGGATAAGGAAGAAAAGAGAAAGAAGGAAGAAGAAGAGAAGAAGAAGAAGGAAGAAGAAAAGAAAAAGAAGGAAGAACAAAAGAAGAAGGAAGCTGAAGAGAAGAAGAAGAAGGAATAGGAAGAACAAAAGAAGAAGGAAGCTGAAGAGAAGAAGAAGAAGGAAGAGGAAGAACAAAAGAAGAAGGAAGAAGAAGCACATAAGAAGAAGGAAGAGGAAGCAAAGAAGAAGGCAGAAGTAGAGCAGAAGCAGAAAGAAGAAGAAGATAAGAAGAAGATGGAAGAGGAAGAGAAGAAAAAGAGAGAAGAGAAATAGAAAGAAGAAAAGGAGAGGAAAAAGAAGGAAGAAGCAGACAAGACAATTGAAGTGATGAAGAGCACACAAATGGAAACTCCTAAGGCAACAGGTAGCCAAGCCAAACCGGCCGCTATCTCGAGCCCCATTGATCTCCAATCTGCAAGTGAGTCTGAGCTTATGCAGAGCATCAAGGTTGCCCAAGAGCGCCTTGAAGGCATTCATAGGAAAAGGGAACAAGATATTATTCAGGCGGCTGTAGACACACTTACCGGTTTAATCCCCGGTACCAACCTTCTTGACACTGAATCATCACTAGCACAACTCAAACTTCTATGTACTGTAGTGGATGATCAGGTGCAGAGTCTGGAAGAAGAAACAAAGGCCAATGTAAAGAAAGAGAACCAAAAGGCTCTTAATATTGCTCTAGTGAAGAAGTTGAATGAGCTTAGGACTGAACTGCTAAAAGATCAAAAGGACATAAGGAATGCCTTGGATGAGGGAAACTTGCTACTCAGCAAAATCTGTCAACCTCACCTGTTTTGTGATGATGTGCTAGCCAAGAAGCAATAGCTTCAAATGGACTTACAGTCCTACTTGGGCACATTCAAGACTCCTTATGATTCCTTTGTAGCATATGGGCAAACCGTTCACCGGTTCTAGATCCAGTCAGCCAAGATGGAGCAAGAGATCAACACACGGTCTAGGGATTTGCAGGAGCTTCAACTGGTATTACTTCCACAACTGCAAATTCTTCAGAAGTGTTATCTGAACCTGGATGCCCTGACAGTCACACAGGAACTGAGCACAGTAGATGCCATGGAGGAACATGTATCCCAGATGCAGACAAAGAAGGAAGTGGCAACCTCCCTACTTGAGTCCTGGTCCCTATCCATGAAACAATTTTTGCAGGACTCTAAATCAGTTTTTGACAAGTATTATTCATTATTGTCATAAACTTATATATATATATATATATATATATATATATATATATATATATATATATATATATATATATATATATATATATATACATGGAAATAGGGTTTTTCAGCGGTACTTTGTCATTGTTGGCAAAGGGGGAGAAGTATATCTGGTTTTTGGTTTTAAAATTTTGATCTTCTGACACAGGGGGAGAAGTATCTGTTTTGAAATTTTGATATATGTTGTGATATATGCTATATGCTCTGTATACAAAATTTCTATAAACTGCATTGATTAAGGGATAGTGTATATTCTTAGGGGGAGCAATTTTGTTAATGGCAAGTTTTTGTTGTAAAACACTTAGATGTCAAAATTTTATTTTCCTAAGTGTTTCCATCAATGCCAAAGGGGGAGATTGTTGGCATTTTTGTTGTTTATGTTGTGATTGTCATTGATGGACACACACTTGTATTGAGATCCCCTTTATATATATGAGCTCATGCTCAACCGGTATTTGTTCCAATCGGTATGTTGTATACTAGTCTTTAGACTAGTGGTGATTTTACAGAATGTGTTTCCTGGTCTAAAGTGACATGTCGACCCCATGTGGTTCGTAGATCACAAGCGGTATGAGGGAGAAAAGTGACACAACACATTCTTACCAGTCTTCATTTTTGTCAAACCGACAACTGGTATTTTGTATGAACCGGTAACACTCTGTGATGAGTTACCAACTGACATTTTGTGATGAGTTACCAATCCACCGATTGTTTGACAGTGCCGACACATTGACGATGCTTTTTGTGTTGTGTTACTGAGTATGTCTAGATTCATTGAACCTAGGAAATTGTAATGTAATCCTATTGGACCGACATGAAATCAGATTCCTTTAAAAGGACATCATGTCTAGGGTTTTAAGTTGTTGCTGAAAGGGTTAATGTTGAGCTAGGGTTTAAGGTGGAAGTTGAGAACGATCTTATTTGAGAAGATTAAGTTGTAACTATGAGAGAGAGAGAGAAGACTGAAGTAATGTTGGAATGCATTAGTTGTGAGCAATACTGGATCTAACCAAGCAGTTTGTGCTATTAGATAGATCAAACACTTGTTGATTACTCACATATTTGACAAGTCTGTAGCCCTTAATTGGGTAGGCCTCAAAGCCTTTGTAAAATCCTCTAACAAGGTGGTTCACACATGTGAATCTAAAATCCTCTAACAAGGTAGTCTTTAATCGGACTTATCTCCTAACAGAGATTGAGATTCCTAACAGGATCTGTTCTGGTGAAGAACATTGTAAGACCTTAACCGGTCTGGTTTCTATTATGTAGATAGTGACTTGTGAGTTCCATCTCACCGTGGTTTTTCCCAGTTGGGTTTCCACGTCAAATATCTTGTGTTATGGTTGTATTTCTTTTGTGGGTGAATGCTTTATTCACATTTTGGTTTGCATGTGTGGTAACCGGTCTGACTGTTAGACTGCTTTACCAGTTTACCTTTAGACTGTGTAAGTGCTTTAGTGCAGTAATTTTTGGCATACTAATTCACCCCCCCTTCTTAGTATTCATCAGTAACCACCATATGAACACAAAGATTTTTCACGTGGACACCCAAATGGGAAAAACCACGGTGGGAATTAGCACCCACCAAATATTTGCACTCTTTTGGAATGCACCCGATTAAAGGCCTAGCCCGATTAAGAGCTTACAATATGCCCGGTTAAGAGAAGACCCTGTTAGGAGTCACCCGATTGAGGGATTTTACCTTAGCCCTGTTAGGAGCTCTACCCTGTTAGGAGTAACCTTGTTAGAGGATTTCAAACTCAAGTTAATGAGCCACCTGTTGAAGGGATTTACAATATAAGACTTGTTAGGATCTACTTGGTTAAGGGATTTCAAACTGCTGTAACTATTAGGGAACAACATGGCAAATGATCTAATTACAACACTTCCTTTCTTGATAGTACAGATCTTTTTAAGCACAACTCTGCTATACACATGTAAACACTTCAATCTGGTTCGACTACACCTTCTTCTAAAATCACCGACACAAAATCTCTTCTCCAACTAGCCCTAAATACACTTTTCAGTTAGGTCGGCTACATAACCCTAACTACATACAAAATACAATGAATTTACATTACAAATTATTATAGATCATTACAACAAATTTCTAGACAATTTCCACTATTGAATGATCACCGCACATCAATTTGATAAGCAATCAAACCCTTGTCACATTCTACTAAGCACTTTGTTGTTTCCCAAGAAATCTGATCCTTGTATGTGCTCAAACACCATCTTATCATTACACATGGATTCTGACACGCCATCACTAAGTTATGATCATGATAAGGTCCACTGCCAAACCTTAAATCATTACCGGTTAAAGATCTGTTACCAGTATACATTCTTCTTCACAGAGTTCATGACAGTTAAGCATAACTCACTCAATACTCTGAATCTGTTGATGCGGTTTGGAACATAGGTGCATATTCCTGTCTCCAACACTCCTCTAAAACCGCAACGTCTAACTCTTCACCGATCGTCCGTACGAGTCTGTTGATCATCGCTCTGTTCCTGTTTACCTTGCTGTCAACCGGTTTCACTACTAGTTAGGCTATACTAGTAGGTCTAGATGACTTAGATGACTAAGAAAACATAGTTGCCATCAATGACAACACAAATAAAGTCATCAAACAACTTACAACTATATCATCATCATCTAGCCAACAATCTCCATCAACTTTACCAGTCATCTTCATCTCATCAACATCTCCATATGCTAACAATCTCCCCATCATTATCTTTATCAGTTATGCCAACAAAAAATGCATGATATAGATGCATACACATTGTAGATACATATTTTTTTAATGGTCATAGGTGCATTTCATGTGAATAATAGCCAACAGTGACAAACATTTCTAAAATAGAAGGGAGGGAAGTAAAGAGGTGGAGCTCACCATTGAATTAACATCTTTGAGCAAAAAAACATTGTGTCACCACATGGATGATAAAAGAATTGCAATAACTTTGGCCTATTGAGTCACAACAAGGACATAAATGGTCACAAAGCCAATCACAAGGAGTCTTAACCCATGTAAAAAAGAGGCTTACGAGTAAATGAAATATATGAAATTGATGATCATGATCCCAAAAGCTATTTTAAGAGGCTAATGCCTATGTAAAAACTAGAGAAAAAGGGACCCCAAATGATAGCATGGTGCTGAAAGACAAAATAAAGTTTAGTACATAGACACCATGACATCTACAATTCAAGCAATGATTAGAATGGGTCACTAGGAATGATTCAAGACTTGAAGAGGGGGAACTCCACAAACTCAAGAGATATAAATTTCAAATAAATCTATTTTAAAAAATAAAAGAATCCTTATGTATTAGTATGAATTACATGTGAAAAAAGTACACTACAAAAATATTTTGTGACAAACAAAGTCAAACATCCCTAATATTCTTTCCAAAGGAAAAATTTCAAGGAACTATAAAATCTCTAAAAAATAATTCAACTCATAGTAAATAAGGCATTTGTGTTGGTTTGAAAGGGGTGTTTTACCTAGCTAGTTCACCACCTAGGTCCTATTCACACTAGTTACTTAGGTTTAGTTAGGGTACACATAGGATAGATATCACCTTATTTCTAAAGACATAATATTAAGATACATGTCATCATATCATGCAATCACATGTCTCGCCTTAGTATTCATAACCAATGGGTTTTGTTATGCCTTGCATGCACAGCTTGTATTTTGGCCAAGTCGAAATGAGGACCGCCTCCCTTTTCCTTCTCTTTCTTTAACTTTTCCTCTCTTTTCCCTTCATTTTTTCTTTTTCATTTCCTTGGTTTATTTTTGGTTTGCTTTTTGTCTGTCAAGATTTCGAGCCCCGAGAGGATCAAAGAACCAATTCCTTTGATCCTTAATTAAATCACTCTTGCTCTTGTTGATTTTCTTTTCTTTCCCTCCTTTCAAAAATTTGGGTCCTGGGAGGTGTTGGCCATTTGGTGGAATTGATTATGTGTTGCATTGATGTTTTGTCATTGATGTCAACACTAGTTGTTTGGATGCTTTATCGGCACCCTTCTGGTCCCGATAGGTTGAGTGATTTCTGGTTGGTTTGGATCCGACATGATCCGGTATGGTTTGGTTATGTAATTGGCTTATTCATGATACTCATGTTCATATTTAGTAAGTTGGTTTTGGTCTGGTGATCGCCTGTTTGCTTGGAAGCTTGGCTTGTGGTTTCGACGAGGGTTTCACCGATAGAGCTTTTGATGAAGATCTTTGATGATATGCATAAGTGGTGTTGGTGTAGCTTTTGGTGGAGATTTTGGATGCTGTTGGTGATCATGTTCGAGACTTGGTGGATGGAGATCATTGCTTTAGCGTGTGGACCTATATTGGGTCTCGGTTGATCTAGGTTATGGACCAGATTAATGTAACGTGTGGATTGGACCTCTCGATGTGTTTACGGGATGTCTTATGTGTTGGATATTATTTGTTTGATCTAAGGCCGACATGTTTTGTAATTATGTATTCAGTTTATTGTCTAGTGGCCTACCTGATTGTTTGTGGTTGAGGGTTTGTATATATATATGATGTAAGATCTCACTGTAGATCATGGTAGGCATAAGGTCAGGGAATGGATATGGATATGTAATGTGCGAATAATGTAATATCATCCAGTAAGAGGATTTGGTCGATCATTGGAGATCGGATTGGGTTTATGTAAGAGGATTTAGTCCTTCGGTATTGAGCTTAACCAGAACTGTACTCAGGAATAGGAGATGTTATCTTTGCAATTCAAACACTTCTTCTAGATTGTAGTCTAGATTTCTATGTAGTCAGTGAGACTCCTTTTGTGATGAGCAGTGTGCTCTAGGTTGTTGGCCTTCCTGCAAGTGCAGACCCCTCAATTGTAACTCACATACTTACTGCAAAAGTATTATCTAACTGTGGGTAGGCTTCCCACCGTGGTTTTTCCCTTTACCGGGTTTTCCACGTATAAATCTTGGTGTCATGTGGATGGTATTTACTCTGTGATTATTTTTTATGCTTAATTGGTTTAACTGATATTCCAGTATTTGGTTTAATCATTCCGATATTAATATTTTGGGTTCCGGTATTAAAGTTTTAATTGCTTAAGGTTCTAGTAATCTGTGACAACTGATTCACACCCCCCCCCCACCCTCTCACTTGTCTTCCGGTTATTTGAACTGTCTAATAATAGGACCTTAGGATTTTTGTCCTAAAAGCCTTGTCTATTCCACATCTTTGCCGCCACTTTGTTTGCCTTCTTATCTCTCCATATTTTGGGTATCACAAGTAAATTATGATTGAGGCCTTAATGTCCTTGTTCAACCTTGTCTATTTCTCTCACTTCTTCCTATATTTCTCAAACTTTGGGATTTTAGAAGAATGGTGGATGTTTGGACTTCAATCCTTCCATTCACATTTCTCCCACTCACTTGCTTTCACCAATCGAATTAATGACCATGTTGTCTTTCAAAAGGAGATATTTAATAGGTTTTTAATGATGGTTTAAACAATTAAACACTACAAAACTTATCTCTCAAAGATAATTGAGCTTTTGAAACCCTCTTTAATCTAGAATTGAGTGTGATTTGGTGATTGTGTGCTCGAGGTTGTGGTTTTCTTGTCGTCATGCTCTCTTGCTCACTTCATTTTTCCTTTACCATCTTGTGGAAGCATTCAAACTAGGTAGGTTTTCCCTTCTTCATTCTTATGCTTCGTTGTTTAGTTTTCTTGGGTTTTCCTATTGTGTTTGCACGTTGGATTTTGGATCATGAATTTGAATTCCCATGATTATCATTGATTTTGTGTTATAGGTTTGAGACTGTTGGTGTAAATAAATATTCATCATGGATATTATTACACTTTAATTAAGTTAACTTAGGATAATGCATCTCTTCATAGTTTGGATATGAGACACTTAGGGAAGTGTGCACATAGGGATATAGCTTGTAGGAGAAATTCCACCTTTTGTGGTCTTATCTTGTTGTTACACTCCACATTCGGTGGGTCATCCACCTCTTGTGGAATATTATATTATTTCTCCTACCCACCCCTAGTATTTCTTACCTACCCTTGTTTCTCATTGAGCCACATGTCATGATTATGTTCTCATATATCCATATGGCCTTGCCTACATAAGCAGGCTCATATTCATTGTATTGGTTAATCCAATTGATCATTTGTATATTGATGAGAATACAATTTGTTCTTGTCATTCTACTGTCTCTCTTTATGCTTTTCATTGTGCCCTTGATCTTGGCAAAATCTCACATGGTATCAGAGCTATTGGGGTTTCATTGATTGGTTTTGGAAGACATCTTGGAAGGCTTCTATTTTCGGATCTGAGGTACTGCACATTTTTTAGGCATCCTAGAGCGTTTTCAACCTCACCATTACATCTGGGAGGCCGTTTCCATAAAAATTGAGTATAAACTCGACGTATTTTGGCAAAAGTCAAAATTTGGGTGTGGAGGAGTTTTTTGCCCAATTTGGGCAGTACGGTACGGAATTGTTGGATTTAAAAAAATAAAATAAATTTAATTTCTGAATTTTTTTTATTTTCTGAAAATTTTGGGGCATAAAAAAAAGGTTTTTTTGAAAAGAAAAGAAAAATAAATAAATAAAATAAAAATCTTTGTTTGGGGGTCCGAAGACCCCCCCCCTCCTGCCCCCAGCGTACTTCTACAACTCGTATCACGTGCAGCTAACCCTATGCAGTGCTTCCCTCCGACATCGCTGACCACTGTGATAGCCCGCCGGCCCCTCCGGGCCTCAGTTCCACCGACCCCGTGCAACATTGCCACTGCGACTTGCCGGCCCTTCGGCCATCACTATCCTGACAGCCTCACCACCACCGACC
The DNA here is from genome assembly GCF_030272615.1 of Cryptomeria japonica. Classification (NCBI taxonomy): domain Eukaryota; kingdom Viridiplantae; phylum Streptophyta; class Pinopsida; order Cupressales; family Cupressaceae; genus Cryptomeria; species Cryptomeria japonica. The sequence continues at coordinate 924,420,635 of NC_081409.1, read as the reverse complement.
CTTTGGCCCTGGTGCCTCCCATCGATCCCTCCATCCTGCCACCTCCCGTCGGCCCCTCTGGCTTTGCCCCACCATCCGGCAACCCTCCGATCGCCGCCCAAGCCGTCGACCACCTCCTCAGCAGGCGGGCCCACCTGCAGGCCACGACCCCTGACAACTCACCTCCGCCTGCCATGTCACAGCTGCGTTAGGTGCCTAGTCAATGCCACCTAACCTTTTCTGCCTAGTCAGCCGCTCAGTTAGCACCTAGTCAACATTTTTTGAAAAAATTTAGACCCCTCTCCGTTGAGCAGTTTGGATTTCTGGGTCAACTTTGGAGGCTCATAACTTGCTCAATTTTGCTCTTTTTTGGGTGCAATTTTTTTTGATTTGGGATAATTTTTCATGCTCTTCGCAGTGGTGTGGTTATTTTATAATTTTGGTGCACAGGTTTTTCATAATTTTTGGATTCTCTCAGCTGTACCTATCCAATCCTCAAATTGCAACTTCAAAGGCTTCGTTTGAGCTCATATGACCTCATTTTTAGGTACTGTTTTTTTTGAAAGTGCATATTTTTCCGTCTACTTTCATAATCTATGATCATTTTTTAGAGATTTTGAGTGGATATTGTACTTTCAGATATTGGTCTTTTTTGGCCTACTTGGTACTTGTAATTTGCTTGGATCTTAGTTTAGATCTCTTGCATTATTAGTTTGAGTCTCCTTTGGCCTCATTGAGGCAATCGTAAAGTTGAAATCAGAAGTCCACTTTGCCATTTTTTGCAAGTGGCCCATTGTACACGCACTAAGTATAAAGTGCCAAATCATCATTTTGGGGGGTCTTTGATTGAGTGAATTTGGGGGGGTGTCTTGTGTGATTGTGCCTCTCTTTTCTTGTGCTCTTTCTTTTTTGTTGCAATGAGTCCTCATAAATTTCCACCTTTAACTCCACATAATTATGCATCTTGGAAAATTAAAGTATGGAGCAAATTAGTGGAAAAAGGTCTCACACATTACATAGATGGAACAATAGCAGCACCACCTAATCCTAAGGTTGATCCTAATGCTCAGTTAGAGTGGCTCACTAAGAATTGCATGGCTCTTGGAACTTTGCGTAAGTATGTATCAGATGACCTCATTTTTCACATTGAGAGGTGTACTACAATCAAAGAGGCTTGGGATATGTTTCAGAAATTGTATGGTCAAGTTGATAAAATCAGAGGTTACAAGATTTACAATGAGCTCACCAACTTGGATCCCAAGAGTTTTGATACAATCCAAGATTATGTCACCAAAGCAAATGAGCTAAGAGCAATGCTTAAGGATTGTGGAATTGACAAAAAGGATGTTGAGTTGATATTCAACTTGTTGGACAAGCTTGCACTAGAATATGCAACATTTGTTTCAAGCTTCCAAACTCATCGTTTGACAATGGGGAGTTCCTACATTATGCCTTCCTTTGATGCTTTCACAAAAATGTTGATATTGGAACAATCTAAGTTGTTGAACATGGGGCTTCTCAAGTCTTTAACGTCCAAGGCTTTGGTGGCCAATCAAGGGAGTCACGACAAAGATTCCAAGAAGAAGAAGAAGCAATCTAAGTCAAAGTCACAACAGGAAAAGGGCGATCATCCTCTCCATCACAAGGCGATTTTTCATCCTCGTCCAAGAAGGGGACTCCACCTAAGAAGGATAAACCAACTTGTGCATATTGCAAGAAGTAAGGTCATGATGAGCATCGATGCCACACCAAGCAAGTTGATGAGTTGACAAATCTTCTTAAGAAAAACAACATCAACTTGCCATTTGCCTACACAAAGAAGGATTCATCTCATTCCTCTTTCTCACAGTCTAAGGGAAAAGGGCAAGCATTTGTGGCAACAACAGGTTCTTCACAACAGTGGATACTTGACTCGGGTGCCTCTTATCACATGGGTTCTACAAAGGAGCAGTTTTCTTCATTGGAGCCATCAAAGATACCTCACATTTACATAGGTGATGATACATAGGTTAACGTTGAAGGGAAAGGTTCAGTTGAGATGGATGATGGAACATTTGAGAATGTTCTCTATGTTCCTAACTTGTCTACCAATCTTCTCTCTATCTAACAAATCACTCACTATGGGAATGGGAAAAAGGTTGAGTTTACACTTGATTTAGTTGTGGTAAAGGAACTTGATGATGATGCCTTGGTAGTAGTGGGAAAAGTCAATGACAACTCAAGGCTTTATTCATTCTCCCACTTTGTGCCAAGTTCTCCTTCTAGGGGCTTTCTTACTCATTCAAATTCAGAAAGTAAGCTATGGCATGAGCGGTTTGGTCACCTCAACTACCGCTATCTTCAACAGCTCAACACTAAAGACATGGTCACAGGTCTACCTCGAATCCATTTTTCAAAGGGTGTATGTTTAGGGTATTCCATGGGCAAGCATCCCGAGGAGAAGTTTGATAAAGGGAAAACTTGGAGAGCTTTGGAAGTTCTTCAACTTGTTCACAACGATGTAGCAGGTCCATTTCCAACACCTTCATTTAGTAAGGCCCGCTATGTCCTCACCTTCATTGATCACTACTTCTGCTTCACTTGGGTCTACTTTCTTATTCATAAGAGTGAAGTATTTGACAGATTTTAAGACTTCAAGACTTGTGTGGAGAAGCAATATGGGAAAGTGGTCAAGATTCTTCGTACAGATAATGGAAGGGAATATGTGAAGAAAAGACTTGAGGATTTTTGTACATTTGAGGGGATTGATCTTCAGCATTCTGTTGCATATACTCCACAACATAACAGAGTTGCAGAGCGCAAGAATAGAACTCTCAAAGAAATGGCTAGCTGTAGGATACATGCACATTCTCTTGATCTCGCCTTTTGGGTAGAGGCTATCAGTTGTGCCACACACATCCATAATCGGGTTCCTCACAAATCTTTGCAAGGTATTACTCCTTTTGAGGCTTGGGCTGGTAGGAAACCGATTGTGAGACATTTCAGAGTCTTTGGGTGTCTAGCATGGGCTCGCATTCCTCCACAGAAACACAAGGCATTGGAACCTCAGAGTAGGCCTTGTATTTTTTTTGGATATCCTGAGGGTGTTAAGGCATATAGATTGATGGATCCTGAGACACATGAGGTGTTTATTGAGAGGAGTGTTCACTTTGAGGAAAGCTCTCCTAGCTTAGCCTCTCTACCTCCTCCACCTTCCTCCATTGTGGATAGTGATGCTAGTGATTCAGATGATGAGATTCCTTCAACTCTGACTCGTAGGGTTACACCTCTGCAGAGTCCACTTGCAGTTGAGGAACCTCGTTCTCCACTTCCACCTAGACCTCGTTGGGCTCGACAGACACTTGATTCAACATGTTCTCTTGTTGGGGATCCTTCAGATACATGGAGGACTTGATCATAGCATCAGGACCTTCTACATGCTTTCATTTCTACCGCTTCCAATCCATAGACATTTCAAGAAGCATCAGGGGTTCCTGAGTGGGACCATGGTATGGAGGAAGAGTATAGTTCCTTGATCAGGAATAACACATGGGAGTAAGTCCCTCTCCCTAAGGGGAGAAAAATGGTTCAATGTAAGTGGATCTATCAGACTGAGTTTGCAGCGGATGGTAGTGTGGATAAGTATAAGGCTTGGCTTGTTGCGAAAGGTTTCTCTCAGGTTCCAGGTGTTGACTATATTGAGACCTTTGCGCCCATAGCCAAGATGAACTCCATTCACTTGACACTTGCTATTGCTGCAACTCATGGTTGGGTTGTACATTAGATGGATGTGAAGAGTGCTTTTCTTCATGGGGATCTTGATGAGGAGATTTATATAGAGAAGCCACAGGGTTTCATTAAGGATTCTTCCATGGTTTGCAGACTAAGGAAATCTCTCTGTGGCCTTAAGTAGGCCCCCAGGGCTTGGTATGCCAAGATGGATTCCTTTCTTCTCTCAACAGGGTTCACCAGGTGTCATTCTGATCCGAATGTCTACATTTTATGACATTATGACTCACACTTGATACGTGTGCTCTATGTTGATGATTTGATCATTATAGGGAGCACCACATCCAACATTAGCAGGGTCAAATCTCCTTTGCATGACATATTTGCTATGACTGACTTGGGTCTTTTGCACTACTTTCTCGGGATAGAGATTTCACAGTCACCTTCCGAGATTACACTATCGCAGCCCAAGTATGCTCTTGATCTACTTGCACACTTTCATATGGCTGATTGTAAGCCTACACCAACTCCCTTTCTTTTAGGAATCAAGCTTGAAGCTCAGTACTCTTCTCCACCAGTTGATGCCACATTGTATCGTTAGCTTGTGGGTAGTCTCATCTACTTGACTCACACACGCCTTGATATTTCATTTGCAGTTGGCATGGTTTCCCGCTTCATGTAGGAACCACATGAGCTTCATTGGAAAGCTACCAAACACATCCTTCATTACATCCAAGGTACACATCACTATGGGATTCACTATGCAGCAGGCACAGGACTTCGCTTGGTTGGGTTGGCGATCTTGATGATCGTAAGTCTACTTCTGGTTACAACTTTCACCTTGGTTCGAGGCCCATTTGTTGGCAGAGCAAGAAGCAGCATGCTATTGCTCTCTCTTCGACTGAGGTTGAGTATTGAGGAGCTGTTAATGCAATGACTGAGACCATTTGGCTTCAGCAAATTCTCACAGAGTTTGGGTTCCACTCCACGACCGACAGTTCTACATTGTGACAATCAGAGTGCTATTGCAATCTCAAAGAACCCGGTCCAGCATCAACAGACCAGTCCAGCATCAACAGACCAAACACATTGAGATTCATATGCACTACATCCGAGAGCTGATTCAAGAGCAGGTCATTGATTTGTAGTATTGCCCTACAACAGAGCAGGTTTTAGACATATTCACCAAACCTTTCACTGAGAGTAAGTTCCAGTAGTTGTGAGCTCTCTTGGGGGTGCAGGATGTCTCATTAGGGGGGGTTAGCTAACTTCTCCTTCCTCTCTTATGGGGGGGGGGGCTTTTTCCTCTTTGAGGTTTTGTCCTTCTTCTTTGAGAGTCTTTTGTACATTCATCTCTCTTTTGGGGGGGAGTTTTTTCCCACTAGGTTTTCTCCCTTTCTCCATTTGTGAGAGATTGCATTGCATAGTTTTGCTTGCATTTGCATATTGTACATGGGTACCTTTCATGGCCTCGTAGTCGGGACCCATCTTGCATTGTTGACTTGAGTCTTCATTCCCCTAAGTTGCACTTATGGGGGGGTGTTGGTGTAAATAAATATTCATCATGGATATTATTACACTTTACTTAAGTTAACTTAAGATAATTCATCTCTTCGTAGTTTGGATATGAGGCACTTAGGGAAGTGTGCACATAGGGATATAGCTTGTAGGAAAAATTCCACCTTTTGTGGTCTTATCTTGCTGTTACACTCCACATTCGGTGGGTCATCCACCTCTTCTGGAATATTATATTATTTTTCCTACCTACCCCTAGTATTTATTACCTACCCTTGTTTCTCATTGAACCACATGTCATGATTGTGTGCTGGTATATCCATATGGCCTTGCCTATATAAGCAGGCTCATATTCATTGTATTGGTTAATCCAGTTGATCATTTGTATATTGATGAGAATACAATTTATTCTTGTCATTCTATTGTCTCTCTTTATGCTTTTCATTGTGCCCTTGATCTTGGCAAAATCTCACAGAGAGTTAAACTCTTTAGGAACTAGTCATTTGCTTTCACTAAAGGTTTAGGTCCTACCTCAACTCTTTAAACAATCATTAAAGACTAGTCAAAATTATGCATTAGAAAGGGATGGTAGTTTAAAAGGTCACAGGGAAAAATCCCTTTCAAAATTTAGGCCCTGAAGGGAGCAATTGACTCAATTAAAATATGATACCTCATGGACTTTCAAGTTCTGGCAGGATTTGAACATCGGATGCATTAAGAGATCGAATCCCTAGCTGAAATGATTTTCACGAAACAAACCCAAGTCTTTGAAGGTTTTGTTGGGATTTTCAGTCTTGAATGAACCTTTTCCTCAAATCCTCTGATGTGTAGTCTGCCCATAGGCTTGTCACTCGCTACCCACTCTCAACATGGAAATGGTATTCTTGTGGGACTTTGGGTTCCAATTGGATTGTTGACCCATAAAGTTAAATTCCAATATCCTTCTGTGGTTACAACAAATGACACCCATAAGGATAACTAAATGCTATCATCCCTATTATATTTTGAAGCCCATAGGGACCTTTTGATCAAATCCTCAAAGCCTTGATCTAGTTATAATCTCGATCCCCAATTTGTTTGTCCTCCCGCAACCAAAACTCTCGCAAAAGTCTTAAAATGACTAAAAATCAATATTTTCAAGGGATATTTCTAGCTTTAAATGGTACATGATGTGTTTCAAGTACCCAATATGTGTCAAGAGGGAGTAAAATTATTGGAAGAGAAAGTGACTATTAAAGATGAGAAGCTAGAAAGTAAAGGAAAGAAAGAAAGGACCGATAAAACCCCAATAACCATGAAGTAAAACTTTTAAGGGCTCCATAAAGTTTCAAAGTTCACACCTAAGTTATAAAACATCACAAACGTTGAAATTGTTCATATAGACCTAGAGGCCCCAAGGAAAGATACATTTGGGGATAACACTACTCCCAAGTACAAAAGAATTACCAACTTTAACTTGGCACATGTAACAAATTTTCCTCTTGTTGCCTACTCCTAGAGCTCATATTAGTCATTGCAAACAATTATAACCTTGGCTCATATTAGTGAGCTCATATTAGACATTTGATCTCCCTTCTCTGGGAGAGATCAAAATGATGAGTAGGGCCCAAGCCAAAACCATGTATAAGTTAGATGAGGCCAATCACTTACATCATCTCTATAAACATCGGCTAAAGATTGAGAGGAAATCATCAACAAAGCTCTTGTTAACTAAAGAAAACTTTAGAGGTAGAAAACGTTGCAAATCTCTTAAGTAGAGAATGAGGAAGGAGGAATCAAGGACCTATGTGATATGAATGTTTCAATACATCAATGTCATCCTAAAAGAGACATACTATCTAGACTAAGGGCAAATCATTTTAGATCAACATCATGCCCAATTGACCTTTGTATCCAACATCAAAAGATTTTATATGACTTTATATGTTTTCTATCTACTAGCAAGGATGGATAGCTTCCTAGGTCTTAATATAAAAGGAGTCAAGGGAGATGACCCATAAGATTTATTTTTTGGTAATCCTACCTTCAATTGGAGCACAAGGAAGTGAGGTTAATTTCAAAAGGGTTAATGATCTCTTCTTGTATGCCAGAATCAATTAGCTCACCAGATATTGAGAAATTACTCAAATGATATTGATAAAGGGATGGGGATTCTAGCTATAAAAATTGGGTTTCACCAATTAAGACAATAAAACCACTAATCTTACATAATAGTCCATCACATTAAAAGGGAGAGGAAATTCAATAGATCTAGCCACAATTTAGTTAGGGAAAAGAGTTGAGATGTCAATTGAATTTACCTATAGGTTGTCTCCCCTTTTTGAGTTGAAATTAGATGCGAATTATAGAGTTAAAGGTAAAGCAATGGATATTTGAAGTAAATCAGAAGTAACAAAGAGATACAAACATCGAACAAAGTCACAATTAGAGATTTGAGCAAAAGATGAGGACTAGAACCCGTTGCTAGAAATTCACGTTGGATTATCGAGACTGTGGTGGTAGGTTGTGTTGGTCCTATAACTCTTGGATAGACAAGTGGTATCTTTTTCAGATTAGGGAGACACACAAGATCCATTGTCAGAAATTTAGGTCAAATTCTCGGGATCATGGTGGTATTTTTCCCTAGTCCTCCGTTTTTTCCTCTTTTGAAATCTGAACCTGTTCATCATTGTTAATTCTGTCAAAATCTTCAATTGTAGCTTTTGAATCAATTTCTTGCACACATAAATAAAGAAAAAGGGGTTTTGGATAGGAGTTTTCCTTAGGTCAAACCCTACTTTAGGAATTAACCTTAAATTATATTGAAGTAGGAAATGTAAATTTTGAGGTAAATGCTGAAAGATGTACCTCAGATTTGCAATGGTTGATGCAATTCTCTTTAGATGTGATCATGAATATTGAATGCAATAACATGACAAACACATAAAAATGAAATCAAACACACATGCTTGCATAAATATTGATGTGACTTTTCTCCACGATTCTTGAAGGATGAAATATTGTTTTGAATGCTTGAGAATAGTTGATAATGAATGCTTGACGAGTGCACGAATGATGGGATATATTATGGATACAAAAATGAATTAATAAGATGTCCTTATATAGGGTACCCTAGATAAATTATCAATTAGGTTGACCTGCAATGATCAAGTATAGCCACAGGGAATGAAACTCATCAGGAAGGGGGAATGCTCACCCATATTTAAAATGGACTCTGTTTAAGGAGGAACAAGGTATCATGGTGCCATGGTCTAGACATTGGTACCACAGTGCCCTTATCCTCCAAAATCAGGACAAGAAGCCACCAAACAAATGGGGCATAGCCTTGGGATGGGGTCCACTCAACCATGTACATAAGTGGCATCAAGTTTAGAGTAAAAAGGGGCCAAACTAGCCTAGGGGAGAATGAAAATAAGACACACTAAAGTAGGAGCACAAATATGAGGTGTGAATTGTACCAGTTACAATTTACGATGCTACATTGGTACATCTAATTCTCAAGGTCAACGTACATAATAATGTTCAGCTTTCCAAAGACACCCTTCTTCCAATAAATTGTAGCAATAAAGTGATAATAATGGAGTTTTCCAAGAAAATCACTAAGGTCCATCTAATTTTGTCTTCCAAACACAAAGAAAGAATAAAATATCCGTTCAACTTAGGATTCTATGAATGTTTATCTATTCAAGTAGCAAAGACAATTGTAGATGAGTTAGAAGCCTTATAAGGATATAAATAATTTTAATCCTACTAATAAGATTAAGAACATAGTGCCAACTATATTTCATAGCCATGAAGCTACACACGAGGAGTTTTTCAGCTAATTTGAAAGTTGATTTTGAAGTAAAAAAGAGGCAATATACAGGTTAAAAACACATCAAATGAGAGAGTATGGTTTTGAGGAGGACATTCTTATTGGAGTAAATAATATTTACTTATGCTTAAGTCCAACTTAGGCATTTATCATCTAATATTGTAGGTTACATTAATATTTGTAGTTGGGTAGTTGTCGGTAGTTGGACTCTACCTACTCTCGCATATGATTGAGACACATATCCATATCACATGATCTCCTACATACCACTGTTGCCTATTTATACAAGGCTATTGTACATTGTACAACTTCTCATATCAATTCATCTTATTGGTGAAATATATTTTTCTCTTTATGAAGGTTATATTGCCGGTTGTGTTTCTAGCAATGGAGTTTTACTCCAACATGGTATGAGAGCAATCTTCCTACATCTCCTTCCCTTGAGTTTGTTTTGAGGTTTGATTTTGGGTGGTTTGATTTGTAGTTGAAGCACTCATCATTTGATTCCCTGAATTAATTGTAGATCTTGTTTACTTTTAGGCGATATATTTACACCATTTCATTTGGTGTGTTTGCATCAGTATTGTTCCAATCAATTGTGATCAATATTCATTCAATGAGACTTAAATTTATATTGGTGTCAATATCATTTAATACAATCAATTTATATTTGGAATTGACATCAATTTATTTTATGATGCTGGTTTAATTTATATTACGACCTATGTCTAGGGTTTCAATTGGTGATTTTTTTTTATTGCACTATTGATTGGCTCATTTAGATCTTATTCCTTGTATGTTATTTTGGTGATTGAAATCTTTATATGGTTTCTTAGATGCCAACAAGTTTATATTTGTGAAAATGACTTGCACTATTGAAAGATCATAGGTTAAGGAACATTCACTTAGTCTTCTTTGATCATTTACTGTAAATGCATATGTGGAGCCTCACCAGACCTATTCATAGATTGGTTAGTTGGTGATATGATGATTGACTTTGAGGTTGATTTGTACTTGCTTAAACATCCTTTTATACTTTCTAAATTGTGTTTAGGAGGAGGTTCGAGAGCAAAACTAGTTTCTTGCCAGTGGATTTTCATTTAGCACTAGAATGAGCCAGTTCTATTGGACGATTTGTATTCAAGTTTGACCGGCGGTGCTTGCTATTTTGGATGCACATAAGCAATGAGATCTTCATTTTTTGTAGGTTTCACATGTGATAGTTGACTAAGGTACCTTTATTGGGTTATTACAAGCTGCGAGTTCTTTTCTTGAGAAGCCCATTTGGTCGAGCAATTTGAAATTAACTTGATGCATAGTATATTGGTTCCTCAATATATTGATCAACTTGAGTTTGTATAAGTTGTAGTGTTTTAGGCAACCCACAAGAAATAACTCGTACAACAAGGGAGGCAAACTTAATTACCTTACAAGTCATGTTTACTGGTTTGACATAGGGAACCTTCCCATTGTTTCTTATTGGTTGATTTATTTTATTTGTTTCAAATTTTATAATATTATAAAGTATCCACAAAAATATTGTCGTTAGGGTTTAGAGATATTTTCGTGAAGAATGGGTTGGTCCCCATGCATATGGTCTTCGGGATTTTTATCCCACATGGTTGACAAGCCTTATTTTTTTTGCACTTTATATGTGGTTTGTTTGCTATGTATGTTGTGAGATCTTAAGAGATCTCAAAGTGAAGCTAGAGGAATATTGAGGAGGATCTTTGTGTGGCGTAGGTTACCTGTGTTGGAATCACTGTTGTCGTTATGCCAAAAGCTCAAGCTGTCAATGAACGCCACAATGACCAAAGACATTGATCCATGGGAGGCGGTTAAGCACATGTCACGAATCCTGAAGGAGATACTAACCAATTGGCCAACAATCCCCCCTCAACAATGACTGAGGGTTCCACAAACTTATTTTAAGGAGACCACAGGGTGACCTCCAGAGATTCAAACTCATAACCCAGTGCTCTGATACCACTTGTTGGAATCATTGCTGCTATTACGCCAAAATCTTGAGCTGTTAATGAACGCCATAGTGGCCAGAGACAGGGATCCATGGGAGATAGTTAAGCACATGTCACAAATCCCAAAGGAGGTGCTGACCGATTCGACAATAAATATAATGTAAGAAAATGGGATCTAAGCTTAGAATGCAAAATTAGAAACTTATTCATTTACCATTTCCTACATTCATTGAGGAATAATCAACTAGGCTGAACTTCAAGCCCTTGGAAGAGTTGGGCACTTGTGATTGATTGTTCCATTTTTTATTGTTGATGATTAGAAGATGATTTAGATGTAAAGGTGCAAGAACTAGGTTAAATAATGCAAAATTGGCAATAATCAACTTTAACAGACAAATGTAGATCTAAAAATTAATTGAGATGTACAAAACTAGAAATGAGATGCAGAGAGGAACCTATGTTTAAAATTTGAGCTAAAGATGGAAAGACATTAGGGCTAGGTGTCCTAATCTTAATAGGTGTCTAGGTGCAAAAAAAAAGGGTCAAATTGGTCTCAAGAGCATCCAAACAGGTTTCTAGTCGAATCTCAAGTCAAAACAATTGGACTATGGTGCTAGGTGCCCTAGTCTAGGTGGACTATGGCACTGGGTACCATAGTCATGAGGAAAGTGGTGCTTGTTCTCATTGTACAAAGTATTTATAACAAAATTGTATAAGAACTTTTGTTTTTGAGTTGTGAGTGTTTCTATGTTTTCAAACTTTGACTAAGACCTATTTCTGAACTTGTAAAAAGAGGGGAAGGTTGTGTTGGGCTATATAGGGACTTTCCTGAGTCAAAACCTGGGTAGGTGTTAACCTCTAATACAATAATGATTACTAGAAAGAGAGCTTACTCTTACATGACATAGGCTAAATCTGAAATGAAATGCTTAAATAGAAATGATTATACCTTTAATTGATGATGCAATGCTCTTTACATAAGTCCTCCAAGTCTTGATACAATAACACGATAAATCATAACAAAAATCCATCATGAGAACATTATTGAAGATAGATTGTTGTAACTTGATGCTCTTTATACTCAAATCTACTCTTAAGGAAGAATATTTAGTCGTGAATTGAAAAGATGAGATGAGATGATCTGATACAATGAAATGAATTAACGGTGATGTCCCAAATAGGGTTCTCAAACTATTTTTTCATTTTGGCCGACCTACAATGGTTGAATCCCAATATTGAGACTAGATTTAATAATATTAAAGAAGTTGAAAAATTAAGTCAATTCGGATAGGGTGTTACCCTCTAGTCTATAATAGACGTTCAATGCTAACCACGAGATTCAGGACATGTGCTTAACTTCCTCTCATGGATCCTTGTCTCTGGTTGTTGTGGTGTTCATTGCTAGCTCGAGCTTTTGGCGTAACAACAATGATGTCCAACAAGTGGTGTCAGAGCACTGGGTTACGGGTTCAAATCCCATGGGTTGCACCGAGGGAGGGATTTTTACCCTCTAGTATGTAACATACGTTCAATGTTGACCTCAGGATTTGGGACATGTGCTTAAATGCCTCTTGTGGATCCTTGTCTTTGGTCGTTGTGGCGTTCATTGACAGCTTGATCTTTTGGCATAACGACAACGATGTCCAACAAGGGGTAAAAAATCAAGGCAAAATCTTGGGGTAGCTAAAAATATGGGCACTTTGTCATAAAACAAAGGTCACCATCACATTCAGAGAGGTTGAGAACCCTAATAATGCTTGTTTATTCATCAAAATCTATGATTATGAAATCTAGGACAATTTTTTTTAAAGGGCACATGGTTTGAGACAACAAATACCGTATAGTCCATATGAATCCGTATGTATGTACCATATTTCAAACATGCCTTCTCCATTCATTGGCAAAAAATTTCACACGCAAGCATGTTTTCAAAAATAAATTCTTAAATTTTGTGCAATAAATTCATTAAATTGTTTGCATAAAAAGAGGTTCAATTTTTTTTTCAAATTGACAGGCAAATCAAAATATTTTGGTAAGTTGTATTGTGTATGTAGGTATTTTGTTAGCACATGTAGGCTGCTTACATTAGCAATTCAACCTTCTTTGCCTGATTTTTTTATTATAAGGGAGAACATTCCTTTTGGAGGAGAATATTCCAAGATCCCCACCAATTTTCATGATTTTTTAATCTAAAGGCAAAATATTCTATTTTGAGGAGAACATTCTAATGAGATCTTTTCAAAGGGAGCATATTCCTTTTTGGGGACAATATTCTCTGCTTGCGTCAACACCAAGCAGGTCACCATATGACCAGGGGCTGATTTTTTTTAGCGCTCAGTTGCCTTTACAAACCCTTTTGGAGCACTTTTAGTAAATCAAGTATAACCCAGGCGTATGAACTCTATTTTTTACAAACAAGATGTCGTTAGAAAGCTAGTTCTGACATTGATCTAAATCTGCAAGTCATTTTTCCAAATCTTGTACATTTATTTGTAATAGGCCTCCAAAGTCAGCCTTTAGTTTTATGCTTACAGAGCCATATCTTTCACACTCAAACTCCATTTTTTGAAAACTAGCTATTGTCAAAAAGCTCTCATACTCCTCTATTTATATTTGTAGTTACTTTTTATAGAAAGTTAACTAGGTACTCAGTGAACTTAGTTTTTATCATTTCTTGATTTTATGATTTCTCACCTTATACAAGTGAAAAAGGGTTCATTTTTCTTGTTGTGGGGGGTAGATCATCATATTTCAGATCCCTATTGTAGTGTCATACATTGTAATTGATAAAATTCACACCTCATGTTTGCGCTCCTAATTTAGTGTCCTATTTCTATTCTCCATAGGTCCATTTTGATCCTTTATACTCCAACCCTGATGCCACCTGTATACGTGAAAATGGATGATGAAAACAATAATATTGAAAGACTAACAAAGATCCAACCACAAAACCCTATCCTAACAATGAAAAGGATCCACCATACACAAATGAAGATACCTAAGATCATGCAAATCAACAAAATAAAACAAAGTATACCATTCACATGTCAAGTAGGGTTTCAATCTCCATTTCTTCCTATCTCCATTGATCTTGTTTGGTATATTTGCTCTTAGATTTTATGTGTGCACAAGAGCTCAACAAAGAACAAAAAATGTGGTTAATAGCTTGATCACAAGAAGGCTTGATTGACGCAGTTATTGTTGGCAATTGACACTCATTTGATTGGTTTCATATGTTGTCATTTATGGTAACATGTTCCGACTTTCATTCTTTGGTTTGGTTGTGCATTGGCAGACACTTCACCGACACCGGCAGGTATCTTCACCGGTAGTAAGGATTCTTTAGGTACCGGCATTAGAGGCCAACATGACTTACATTCAGGATACCGACATAGGAGGTCGACATCATTGGGAGATCCGACAATTGACAATTGACTTTGATATTTATGTATATATGTAATGAGCTGACATGTATATTCATTCTGTTATTATCTATGTAAGCCGACATGAGTCATGAAGGATTGTAACGGTATATAGGTCAGTTGATTAGATCATTTTGTAAAACAATAGGATATGGGATAGGACATGATTGTAATGATTGTAATAAGAGGAATTTTGTAATGCGAAGATTATATAAGAGCTTATTTTGGTAAGGGTTTAGGGTTTTAGAACTGGACAGTCAGAGCTTGAACTGGAACTCTATCACACATAGCAGATGCATTAAATGAGTTCGTTTTTATATTTTCTTATTCAAAGTGACTGTAGTTAGTGAGACTCCTTTGTGATGAGCAGTGTGCTCTAGGCTGTAAGCCTTCCTGCATGTGCAGGCCCCCATATTATGTAATATCTTTTCATATGGCTAGTGGATTGATATTGTGGGTCACAAATCCCACTGTGGTTTTTCCTCTTTGAGTCTTTGAGGTTTTCCATGTATAATTCTTTGTGTTATGGTATTAATTTTTGTGATTGTATTATTGATTTCTTTACTTCTTTCAATTATATATGTACCAGTTTACCAGTTGGTGAATGCATGTTATAAAAAGGTTAAAATTGAACATTCTGGTAGAACACTGATTCACCCCCCTCTCAGTGTTCTTGGATTCCAATAGTTATTAGGGTTGATAATGAAAGATGCATCCTCTTATATAGAGAAGACTATAAGAAATGAAGGGATAAGATTAACAAGTGTAAAGTTAAATGGTTGGCTAGGATTAAAGGGTAGGTAGAGGAAATAATTAAATGATAAAGGAGGTAGGTAAGAGAAGAGTTAAGAGATGAATGACATGTGTCATAGGTAGAAAAGGCTAATGAATTAATTAAATAAATAAAGATTGATTTAATTAATAGAAGAAAGGAGATAATTAAATAAATACAAATATTTATTTAATTAGGAAGGGAATAATTTAAATAAATAATAATATTCATTTAAATGAAAAAATACTAGAAAGGGCTAAAATGAATTAATTAAATAAATAAAGATTTATTTAATTAATAGAAGAATTAGGATCAAATAATTAAATAAATAAAAATATTTATTTAATTAAACAGGACGAATTTAGGTGTCTACATTTTGCCCCTCTTTGAGACAATGCAACTTGTCGCGTTGTCTCAAAGAAGAAAAGAAAAACTGATACAAAGTTGCCCCATGACGGGAATGATATGCCCCCTCGAGAGATTGGATGGAAAATGTTTGAAAAGATTGTAGATAATCTCTTGATAAGAAAGAAAGGCTAGAAAGGACTGATAAGATAGGGCGACAAGGTCACGTAGGAAAAAGACTGACATGGTGAAGAAAATTTGACATGAGAGACTAGGGTTAGGTAGCCTATATGATAGGGCCACACATAAATGTTGGTAGTGGGCCAACATCCCTTGCGGGGATTCGTGACATGGTTTAACAGCCTCCTGTGGATTCTACAAATCTAGTGGTTGTATCGGGCATTGACAGGTCGATTTTTTGGTGCAACGACAACCCTAGTTTGTAACAAGTGCTTGGTCACAGATTCGAATCATGCAGGCCGCAACAAGTGACGCTGTGAGGGGGATTTTTGGCAGTGGGCCAACGCCCCTTGTGAAGATTCATGACATGGTTTAACAACCTCCTATGGATTCTATAAGTCTAGTGGTTGTAACGGGCATTGACAGGTTGATCTTTTGGTGCAACAACAACCCTAGCTTGAAATAGGAAAACATCCTCATTTGCATCCACACACCTAAGAGATTAGAGTGCAAAGAGAGAGCTTAGAGAAGTCAGAGCAATCAACAACGATGGATAGAGTTCACAAGTTCGATTGAGTCTGGCGATATCAAAGACCATACGACATGGGTGAGCCGATAAGTACCTCGAAGCCTCTTTTGTATGTTTTTGCATTTAATGTTGTATTTATTGCATGTTAGAGTATATTAGCAAAAATGCGAAAGTGATGTTTTGCACTGCAAGCGCATCTAGGTCAGTGCCAGGTGCGTCTAGGTAGGATAGGTATGTCTATGTTAGGTATGGTCGCGTATGTGCACGTAATTGCATCTAAGTTTAGATTATGATGCGTCTATGCTGAGAAGGCACGTCTATGTCAAGGGGGCGCATTTGTGAAAGACAAGCATGTCTATGTAGAACAATGGTGCATCTGTGATGTATAGGCACATTTGGGACAAGAAACCATGTGTAGGTGTGTTAAAACCACGTCTGCATTGTAAAAATGTGTGTGTGTCTAAGTAGGCTAGAATTGACAGTTCTGTGATGAACATGCGCTATCAATTGGATAAGCTGCTGAGAGGATACACTCAAGTAGGTGCCCTAGGGAAGACAACTGAGAGATAGGCTAGAATTGACAATTCTATGATGAACATACATTGTCAATTGGATAAGCTGCTGAGATGATACACTCAAGCAGGGCCTCGAAATAAGATCAAGTGCAATGTGATGAACATGTACACTAGGATGCAACACCATGTGATAGACATAAGCACTAGGATAGAAGTAGCACTATGTGATAGACATGAGTACCACTAAGATTGAAGTAGCACTATGTGATGAACATGAGTACCACTAAGATTGACATGATTTATTGGATTGGATGTAGGACTACTTGCCCCAGATAGAGTCATAGGAGAGATTCCTTGTGACATAGAGGTTACAAATAGAGTTGACCTTTGAGGAGCGCACAACAGTAGAGGCTATGGGATTGAGACACATCATGTATCTTCCTGAGATTCAGGCGAACAAAGGATTACTGAGTGCTCGAGCAGAGAGATGGTGCTCTGAGACTTGTTTGTTTCATTTCCCAACTGGCGGGATGTTAGTCACTTTAGAGGATGTTTATAAGATCTTGAGTATACCGATCCACAATGAGATGGTGCCGTATGATAGGGAGGGAGACAGGGATCCATTGAGACAGGTTTTTGTTGACCTAGAGTTGGAGATGAAATCGGGTCATGTCAGCTGGGAGGTTATGCTATCTACTAGACATAGACTACCGATAGTGGTTGGAGGAGTGATTAGTGGCTACCTTTGTCCAGACAGGGCGACACAAGGTATGGCTATTGGCTAGTGGAAAACTCTAGAGACACTGGTGACACAACACACTAGGTATGCATGGGGTCCATGTGTATTGGCAAACTTGTATCATGAGCTTCACCAGTTCGTGTATCTCGGTGGTTGCAGTCTAGGTTGCGAGGTTACTCTGTTACAGGTTTGGTCATGTGAGCACATTGCAGTGACTAGGCCGGTGCATTTTAGAGGGAGAGGGCATGGACAGTCCTATGCACATTTGTAGAGTATGATCACTTCCCAACTATAGATTGGGAAGGTGGACTATAGGAGATAAGTGATAGATGACATAGATAGTGTCATATGGAGACCCTATCTTGACTGTGAGGATTGGAAGAGGATGCTACAAAGCTTCCCTATGTCTTTAGGAGTAGGTATTTGATCAGGTAGACACCGTTATATTGGATAGACATCTGATTGATAGAGTATGCTGGAAATTTGGGTGACAACAGAGGATGCCTAGGGGATCTGGAGAGTTTGCACGGAAAGTATAGGAGTAGGCTCACTAGGGGCCGATTTTGTCTTATGATGTTGTGGTTGCACAATTTAAGTAGTTAGTTCCTATGCCTTGGGACCTACATAGGGATGTGGTTGACATAGGCATAGATGCAGAGTATGTAACCTATCTTGCAACACATCTAGTACCTAGGTTGATTGATGGAGGAGAGGATCCACAGGGAGGTAGGCCACCGAGACCACCGAGGGGTAGAGGAGGAAAACTCCTATAGGTTGGAGAATAGGTACATGGACAAGTACCAAGGAGAGAGACATAGGGACAGGGTGGAGAGGAGGAGGAGGAGGATGAGTTGATAGCGCTACGAGAGATTGCAGCGACACAAGACGATGAGATTGATGATATCGAGAGAGACATGACTCAATTAAGGCAATAGTTGGCAGAGATGTAGAGGGAATGAGATCAAGCCATTCAACAATATACAGTCGTAGAGGAGGCACTAAGGACAAGGAGAGTAGCAGGGGAAGGGGATCATGGAGCAGGTTATACTTATGTCCTACGAGTAGGGGAGAAGATTGGATACATGAGAGACCTATATTATGTAATAATTCCTCAAGAGCTTAGGGTAGGGAGCTACATGAGAGCTTCTCAGATGATGACCATAGGGAGAGACAGGAGGCAAGCATCCAGTGGCGGGGTCATGGGGCCACCGACACCACTAGGAGGTGATCCTTGAGCAAGGACTTTGAGAGCTCAAATTCCTTTGAGGCCAGCCGACTCTGAGGGAGGGTCTTCATCATAGCTCTCTTGGATCCATTTTGTATCAGTTTTTGTATGATGATGTAGACACCTTTGGGTGATTTTGTAGCCATATGAGATATTGACATCATTTTATCATGACACTTATTATTTTTTGATATGTATATGAGATGATCCATCCTTGCGTCAGTTATATGCATGTGTTCCTATGTGATGTTTCTATATGATTTTATGATTATGTGATGCAATTCCATGATACTATATGATAATGCATGTTACATGTTTATTATGATGTTGTGATGCTTATAATGCTTAATGTGATGAATATGTACATGATGGAATGCAACATATTTTTGTTTTTTTGGGGGGTTTATATGCAAATGAGTATATGGTAATGATATGATATGATTATTTACAAGATGAGATGCATGATGTGTTATTATTTTGGCATTTTGTGTTTTATATGAGAATGCAAATACTAACCAATGATATATGTAGGATGTGATGCTATTGTGATATCTATATGTATGTATGAAATGAGATATGTGATGATGCAGGTGCAAACTAAATGGAATACAAATATTTTTTTTTTGCGTGTCATTATACTCAGTCATGTGATAGTGGGCTACACAGACTCAGGGAAGGACAATGGAGGACAATCACAAAAGGAGGATGAAAGATAGAAGATAGAAGATATGGAAGTGAAAGAGCTTCTTGTGCTTTATCATCATTGAGATCTATTATGGCAAATATGTTATAACAATCGAGGTATAGGTTCGACCCAGAAAGTCATTGTACCTGTTTGCATGGAGATCAGACAGTCGCAAACAAGGAATGCCCCAGTTCACACTAGACTCGCAGTGTCTTCATATCCTTGGACAAGTCATAGCATTACTAAGAGATAATCCATAGACAACAAAATAGGTGAACATATCCCATTATTGCCTTTCTAGTAAAAAAAATCTTGGAGATAGAATCTCTAGTTAGAGACATCCTAGAAAAGCTAAAAGACATGTCACCAAAAGAGATAAAATCAAAAGAAAACTAGGACTTGACACCAACATACAATGAAATCTTCAAGTTATTTGTGTTTCTTGCCACATATGCTAACATGTTTTATTTGGTCACAATGTTGTCATCCTGATAAATGACAGATCATGTTGAAAACCATGTTGTTGCCAAAGTCTGCTGAAAGATTTGGTTTGTTGAAAGCCCATTGCTGCTTGTGTCTCATGTGAAACTAACTGAATCCATGAAACTCATACTTTTATTGTGAAGAAGATCATAACTTTATTGCGGATTGGCGATGCAAGTGATCTTTTATTGCGAATTGTGTGTGAAAAGGAGGAATGAAAAGATGATGCTCCTCAAAACATGCGATGCTTAGGGTACCACTTCCATCACTAGATTTAGGATTTTGCCCCAGTTATAGATTGGACATGATTTATTATGGAAGAAAGGTTGAAAAGGGAAGGGTTTATTATGAATGGCTAACCAATCTTAGGTAGATCAATAACAAGACATGATGAGAATGGGTAAGTTTATTATGGATGGATAGGTTGTGAATGTGTGCAAAGTGAAAGGATGAGATTGAATCCTGAAGGAGGGAGGAACAATGTCTCTACACATGGTGTCGGTAGCCTGGTTTTCACCATGGTACTTGCCCAGGGCACCACCGAGGTGGTTTTCACCATTGGATGAATTTATTTCTCTTTACTTTTTTTTTTGATTTTTTCAATTTTGTGTCACAAGGCGCCTGTTTGCCAGGTTTTCACCAAGTAATGTTTTTTTTTTTTTTTTTTTTGATTTTTTTATATTTTTGATATTTGAATTAAGATATTCTGAAAATCTATGTGTAAAACCCGTGAAGGTGCATGCTATTAATTGGATCTTCCAAAGGTTCTCCATCTGGTGTTGAAAGTTGACATGCACCAGATCCATAGACTGTTGCAATGACGTAAGGACCAAGCCAATTTGGTTTAAATTTTCTTTTCTTTTCTCGATCTTGCTAATTTTTAGGATTCTCTCTCAATACTAAGTCACCTATCTTAGATGTATGAGGCTTTACCTTATGATTGTAACTATGACTCATTCTCTCTTGATAAGCCTTAAGATGATTAAAAGCAGTTTGTCATTGCTCATCCAATAGTTCCAGTTCCTGTAAGCGAGAGACCCTGTAGTCTTCATCATTGATTATATCACGTAAAGAAACTCGCAAGGATGGTAACTCGACCTCAATAGGCAAGATAGATTTGACACTATAGACAAGTGAATAAGGAGTGTCTCCAGTAGGTGTGGGATAAGCCCAAAGTGCGGGATTGAGTTGGATGTGCCAATTTCGACCAACGTCATCAACTATCTTTTTGAGGATTTTGAGAATGGTTTTGTTGGACGCTTCTGCTTGAACATTACCTTGGGGGTAGTATGGAGTGGAGAAGAGGTGGTTAATATGGAAGCGATTACAAAGTTCATGAACATCTTGATTTTTGAAGGGACGTCCGTTATCTGTGATAATAGAAAGTGGGACACCATATTGGCAGATACTGTAGTTGAGGATGAATGTAGCAATCTATTTTCCAGTGACTTGGGTAAGAGGGATGACTTCAATCCATTTTATGAAATATTTTGTGGCAATGATAATGAATTTATGGCCATTGGAAGAAGGAGGGTGAATCTTGCATATGAGATCGAATCCCCATTGACAAAAGGGACAAGGAGTTGTGATCGGTTGAAGTTCCTGAGATGACGCATGAATGAGGTCTCCATGGATATGACATTGCTTACATTTCTTGACAAACGGATATGAGTCTTTCTCCATAGTGGGCCAGTAGTATCCAGTCCTGATAAGTTTCTTGGCTAAGGCTAGACCACTAGAATGGGCACCACATATACCTTCATGAACTTCTCATAACATAATCTGAGCTTCGTCACTTTCTAAACATCTAAGAAGAGTTCCATCTAGACCTCGACACTAAAGGGTATCAGCTAAAATGACATAGTGAGAAGATTGACAGATGAAAGTACGACGCTGCTTGTTGGAAAGGTTGGGGGGAAATGTATTGTTATGCAGGTATATAAAAATGGCACCGTACCAAGGGGAATCGGGACCAATGACACATATCATCTCGACGGGAGTAATCTCATACGAGGGAACCAAAAGTTTATCCACCAAGAACTCATAGCGAGTCTCATTTTACGGTAGATCAATCAATGAAGCAATAGTAGCCATGACATCTGCAACTCTATTGTTATCTCTTGGAATCTGCTCAAAGATTATCTCTGTGAAGTATTGTTTGAAGTCATCTACCATTTTATTATAAGGCAATAATTTTTCATCTTTTGTTTGGTAGTCATCATTTGATTGATGAGTTACAAGTTGAGAGTCCCCAAAAACATGGAGTTCTTGGATCTTCCACTAAACCGCAATTTGTAAACTTGTTGTTAATGCCTCATACTCTGCTATGTTATTGGTGCAAGGAAATGACAATCAAAGGATTTAGGAATAGAATCCCCTTGAGGTGTGATAAAGAGGATGCCAACTCTTGCGCCATGCTACATGTATGAACCATAAAAGTAAAATTCCCAAGGCTTTGTGTGTGTCACCGTGAGAATGGATTCATCTGGAAACTCTGAAGTCATAGGAGTATCATCAATCATAGGTGCATTTGCTAGCTGATCTACAATAGCTTGTCCCTTGATGGATTTTCTGTCGACGTAATCAACTTCAAACTCACTTAAAATCATAACCCATTTAGCTAATCTACCAGTGAGTGTTGCCTTATTAAGAAGATATTTTAGTGGATCTGTCCTTGCAATGAGCTTAGTTTTGTGAGTTAGCATGTAATGTCCTAATTTCTACGAAGCAAAGTCTACGACCAGACACACATGTTCAATTACTCTGTAATTAAGCTCATACCCAACCAAGGTATGGCTGATATAGTATACTACTCTTTCCTTGCCTTCATTGTCCTGTTGCGCCAAGAGTGCCCACAGTGCTATTTGTATGGCTGATATGTGGAGCAATAGGGGTTTCCCTGGAATTGGTGGCATCAAAACTGGTGGATTTAGGAGATAATATTTAAGTATCTGAAAAACCTACTGACATTTATCATCCCACTTGAACTTGATGTTTTTGTGGAGTAGGTGCTGAAAATGATGACATTTATCTGCAAATTGAGCAATGAATCTTAGTATAGACTGGAGTCTACCTTGTAGAGACCAAAGTTGACTGATATTCTTTAGTGGTGGCATTTCTAATATAGCTCCAACTTTTGCTAGATCAGCTTCAATCCCTCTCTTTGAGACAATGTATCCAAGGAGCTTCCCGAAGGTTACTCCGAAGACACACTTCTCAGGGTTTAATCTAACTTTGTATTTTTCTAACCGATCAAAGACCACTAAAAGGACTTCCAAATGTGCTTCTCTTTCTAATGATTTACCTAGGAGGTCGTCAACATAATATTCCATGGTAACATGCATAAGATCATGAAAGATGGTAGTCATAACTCTTTGGTATGTAGCACCTGCGTTCTTTAGTCCGAAGGGCATGATGTTCCAGCAGAAAGTTCCCCAAGGACAAGTAAATTCTATTTTGTGTTGATCTCCAGGTGTGATTTTTATTTGGTTGTACCTGAAAAATCCATCCATCAAAGATAACATTGCATGACTAGCTATAAGATCCACTATCAAGTCAATATTTGGCAACGAAAAATCGTCTTTAGGACAAGTTTTGTTGATGTTTATGAAATTTGT
This sequence comes from Cryptomeria japonica, assembly GCF_030272615.1. Lineage (NCBI taxonomy): Eukaryota > Viridiplantae > Streptophyta > Pinopsida > Cupressales > Cupressaceae > Cryptomeria > Cryptomeria japonica. Next base: position 924,397,131 of record NC_081409.1, on the reverse strand, counting down.
ACATATTTTTATGTTGCGATCTGGCTTGCTGACAAGTACTAAATTAAAGATCCTTCGAGGTAATCAATTGGTCTTATGAATCCAACATCTAGTAGTTTCTCAAGTTCTACCTTTACTAATAATGCCACTTGCAGATGCATTTTCCTTTCACTGGCTTTGCTCCTGGTGTAACTGTTAAATGATGCATTACTAGATCAGGGTCTAATCCAGGCATATCCGCATATGACCATGCAAAATTGATTTGTCGTTCTATAAAGAAACTTATAAAATTCGGTCTTTCTTTTTCTGTCAGATATTGTGCTAACAATATGTTGTGTGGAATCTCTTATGTGCCAATGTTTGTCTTAATCGTTTCCTCCACCAACATGGATGTTTTTTTTTCATATGATGCCATTAGGAGAATGTCAAGCCTTCCATCTTCAGGCGCGTTAGAAAGGTTTTCACCCTCAGATATGTCCTTTCTTTTTACCTTTTTAGATTCACACAACGCCATAGTGTGGTTTTCACCATAAGACCCATGATTTATTTTTATTTTTATATTTTTACGACTAGAAGACCCAACACCCTCACTGAAGTATGCCATGCTATTGAGTTCAATAGTGTATCTTGCTTTATTTTCCCCAAGAGGAAGATCATCTCGTATGCCCAAATAGTCTATGAAAGCATCATTGTTCTCAAATGTGTCTAGTTGTAAAGGTCCTTTTTGGTCCCAATCAATGAGTTGTGGGTGAACGAGGGGAAGGCCATCGGTGTTTTCAAAATCAACGAGAGTAATGGTAAAGACACAAGTGTCTTCAGGTATGTCAAGGTAATTATCAAGATCATCGCTAACACTCTCCTCATCTATCTCAATCGTAAAAAAATCCAAATTGACATCACTAGAAGTGCATTCAGGAATGGGAGTCCTCACTCTACGCAATTTTGACCTAGAACCTAGAAACGAGGATTGTTTGGGATCCTCAAAAGTTTTTTCTTTATCATTCTTTTCTTGTGATGTAGACTCTGAAGTAGTTTGACCAATCCTATATTTTCTGTTGAATTCTTCTTCTTTTGTGGGTTCACCTTTGCTTCTCTAGATTTGTGAGTGCCTAATCTGAAGGGTATGAAACCAAGTCCTTTGGAGCGCTGATTTTTGAATGTCAATTTTGGTTGCAAAGGTTGAATAATACCTTCTTTTCTTAAGCCAAGAGGGCTCTTACCATCATATCCAAATTTTTGCAAGAATTTGAATCCGTTGCCATATTTCTCACAAGGTATCTTGATGTGATCTTGTGTATCTTCTTCAGGTAATTTATAAAGCATTTTGTATAAGTCCTCTTCTTCCATCTCACCCCACTTCTTGAATATAGTAGGATCCCAATTTAGTGTAATGATAGATACTTTTTTAGAAGGATGTGGTCATCCCTATTCTTTTGGAGAATCCATTACTTGTCTTAGGTACATAGTTTGATTTAGAGTATACTCGGCCATGCCTTTGTCCTGATATTTCCCTTTAAGATCACCTTGTTTTTATGTTGAAGGTTTTAATGATTCAAGATCAACATATGGGGATGATGGAGTTGCTTCTCTATGTATTGATATTACTGTTTCCAACTTTGGCTGCAGGTTATTGCAATATATGAACGGATTTAGATCACCATTAACGGTCACTTCAACTCTATTGTGTGGGAACTTGATACATTGATGATATGTAGAAGGATAGGTGTTGGCATTATTGGCATTAGGTTGTCATTGATGTCAACTGGGTTGGCATGGTCACCAACGAGTAAGTAGTAGTGACTGGTATGGGTGAATCAGGCAGAAAGGTATGTTACCGGTACACATGAAATGCATCATCTACCGGTGAAGAAGAACCACCGGCAAGGCAAAGCAAGCAAGGCAAAGAAGAATTGAAGGATGTGAACTAGTATACATAGAGAAGCTTAATGCTGTCGGTAAATGGACTGAGATGTTGGACCAACATCTTTGATGGAAGGCCAAGTTGATCCACTGATAGAGAAGAGGTCAATAGGTATGAAGGACCACCGGTGAAGGTAGTTTATATCGGTAAGGTGAGTTGAAGGGGTAGTCAATCTTGGTTGGTGAAGGATGTCAAACCGACATAGAAAACCAAGCATATGATGCAGGAGCATCCCTGGTCGATGAGCAATCTTGCATCAACCAAAAAAATATTTCCTTTTAGTTTTGTTCTTGTTTAGTTCTTTGTGCATTTTTCTGTATTCTTACTGGTATGTACCGATAGTTGCTTGTTATTCGTGGAATATCTTATTTTCAGTTTCCAGATGGTTTCATGTGCTTGATTCCATATTTTTAGTTCATTTGGGTTCTTTTCCCGTTAGTTATCGCTTCTGGTTGACCATTTCTTGGTTCTAGGACAGTTCTTATGCTTACCGGTCTTGGGTCTTGTTCGATGTTATTTGGCATGTGGCTGACCATCCTTCTGAACCACATCACTTGGTTGTTATTTTTCGGAAAGATTTCTTAATTCTTAGGGCCGACCTAATTGCACATTTCATTTTCCTACATTGGTGAATGTAATCTTATGAGGCCGACCCAGAAGTGTTTCAGTGGGTATAAATATGTTATCATGTATTCATTTGTAGGGGCAGAGGAAGTAGAATGAAGAATAAGGATTGATATTCGCATATAGTGATCCGGTTGATTCTTAGTCCTGGTGGGATTGTATCTGGCTTGAAGCCTCCATGTCACCGGTTAATTACCGGATGTTCTTTGATGATAATATGATGATTGCCAGAAGATTACCGAAAGTTATAAGGCTTTAATATGATCTGTTTATGTGAATTTGTTATGTTTTGTTGCTGCTTTCATTGTGTCTCTTTTGCTGCATAAGACGGTTGACTCTTTTGAGGGTTTTTACCAGTTATGGCTGCATCAAGTGGTATCGGAGCTGGTTATGGATTGGTTGGTGGAAGAATTGTTTGTGAACATTGAGGCATTCCTTGAGGTGGATAGATCATTGATTAGAGGCAGGTTTTACGTGTTCAATAGATTGTTGAGGGGAGGCAATTGAAACTAGTAGTCAGATCACCGAGTTGAGGTAGTTCACTAGAGTGGAAGAAGAGATGCCGCTGAGGAGGACAAACCCCCAGAGGGTAGAGCAGATGATGGAAGACTTCAAGAATGAAGTGAGGAATGAAACCCAAAATGTTTTGGCTGGTTTGTAGAGAAACCCTGATTCTGAGGATGAATATGAGGAAGTCGGTGAAGAGCTTGAGGAAGTTGAAGGGTCGAAAGATGAAAGAGAGGAAAGATTTTTGAGAGCAGTGGTGCAAGCAAGTAAAATTCATAAAGTTGAGGTTTCCAAATTTTTTGGAACACTGAACTCAAAAGATTTGATCGATTGGATCAGAGAGTTGGAGGACTACTTTAAGTTTGAGGATGTCAAGGAACCATAGAGAGTCCAGTTAGCACAGACCAATTTGAAAGGGCATGCTACCTTGTGGTGGAAAGAATTGCAGAAAGACAAAGTGGAGAATGGTGAATTGAAGATCACTCGGTGGAAACAGATGGTTGCAATATTGAAGGCCAATTACATATTGGGAGACTATGAATTGGAACTCTTCAAGAAGTTGCAGAACCTGAAATAGAGAAACGTGACGGTGAAGGAATATACCGAGGAATTCTACAAGGTGGTGATTAGATATGGACATAGAGAGATGGACATAGAAAAGGTGGCGAGGTACATTAATGGACTTACTTTTAACATTCAAGATGAGATGACTATGTTGAAGGTTTCCACAGTTGAAGAAGCTTACCAGTATGCTTTGAAGGCTAAGGAGAAGATGAGAAGAAGACAACCAAATAAGGGAAATAAGAAATTCAAGATGAGTGATAGCATGAAGAAATCGGTTGAAGAAGAGGAGTCAAAACCTAAGTGGAGTAAGGAACTGAAACAAAAGACATCGAGGAAAGGTAGCAACAGTACCGATAGAGGATTTCCTAGCAAATGTTTCAAGTGTGGAAAAACCGAACATAGATCCTATGAGTGTAAGCAAGGGATGCCAAGAAGTTGTGTGGCAAGTGAAGAACCAGATGGTACCGGATCTAACTGTGCACTAGATCAAGGAGAATCCCTTATGTTTAGAAGAAAGGATACCAAATCCACTCTTAGGAAGAGTCTTTTCTGGACTGTATGCAAATCAGGTGGTAAGTGTTGCAAAGTCATTGTAGATAGTAAAATTATTGATAATTTAGTATCTAAGGAGATGGTTGTGAAGCTTGGGTTGAAGAGGCTTAAGCATCCTTGTCCTTATGAGGTGAGTTGGTTACAAGATGATCAGAAGATAGAGATAAAGGAGCAGTGCTTGGTGAGTTTCAATATTGGGCCTTTCAGAGATGAAGTTTTATGTGATGTTGTGTCTATGAGTGTTTGTCATGTCTTGTTGGGAAAACCTTGGCAGTATGATATAGAAGCTATTTACGATTGTAGAAGAAACCTAGTTACTATTGAAAAGGATGGACATAAGTTCACATTGATTTCTTTGAAGGAGAAAGAGGAGGTGAATAATCTGAGTCCCGAGAGAAGTTGCAATACTGAGAAACTAGCGCTAGAAGTTATAACGGAAGGTTTGATAAAACCGGTTGCAGAGGTTATACTGAAGGGTTTGAAGAAAGATCTGATAGAACTATAATACCCTAAAAATGGTCATCTAAACCATGAGCCCCTAATCTCGACAACGTCACCAAGGTCCTAACCAAAGGCAATTAAATCAATCTTGAGCACACAATTAATTTCTAAAATCATCAAATGTCACATGGCAAATTAATCAACCAATATTAATTAAATATTTATTTATTTAATTAAATCATTCCAAGTAAATCATTTTAAACAATTATCTTATTTATTTTATTAAATATCCTAGCATATTTAATTAAATAAATCAATTTGCCATTAAATTATCAAAAAGAGGAATTAATTTAATTAAATAAATCAATTGAGCACAAATCTTAAAAAATGAAAATAAATTAAAAAAAGGAATTAATTGACCAAAAAAGAATTAAAAATTTGAGAAAAGAAATCAATTAGAGATAATCTTGAAAAATAAATTAAAAATTGATAAATAATCTCAGAGAAAGCAATTAAAACAATTAAATATTAAAATTGAATGAAATAGAGAATAAATCAGTTTTTCTTGATTTTATCTTAATTTTAGTTCAATTTCCTTTAAAACTGAGAAAAGCATCCAATCACATCAATTCACTTGGATTGTGCTTCCTCTTGGAAAATCTTGACCGCTCATCATCATTTGATCTCAGCTGTTGGTTTCTTTCTGAATTTTCTATAAATTCAGGCTCTCATCTCTCATTTTTTCTCTAGATTCATTGAGATATATTGCATATTAATTATTTCATATTGATTAAATCATTTAGTTTAATATTGCATCCATCTAGCATTAATATCATGCTCATATAGATTAAAATCCTTCGTCTTGGTGTAGTCTAGTCACTAGATTGCTTATACAAATCTGAGAGCAATCTTATACTCACATCTTTTAGAAGGCAATGGGTTGATTTGTTATGGTTTTTCATATTCATGTTTATATCTGTCTAACCATACATGTAATGACTTAATTGAAATGTTGTGCTTACAGATACAGGTCCACTTTTCACACACACATTTCTGGCGCCCACCGTGGGGTAGAAAACTACTTTTTCTGCCTCAAAATCATTTTTGTTTATCTGCAAGTTTCGTCCGTATAACCTCTGCAAAATATCATACGAGCAGTTTCACTACATCACATGATATTATATTGACACTTGTAGTTTCTCGTACGAAACAAGATCATATCCTTTACATTGTCGTACGAATCAGAATATTCACTCGTATGACATATTGATTCTTTTATACTCTATCGTTCTATGTTGATTTCTAACTGGTATGACACACTGCTTATGCTATCTTTTGTCGTTCTGTATTGATTTCTAACTCATACGATAAAATCGTTCTGTCGTTCTATTTTATGAAGATTGTCGTATGATTCTGTGTTCTGATAGATTAAAAATAGATTACCTTTCAGGATTTTTTGCTTAAATTTTGATTATGCTAACGCTGACCCTGAATTGTCTTCTGTCTGCCTGAGATTTTTACAGCCTAACCAATTTCTTGTAGGATGCTTGTCAAAGAATTTATCAATCAAACATACGTCTGTCAAAGAATAAAACCAACATGATTACTAATGTGTTGTTTTTGCAGGTTGCCTAAAGAGAAAATCGACCAAATATTGTGTATTCTTTAAATTCATTTTTAGGCACTTAAATTGCTATCTGGTTAATGAACAAATCTGTCTTTCATGTTTTCAGAAAAATCTAAGAGGTAGGAGAGTATGCTCTTGTCTTTTACAGACAATCAGAAATCTAGACCCTTGAATCTTTTTCTAAGTTTTGAGATTTGTGTACCTTTAGCGGGCTTGTCACAGTGGGAAAAAGTAATCACCCTATGAGAATGACCCAAGTGAGTACAACTGGACCTGAGCATTCCAACTCACTATAACAAATAGGTCTCTGATGATTAAAGTCTCAGAGGATGGTATTATTTGAGTTTTCTCTTTGAGATCACTCATATCGGGCATTTTGTAGGGCCTCACGGTCTCAATCACGTTTACGTGACTACAACTTGTTTCGGTACCTTGTCGGGCTATAGGCCTCAATCATGCTTGCGTGACTTCAAGGGGTAATTTCAAATGGAATTCTTGATTAAGAACTATAAATTAGAAGCTACCCAATTCACCTCCGAAAGGTTGATAATCTTTGTGCAAGAGAGATAGTAACTCTCCCAAGACACTTGCCATATCATGCCCACATTAGCATTTGGAGTCGGCTAATACGGTGTTGAGAATCCATTGCGTGAGACTCATCGGCCGTATTTTGATTAGCTATTGGGTGTGTACCTAAGTCAGCAAGCAAAGGTTTTCTTCTCTAAGCCAACTTCCATAGGGTTAGCGTGCTGTGATTGAATTATTATATATCTTGCGTGTTTTCTTTGTTTTCATCCTTGAAACTGAAACTGAAATACTAAAACTAGAGAAAACAATATCAAACAACTCAGTGATAAACTCTGCCCGTGTCAAAACTAGTCTATCTTGGTCAAGAATCAGTCCATCTCAGAATTGGTTATACTCAGTTGTCATACCCAGTCATTGAAAAACTCAGAATTTTTAGTCTCTGCTCTGTGAACAGTCGTATAAGTTTGGTAAATTGTCGTCCTGTACAATATCCCATGTCGTACGAGTCTACTAAAGTGTCATCCTAAGGTCAATCCTATGTTGTACAAAACCCAACAGTCTGTCGTTTAAAGCTAAATCCTGTCGTACGAAACAAAACTGAACAAAATCATTTGTCGTCTGAGACCTACCCATTTGTCGTACGATACTAGGCAACAACTTGTATGAAATAAAACTGTCATCATCCTAAACCTGTTATACTGTCGTATAGTTTCAGAAATTCTGTCGTATGGGTCTCTGATTTTGCTAGTCCAGAATAGTCAAACCTATCCAAAACAGTCTACAGCGAGCCTAAAATTGGTTATCATCCTCCTGAGCATAAACAACCTTGATAGTGTACCTCTGCCGTTGTGTTGCACGATTTTGTCGATCATCTTTAAGCTAGTTCCAACATCTTATCAAACCTAAGTTAACTTGGATAACATCTTACACAGGATAGATCATTCCTGAAACCAGACCAGATCTTAAGTTACTTCTCTCAATCACTACGTTAAACGAACTACTAGCTACAATTTGATCTTGACTTTTGCAACACATCTCGCTCTCGATCCTGTCGGTTAAAAATTCTTGTTCAAACCAAAAGCTCTTCTAATTTTTTTGACAAAAGTAAGAATCTCATGGATACCTTAGCTCCAATTCCCATGGCTGCCTATGCTCAAATGCTTCAAGATATAAAGAAAGAAATATATGACATGGAAATCCAACAAAATAGATCAATGACTCCATTTGAAAAACAAATGTAAGATATCAAGTGTGAGAAACTTCAAGAAGTGCTAAAACGATTATGTGATTTGATGATCAAATACCAGCAAATGATTGACAATCAAAAGCCAATCTCAAACAAGCTCACAAGACACCTTCACCAAGACATAAAGACATTTCCTCCAAATATTCCCTAGATAGACAATTTATGCCTTTGGGGCAATCTATTGAATCAGCTTTGGAAGAACTTATTAAGAAAAATCTTATCATATTACCTAAAAAGACCACATGGGGATGGGAATTTATGAGTAAGTATTGTGCATATCATAGACAAAATGAACATAAGACTTCACATTGCATAGAATTAAAACATAAGATTCAAGATCTCATTGATAATGGTGTCATTGAAATTGAAGATCCTGATGACTCACCTAAAGAAAAAGAAGGAACTATTTCTAAGAATGATCAAAATCATGAACCTATGTCTAGCAAGGCTCCATATGTAGCCTCCATCCCTTCCATGATGCCTTCATCTCCTAAAACTTCTCAGCAACAATCCATACCATCTCCTTCAAACAATAAAACTTCTCATGTTTACCTTCAAGGGCTATCTCCTATGGAAATCCAAGGTAATGCCAATATTGATACAATTTCCTCTAAAGATTTAAAAATCCCAGATCCTATGCCATCATGCACTCCAATTCCAAATGTACCCACTCTAGAGAGTCCCACTCAAAATGCTTCCCCATCATGCCAAAATATGGAGACCTTCCAAGAATCCCCTATGCCTATGAAAAATCCTACCCCTTCCTTAGAAGTGACTCCATGTCAAGAGTATAATCTGGAAAATAAAAAAATAAGTCCTACCATAAATCAAGATCAAGACACCCAAACTCCTCAATCCCATTTAATGATTGAAAAAGATCCTATTCGCCTGGAATCCCATGATGATCCCCTTATACCTTTCCATTTCTTCTAGGATGATCCCTTTCCATCTCAAGAGCAAATAATCCTTTCAAATCCCATTCTTGATCCACTTCCTAAGCAAGATCATGATGCCTCTTCTACCTTTTCAAACAATCCTATTCAAAATGAAGAGTCAAACACCCTTCCTACTCTATCCAATGGTCCTCTTCCATGTCAAGATCAAAGTATCCCTTCATCTCCTTGTCATAATCCTCCATTTTCACCTCAAGGATCCATCATGCCTACAAATTCCTCTCGTGATCCTAACATTCCTTGCATTCCACCTCTGTCTCATAATGGACTCGCGCCTTCTTTCCAAAGCAAAGTGTATCCCACAAGTCAAAATATTTATAAAGGCAAAGGGGTAGATCTCCCCAAGCAAGAACCCCTCCATATTAAAGAAAATATTAAAGGTCATGGCCTTAGGGATATTTCTCAAGATGTTGGTATCTCTCATAAATCCTACATTTCTCTAGTTAAATCCAAATACATGCCCTCTCCTTCGCACCTTCCATCCATTCTAGGTCCCTATATCCCTCCATCCCTTATGCGGGATCAACAAAGGCACACATCTTCAAGTACCTTCCATCCATCTAAAAGACCTCCATATCATTCCTATCTATCCACGCATCTCCCTTCAAGCAATTTGGATGCCAAGCATAAAAGTCATAAATCAAGCAATCCACATTTATTCAAGGATCAACATATCCCATCTAATCAACATGTCAAAACAAAGCAAAATATGATGCAAAAATAAAAATAAAAATACAAAACGCCACAAAGACCCACAAAGAAAGAAGAAAAGTCAAAAGTTATATGGGTTCCTAAGGCACTTGTACAAGAAATGCGCTCTAAGGAACTACAAAAACATGAAAAATAAAAAACGATGTGGATCCCTAAGTGGCTACTTGAAGCACAACAATCTAAAGAAAAATCAAAATTGGCATCCAAAATTGTTGTTCCTCCATCCAAACCTTCTGAGTCTATTCCTCCATCACCTCCTTTATCCATTTTTGGTTCTTATGCTCCAAAATCTGTAACCTTTCCTCCATCCAAATCTCAAAATCTGAGATTCACTTCTCCTCCATATGTCCACCATCCCTCAAGGCATGTGCCAATGTTGATCTTTCCAACATTTCCATCTATCCATACACAATTCTTCCAACATCCCATCCATTATCCAACACCTCTTTTTCACCCTTCCATCCCTCTTATCCAATCCTTTGCATAAATCCTTGCCTTAGTTTCATTTCATTATTCTACCAACATCTTTGAGCATACCTTCATAGCCAAGGTCTATTACAACTCATATTCTAAGGGTACCATCCAAAGCAGTGAGACATTGGGGTCCTTCTTCCATCCCCTATCATGCCTCTATTATCTTCCAAAAAAAAGAAAAAAAATGATGAAAAAAAAAATCAGAAAAAAAGTAAAGAGAAATAAATTCGTTCTCGTGTGAAAACCACTTCTTGTGGCGCCTTGGGCAAGTACCATGATGAAAACCTGGCAAACAAGCATCATGCGTAATCCATTATCCTTTTGCACTTTACACTGGGGGCAAGTTCCATCCATGTACATCCATCTATTATCCATCTTCCTCCATTATCCTTCATCCTCCATTATCCCTCATCCACTCCATCTACGTTCATATCCCTTTTCCACCTTTGATCTTGACAAGGTTAAGGATCTTTACAGGTTTTGTATGTCCTATCTATTACAATTGATCCAAACCCTTTAGCTCCTATCCATTGCTTGCTTACATCCTTCATTAGTCCCTTTTTGATCCTGCTTATCATATCTGCCTCCTATCCAAATCTATCCCTTGATCTTGATCAACACTATGGACAAAATGCAAAAACCTCTTGACATGGCCACTTATTTGGACCATATGGCTTCGTTATGCTATATTGTTGCTTCACTGCACTATATCCTTGCTTTACATCGCTAAAATCCTTGCTTTACATTGCTAAAATCCTTGGTTTACATTGCTATATCTGAACCCTGTGCTTGGATTAACGTTGTGAGATAGTCCTTGAAAGCGTCCACCATCATTCACTTATCCATTCATTTATTTAAAATCCCTTTTGCATTGCTAGACACTAGGAGAAAACATCAAAATCCTAAAAAAATCATAAAAAGTCCTTAAAAAAATCCTAAAAATTAGAAAAAGTCCTGAAGAAATCCTAAAAATCAGAAAATGTCTCGAAGAAATTCAAAAAAAAAGAGAAAAAGAAAAAAAAAAAGAAAAAAGAAAAAAGAGAGAAAATGCCTTGGTGAAAACCTAGTAAATAGGCACCTCGATAAAAATAAAATAAAAATGAATCTTTGCCAAGTAGGTGAAAACCTGGTAAACAGGCGCCTCTTGTACTCAAGCGCTCCATCTATCAACGCAACATTGGCATTCCTGCTTTCTTGCATATTTGCTTTTGCTTGTACATATTTCAGTCACTTTTGTGACATCCTAGTTCGTTGGAACCTTCATGGCTTGAAACCGATCAATGTCCCAGTCTTAGGTAATCAACAGATCACATTACATGTCCTAAGCAGTATCAACCAAGTCAATCTTACGTCAGTGAAACCTGGTCATCCACTCTGACTCAGTTACCTATCTCCTGACTACTGAAGAGTTTTATCACTGAGTTAACAAGCAAAACAACATAACGGAAAACAATCACTAAACAGTTTGAGCTATGCATGGAAATTTTCTTTGTGTGCTATCTTTTATATTGGTTTTCGATTATTATCCCTCTGAGTAACTCGAGGAAGTCTTTCTTGACTAAGAGGAGCAAGGATTGGGGGCATAATATTTTCTTTGTTTTCTGCTTGAAGGAATGATCCCAATGATTTGGAAATATCTAAATTAGCTAGGTGTCTGTGATAAGAGCCTTCACATCAAGGTGGAATCACCTCACATACCTCGACTCCACTTATTTGAATGCTACAAGGAGGCCCATATCATTTCTTTGTCTGGTTTGAGGGAATTTCTTTATCATGTAATCTGAGTCCCTGTGAAATCTGTCCAAGGATATGAACAAAAAAAGGGTCATTGCGGACACGATCATTAATATTGCATATACAAAGAAAGGAACTCTACTCTGCCTGCTATAATTGTAAAACGCTCAATGATGACAATTAAGATTTTCAAAGTCCAGTGACTAGGTTTAGGTTGCATCTCATTTTTGCATCTCATTTTGCATTTCATTCTACATTTTGTGCATTTAGAGTGATTTCGGTATAGTAGCAATGCTTTCTCTATCTTCTACACGAGAGTCGCGAGCGTCATCATTTCTTCGCTAAGTGGTCTCTTTTTCATCATCGTTTCTCTGATCGAGTACTTGTGTTTTGAGATGTTAGCTACATACATATAGATTCATACATTTATTATCATTCATTTGCATTCATATTATTGCATAGAAAAATGAAAACATTGCATCATTCACTATCATTCATTTGCATTCATATTATTGCATAGAAAAATGAAAACATTGCATCATTCACTATCATTCATTTGCATTCATCTTATTACATAGAAAAATAAACATTTGCATTACTCATTACTCATTCACATTCATTTATTTGCATATGAAAAGAAAGAAAAATAAGACATCCATATTCATTTGCATTCATACATTCATACTGCAAAGAAATGCATACATATAGAATAAAGCATATAAAAGACATCTCATAAGCGAATCAACACAAGTACGATGAAGTCAAATCAGATCTCGTATATATATCATGTCAAGTATAAGAGTACAAAATGATGTCAAATGGCATATACAAACTCCCATCGGAGCAAGAATCATATAGGCTACAAAAAATGGGTGTGTCTATAAAAAATATCCGAGCTACAAAAAGAAATAATCTAACTAGCAGCCTCTCCCTCATCGCCTAGTGGAGGAGGAGGAGCCTGATGCCCAGGATCCTGATGAGGTGCCCGCACTCTCTCTGATCATGCCATATATTACGAGTAGGGTATCACCTGCTGCGCAACAAGAACTGCGACACTATATGCTGCCACATAATAAGCTGCCCTACTAGTCTGGTGGAGGACCTCCTGTCGCAAGGGATCTATCTCTTCTCTCATCTCTGCTCTCAGTACTGCGATCTGGCGATCACACTCGACCCTCACCTCGGCAAGCTGTCGGTCCCGCTTCGCCAGCTGAGTCTGAGCCATTGTGAACTGTGACTGCAGCTTTGCAAGGAGTGCCCTCATCGACCATCCAACATCTGTCCCCTGCTCTCTCGCAGGCTCCTCACCTCCACCTCCACCTCCAGCTCCACCCTACTCATCCCTCTACTGTTGGACTTGTCTTGGAGCTACTCGCTCCTCCTTAGTCCCACCCAATCACACACCCACTCCTCCTAGGGATCCGTCCTCACCCCTTTGTTGTCCACCCTCAGCAGGCACCCTGCTGCTACTAGCACCAAGATCACCACCTATCTGCCATGGAGCCTCAGCTCTCTGTGCCTGTCCCTACCTATGGCCCTGACCCTGTCCCTATGCTGGTGCGGGGGCATCATCCTCAATGTCTTCAATATGAGGAGCCTTCTCACCCAGATCTATAAATCGAGGGAATGGATGTTGCTGAAAATGATCTCTATACTGGGGCAATACCCCGCATCCGCTACATCGTCCAAGTAATCCCACCTCAGGCGGTGTAAACCTGTCAGCTCCTGCATCACCAAAGCGTATGACAACTGTGGGGACCATCCTTGTCTCTCCTCATCGGCATACCGAGCATAAGATGTATACTCCTACGAGATCCCCTCAGGCCGGCCATACTGCCTCATCACTCAAGAAATGATGAATCACTCCACAATGGTCTGTGACCTCCCAATCAGTGGGCGTGTAACAAATAGGTCCCTACGAACTAGCCTCCAGTCATCCCATGGCTCCAAACCTCTGTATGGTCTCCATACGACGGCTATCAGGTCATCGAGCTGCCGTCTCCAAAAATTAGTCTTGCCCAGATGGGGCTGTGTAATATATCCAGCATACCTATAAATGATCGGCTGCCCAAGCTCTCTGCTATCAGCTACTATTGGTCAACAAACGGGAAGGTGCTCCCAAGACCACAGCTGCAAAATATATACCTCGGCGGCCATGCTCCGCCCATCTCTGTATACTATCTCATGCATCTCTTGATACATGTGGGCCAATAAACAAGAGCCCCAACCAAGTCTCTGAGGGGTCTCTATCAACCTCTCTAACATCCGGCCCCATCTGCACTGGAAGCCCTGCTGCCTTCTATCAGGCATAAGAAAACAACCTATGAATCCTGATAGGACGCATGCTAGAGGATACTCCTCACTATACCTGCTCATAAGAATATCCCAACTCATGGACCGAGTGAAAATATCAGGATCACCGAAGACATGCCTGATTGCCTGCAATCCTAGAAGGTGCCCTGAATCATAATCCACCTTATCCCCAACAAAAGGGATACAGAGGATCCTGTATACATCCTCAGGAGTGATGGTCAACTCCCCCACCGACAGATGAAATGTGTTATGCTCTGAATGAAACCGCTCTACCAATGCCGTGAGCATCCCGTGGTTCACACGGATATCGGGTACTCTCAACAAATGAGTCAAGCCGTACAAATCAATATGAGCTTGCTCAACCTCAGATAAATATTGCACTAATGTCATCGTGGGAGATACATGCATCTAAATAACACAAGAGGTAATCGAACCTGCAAAAACCCAATAACAAAGCATTAAAAAACATTCCAAATGAGCCTACAAGAGAAGTAAAACATCACACAAATCCAACTAAGTCAAATACAAAATCAAAATTTTAGGTTTACACCCTAAAAAATGCTCACTGCCTCTCGAACGACAAAACACAAAAAAGAAACATCTCGTACGAGCCAGGAATAGCTCTAGTACAACAAACCAAGCTCAAACGACAAACTTTTAGACCCTGCATGACAAAATGGTCTTTTTATAGACCTGTCGTACGACACATGGGTGGCCCTAGAACGACAAATCTAATGGTCTGAAATGACAAAAGACATTTTGCCAGTTTCTCGTACGAGACATGATCCTATCTCGCACGATGAAACGTGATGCCCGACCCCAAACATGCGGAAAAATTAAAAAATGAACAAATAATTCAAAATTGGAAACACAAACAGGCTTAAGATCGATCACTTACCGCTGACTCATAGTTTTGAGGTTGATTATGTCTTCTCTGGTGCTCGAATCGATGCTGACGAGTAGGGACCACCATTTTCTTCGTAGAAGGCGTTTTGAATTTTCAAACTTGGAGGGTTAAAATGAATTGAAAATGACACTTTTGTCCCATATATAACCAAAAACCTAATTTTTCAACTTGCTCCGATGGACATGAAAATTGTACCCTTAACTAATTTGACCGTTTTGATTCCATTTTTGGGATCAAAATCAAAATTTGAGATCATTTTGCTAGTCAATTTTAGAATTTTGACCACTTAGTGCTTTTCATCAAATGATAATTTCTTTCTTCAACTTTGCGCTCAATTTCTCGTTAATCAATGCAAAATTTTCAAAAATTCCTGTAAATCAATTTGTGCTCAAAACAACTTATCATCGCTAAAGAAATTGCCTATCATCATGTACCCTCACTATCTTTTGATTTCGCTCCCGAGGGGGCATACTTGTGACCTTATGACCTCACATTCTTCAATGTCGAGAAAATTTTCAAATCTTCATCGAAAGTCAAGCAAAAAAAAAAAAAAATCTTCTTCAACTAAAGAAAGTCAATCAAATAAGACCTCATCACTAGGGGCATCTCAACTTCATCACTTTATATCAAGTTGAGATCTCTCGATCATCTAAATCAAATTAATCGCTATGGGAATATCAGTTTCATGGCTTCATATCAAGCTAATATTTGTCTTTTATCTGAATCAATCTCTTAACGTTAATCAATTTCATCGCTTTTCATCAAGCTGATTATTCATTTAAACTCAATCAAGGGTTTAAAGAGCTTCTTTAATCACTCAATCTAAACAGGTGTTCAGTATTCATTTCTTGATCAAGCTGAGAGTTTATCTTCATCGTATCTTGATCAATCAAGTTCAAGATCGATTTTTATCATCACTCACTGTGTCTAGATCAATCAAGTTCTAGATCAGTAAGATCCGCTTCTTGATCAATCAAGTTCAAGTTCAATATCTTTTGTTTTCTATCATTCCTAGTTCAATTAAGTTCGGGATCGGTATCGCTTTAATCAAACTTCATTCAGCTTCGCCGCTTCGAAACAAGCTAAACACCTTGCTTTTCATCTAGTTCATGATCAATCAAGTTTAGAACTGGTATCTCCTCGACATCAAATTTTCTTTGAACCAACGCACTGTTCGCATATTAATTCAAAGAGGGGCAAATGTAATACCCTAAAAATGGTCATCTAAACCATGAGCCCCTAATCTCAACAACATCACCAAGGTCCTAACCAAAGGCAATTAAATCAATCTTGAGCACACAATTAATTTCTAAAATCATCAAATGTCACATGGCAAATTAATCAACCAATATTAATTAAATATTTATTTAATTAATTAAATCATTCCAAGTAAATCATTTTAAACAATTATCTTATTTATTTTATTAAATATCCTAGCATATTTAATTAAATAAATCAATTTGCCATTAAATCATCAAAAAGAGGAATTAATTTAATTAAATAAATCAATTGAGCACAAATCTTCAAAAATGGAAATAAATAAAAAAAAGGAATTAATTGACCAAGAAAGAATTAAAAATTTGAGAAAAGAAATCAATTGGAGATAATCTTGAAAAACAAATTAAAAATTGATAAATAATCTCAGAGAAAGCAATTAAAACAATTAAATATTAAAATTGAATGAAATAGAGAATAAATCAGTTTTTCCTGATTTTATCTTAATTTTAGTTCAATTTCCTTTAAAACTGAGAAAAGCATCCAATCACATCAATTCACCTGGATTGTGCTTCCTCTTGGAAAATCTTGACCGCTCATCATCATTTGATCTCAGTTGTTGGTTTCTTTCTGAATTTTCTATAAATTTAGGCTCTCATCTCTCATTCAAAAAAGGCTGGAAAATATATTGTTATTATACTATTTTTTTCTCTAGATTCATTGAGATATATTGCTGTGTGGGAGAAAAAGTGACACTAAGCGAACATGCCCTAATCTCACTTTCAATCACACATTTGTGGAATACGAAAGAGCCTAGAGGTATCACACAATTGGCTACTTCTTTTTGTGGAAGAGAGAGCCACGGGCTACCTATTAGGATTTCTATTCCTTTGTTGTAATTGGAAGATAAAATGATGCAAGTTCAATTCCCAACCCCAAAGTGCAAGTATGAACTAATAACAAGATTGCAGAATTGAACTTAAACTATGGAAAGCTGTAAACACAAGGACAAAACAAGAATGTAAATGCATACCCGGTGTTAAAATATGAGTGAAAATGTTCGGGATGGGGGCGTGGGCGCCACTGTCCTGATTCTGCTCCTGAAACTGCTATTTTTTTGCAACCTGAAAAGCTGTCAGAAAGTTGCTAAAAGTTGTTGTCTGACAGAGGGACCAGGGCGCCCAACGCCCCTGTCCTGGCAGGACCAGGGCGCCCCACGCCCCTGTCCTGGTCTTTTTCTTTGAAACTTGGTGTGGAGTGCTGTCTCGGCCTGCTTCTCCCGGATCTGCAACTTGCGGCGTCGTCCGAATCCCGAAACCTGCACTTATATCTGAAAAGGTGTTTTGGGCGGCTATATAGGGTTTTGACTTAGTCAAACCCCCGCTTTGGTGATTTCCACCTCCACGAATAGCCAAGTTGTATTGTAAAAGTAATGTGTGTGCAGACCTTGTGTGTGTGCAAGATCTAAAATGCAAGTAAGCAAACTAGAGCAACCTAGAAAGTAAACCCTAATTGCTTGTAAATGATAATGTAAATGCTCTAAATCAAGATGCAAAGTGATCTAAAGCATGAATAAATGATATATTGAAGCTTATGCAAAGACATGAAAACAACATGAAATCATACCCAACCCCAAGGGAGGGGTACAAGCCAATCTTCAGTCGGTGATCCCTTATTGCTCTTCAATGTCTTCAAAGCCCTGAATGGATGAATGAAATTGATGAATGCTTGATGGATGGATGTTGAATGTTGTTGAAGTCTTCAAAGATCTGCTCTTTCGCTGCATAGAAGGTCATTTTTAACAAAATTCGGATCCTTTCAAATGAAGAAAGAGAGCTCTTATGTATGAAACCCTAGGTCTTAATTTCAACTTTTGGCCGACCTAGAGATTGAATCTCCCGCCAATTTCTTGGGGTTAAGCTTTATTTTATGATTGGATCGCGCTCCTAAAATTTTGGGAAAAATGTCCGGGACCATGTGCACTCCGGGCGCCATGGTCCCGACAACTTTTCACCAAATTTTCAGGGCCGTCGGATATGATGATTTTAGATAGAATCCCAAAGTTACAGGTGATTTCGAGATGTTTTGACCCCCGAAATCAAGCCCCCAAGTTCAAAATAGGACCTAATTAGGGTTTTTGATTAAATGATGTATTAGAGGAATAAAATGAAAGGGGCACACTTTAATGAAAAGGGCCCAACTTTATGACATGGGAGATGATAAAATAGAACCCTAGACCTAATTAATTTAATTAATTAAGTGCTAAAGGGGAAATGCAATGCAAAATGCAAAATGCGCCAAGGCGGGTGCTAAACTAGGTGTGAAATTGTACCACCCTAGCAAGTGCGTACAATTTACGACGCTACAATTGCATATTAATTATTTCATATTGATTAAATCATTTAGTTTAATATTGCATCCATCTAGCATTAATATCATGCTCATATAGATTAAAATCCTTCGTCTTGGTGTAGTCTAGTCACTGGATTGCTTATACAAATCTGAGAGCAATCTTATACTCGCATCTTTTAGAAGGCAATGGGTCGATTTGTTATTGTTTTCATATTCATGTTTATATCTGTCTAGCATACATGTAATGACTTAATTGAAATGTTGTGCTTATAGATACAGGTCCACTTTTCACACACACAAGAACCTATTGTAGAGGTTATACCAGAGGGTGACAGGAGCTTGTAGAAGGATCTAACAGTTGAGCTTGATGGATAAATGGAACCGGTTGACAAAGAGCTAATAGCAACAAACCAGATGAAGTCTTGTAGAAGAGCCAAATCAGAGTTGCAGAAACATAGATAATGTGCAAATATGAAGCAAAGAAAGGGAAACATAGAGGGTCAGAGGTTAGAGAAGTTGGTTGAGGCACCAGAGGAGCTAAAAAAGAGGTTGGCAGATAAAGAAGATATTTGGATCAGAAATGAGCATGTGATCTTCATTCTGAATCCTTTTAGATGTTCATGAGTTGCCTCTCATGGAACATCTTTTTCTACCTGGGTTGTTTGATGTAGGAGCATCCCCGGTCATCGAGCAATCTTGCATCAACCAAAAAAATATTTCCTTTCAGTTTTGTTATTGTTTAGGTCTTTGTGCAGTTTTCTGTATTATTACCGGTATGTACCTATAATTGCTTGTTCTTCAAGGAAGATCCTATTTTCGGTTTCCAGATAGTTTCATGTGCTTGATTCCAGATTTTTAGTTCATTTGGGTTCTTTTCTAGTTATTTATCGCTTCGGGTTGACCGTTTCTGGGTTTCGGGATAGTTCTTATGCTTACCGTTAGGTTTTCCTTCGTTACCAGCACGATTCTTGGCGTGTGGATCCATCATTGGTCTTGTCCGATGTTCTTTGGCATGTGGCCGACCTTCCTTCTAAACCACATCACTTGGTTGTTATTTTTTGGAAAGATTTCTTAATTCTTAGGGCTGACCTAATTGCATGTTTCATTTTCGTGCATTGGTGAATGTAATATCATGAGGCTGACCTGAAAGTGTTCCGGTGGGTATAAATATGTTATCATGTATTCATTTGTAGGGGCAGAGGAAGTAGAATGGAAAATAAGGATTGATATTCACACATAGTGATCTGGTTGATTCTTAGAGTTCTAGTGGGATTGTATCTGGCTTGAAGCCTGCATGTAACTGGTTAATTATTAGATGTTCTTTGATGATAATATGATGATTACCGGAAGTTCTAAGGCTTTAATATGATTTGTATATGTGAATTTGTTATGTTTTCTTGCTGCTTTCATTGTGTCTCTCTTGCTACATAAGACGGTTGACTCTTTTGAGGGTTTTTACCAGTTATGTCTGCATCAACATAGGTGGATGACGACAAGGATGATAGGTGGAAGCCAGGTGGTGATCTGGTGCAGGAGCACCTAATTTTGATCTAGTTTTGAGTCCAGTTTCTACATTTTGGTGTGTTTATTCATAGTTTGGTTTGGAGTGGTGATTAAGAGTCTTCTCTTAGGTCTTAATATGTTTTTTTAGTGCTTTGGTAGGTTTAATGTCCTTAGGACAATGCATTTGCTCAATTTTGGCTTGTAAGCCCCTGTAAGCCTAAAATGGTAAAATCTTGTATTTTGATAAAAAATACATTGAATAGATTTGTTTGGCATTGGAACATGTCAATGTAATGGGTTTTAGTCATCTTAGATGGTGTGAAGGAGATAATCAAGCATGTAAGGCAAAAATGCACTTTCTGGCAAAAGTTGTCAAAGTTGCTTGACAACTTTTTGCAACGTTGAGCAACTTTTTGCATTTTTATGCAAAGGGTTGGTTAAGGAATTGATGGAGAGTTAGTTAGGCCACAAGAGGCATATAAAAGATTTGAGAATCAATGTAATGAGGTTGTTCAACCCCTAGAATAGATTGGAATACATTTTGAGACCAATTTTGAAGTTTTACATTGCATTTTGTCAAGAATAAGAGCATCAATCCGTACTTAATGGATTGATTGCATTGTTGTACCTTGATTATTGTTTTGTAAATGGTCTTGTAGTTCTTAGGAAGAAATTTTATTAGTTTATTTGTAGGTTTGAATTGATTTTTCTCATTTTGTAAGCTCTCGGCCTGAGTAAGGGTTTGAGAGGCCCAGACATGGTTCTTGCTTGAAGTCCTTTAAGTTCTTCTCAATAAACCTTGGGACTCGAGCTATGGAACCTTTGTATAGTGTATATAACTTTTATTTTCCTTTGGAGGTCATTGAAAGGCCAATGAGTATCATTTCCTAGGCGAGCTTAGTCATAGCTCGGTTAGGAAATGAATGAGATTATGCAAGTGTTTGCAGGAAAGAGCAGGGTTGGAGTTGCAGAGTGTTTGGGATGAACAAGTGATGTGTGGCATAACATATGTGTGAATTTTGAGGTGTTGCAGATCAAGGAAAACACTTAAACCTTGGAAAAAGACCAAAATAAGCCCAAAACCACCTAAAACAAGTATTTCTTGGGTTTCGTACCTGTACAGTCAGACTTAGATTCCCAAATTCAGAAGTTGGAAAGTACTTCCAAAAGGGTATCCTGATCAGCAAAGAGTTTGTGTGAGTCTTTGGAGAAGTTGGGAGAAAATCCACAAAAATCGGTTTGGTAGGGCTAATTAGGGCTCTAGGGCTACTAGGCCTAGAAAGTAGGAAAAGGAAGGAGCGATGGGGAAAATAATGAAACCCTCACTCAAAACCGACTGAATGACATAGGAAAACATCAAAAACACCTGCTACAACCCCTACAAGCACTTGTGAGGAGTTTTAGAGTAGAAGGTTGGATTTACCCTGGTGAATCTCAACCATGCTTGAGCAATCAAGGAGCACATCTAGATTGAGAGCACTCCTAAAGAGCTTATGTGTCCAAATTGTTTTGAAGACAATATGAACAAAGCATGAAGCCCAATAGGACAACATCTAATTGCCCTTAAACAAGTTGTAATCTCTCTTTGAGTAACCTCCCCATAATAGTGGTATCAGAGCAACCAAGATTTGGGAAGAAGCCAACATATGACAAACACTGAATCAGTAGGAGAGAATAGTTTAAGGATGGTGACCAATGCAGAGCTAGAAAAGAAGGTAGAAGACCAAGAAGAAGAAAATAGGCTCCTCGGAGAAAGATTATTACAATTGGAGAGAAAACTAGACGCAGTTGAAGACAAAACTGAGAAAGTAACAATTAAGGTCAATGAGGGGAAGGGCAAAGAAGTGGTAGAACATGATAGGACTCCTGAACCAGACCCTATTCTACCTGAAGAACCTTTCCTTAAAGAAATTAAAGCCTTAGGAGGGAAATCCCTAGAAGGAGTGCCACTTTTTTGTGGAAAAATGGAGCCTGAGGTAGTCCTAGAATGGATAGAGGGATTGGAGAATCACTTTGAATGTGATGGAATCAGTGAGGCACAAAAGGTGAAGGTGGAAAAGTGTAGATTGAGAGGGGCAACATTGACTTGGTGGAAATTTATCCAAGAAGAGAGGCAAAAAGAGGGCAAGAACCCCATAGCTACTTGGAAGGGCATGTTAGCCAAGGTGAAAGAGGCATACATCCCTGAAGATTATGAAATCCAGTTGCACAAGAGGAGACAAAATTTGAGGCAAAGAGACTTAGATGTGAGCAGCTATACTGAGGAATTTCAGAAGTTGTGTCTAAGATCCAAGGTAGTGGAGGATGAGAACATCAAGGTAGCTAGATACTTAAATGGCTTGAGATGGAATATTCAAGAGGAATTAAGCTTGTTATGCCCCAACACTGTGCACACGTGCTATCCGTTGGCACTAAGAGTGGAGGAAAAAAGCAAGAAGAAACAAGAACAAAGCAATAGAGGTAGAGGTAGGGAAGAGATGGCAGAGGTCAGAGAGGTAATTTTGGTGGAAGAAGCATATACCAAAGATCTCAAGGGGAATCCAAGTTGATTGAGCAAAGTGGGGATTCTAATAGCAAAAGCAGCTACAGAGGAAGGGGGATCTAGTAACTCTAGTAGAGGAAGGTCTAGTGGATCAGGAAGAGGGTCCTATTTTGCCACCATGAAGTGCTACAACTGCCATCAACTTGGACACCCGGCCTATAGATGCCCTGAGAAGTCTTCTTCATCCCAAGGAGGTGAGAGGAGAGTAAATTATGCTCAAGAGGATGCAACAAACATGAAAGAATCAAAAGTAAGCATGGATTCAGAGGTTGGAGAGAACCTCATGATAAGGAGAGTCTTGATCAAAGAACCAGTTAAGGAGGAACCTAGCCAAAGAAGATCCTTGTTCAGAACAAAATGTAAGATCATGGGAAAGGTATGTAGAGTGGTAGTGGATTCAGGATCCACATACAACATAGTGTCAGAGGAAGCGGTGAGTAAGCTTAATTTGCCAAGAATCCCACATGGTGATCCCTACAGAGTTACATGGCTCAACAAGAGGTGACATGTTCTTGTAAATGAACAAAATTGGGTTGAGTTCACCATTGGAGGTTACAAAGACATAATTTTATGTGATATCTTACCCATAGATGCTTGCCACCTACTCCTAGGTAGGCCATGATAGTGTGACAGAAAAGAAATACATCATGGAGAGAAGAATGCTTATACCTTCCAAAAAGATGGAACCACCTACAAAATCTAGTCCTTAGGAGACCAAGTAGAGGGCAAATCCAAAGGCCCTAATGTGCTGCTAGTTGGTGAGAAAGAGTTCATCAACACACTCAAGGAGGGAGAAGGAGTGAGGTTTTCCATTGTTTGAAGCCAAAAGAGGACAACAAGGAGAAGAAGGTGGGCATTCCTAAAGAAGTGCAACAGGTTCTAAATCAGTTTGAGGACATCATTAGTGATTGAACACCAGTTGCATTGCCTCCTCAACGTTCTATAAGTCATCAAATAGACTTTATACCTGAAGCTTCTTTACCCAATAAGGCAGCTTATAAGATGACATCGGATCAAAACAAGGAGATAGCCAAGCAAATACAAGAACTCCTAGATAATGGTCTAATCAGGAAGAGCATCAGCCCATGTGCATTACCCACCGTTTTGGCTCCAAAAAAAGGAGGTACTTGGAGACTTTGTACTGACTCTAGAGCCATAAACCGGATTATCATCAGATATAGATTTTCCATCCCAAGAATTGAAGACTTGATGGATTGTTTGGGGGGTGCTGAATACTTCACTAAGAATACTTCACCAAGATAGATCTTAAGAGTGGTTACCACCAAATCATAATAAAAGAGGGTGATGAATGAAAGACAACCTTCAAGACTACAGAAGGACTTTATGAATGGCTTGTTATGCCATTTGGACTCACAAATGCCCTTAGCACATTCATGAGGCTCATAAATGAAGTGCTCAAGGACTACATTGGTAAATTTGTTGTTGTTTACTTAGATGACATCTTAATTTTTAGCAAGTTTAAAGATGAGAATCTTAAGCATATAGAAATTGTCTTGAGTAAACTTTGTGATGAACAACTAACCATCAATTTGGAGAAATGTGAGTTTATGAAACAGGAATTGGTGTATCTTGGGTTTGTAGTCTCAAGAGGTGATTTGAAGATGGATACCTCTAAGGTGGAAGCCATAATCAGTTGGCCTACATCTAGGATAGCAAGTGAAGTGAGAAGTTTCCATGGCTTGGCTTAGTTTTATAGGAAGTTCATCAGAGGGTTCAGTGAAATATGTCAACCCATGCTTGAGACAATCAAGGAAGGTGTAAGAACCAAGTTTGTATGGACAAATGAAGCACAAAGAGGTTTTGAACTCTTGAAGAAAAAGGTGGTTACTCAACCGATACTTATCCTACCAAACTTTGACAAACTTTTCACAATTGAATGTGACGCAAGCAACATAACGATTGGAGCAGTTTTGAGTCAAGACAATAGACTGGTTGCCTTCTTCAGTGAGAAACTTAATGATGCATAGAAAAGGTATTCCTCCTACGATTTGGAATT
Organism: Cryptomeria japonica; assembly: GCF_030272615.1. NCBI lineage: Eukaryota > Viridiplantae > Streptophyta > Pinopsida > Cupressales > Cupressaceae > Cryptomeria > Cryptomeria japonica. The sequence continues at coordinate 924,372,421 of NC_081409.1, read as the reverse complement.
GTATGCACTTGTCTAGTCACTTAGGAAGTGGAGGCATTATTTGTTACCTAAGGAATTTGTGGTTTACACTGATAATCAAGCTCTTAGCTTTCTTAATCAACAAGAAAAGCTGAACCATATGCATATTAAATGGGTAGAGTATTTGCAGTCATACACCTTTACCATCAAGTACAAGAAAAGACAATGTAATAAGGTAGCTGATGCATTGAGTAGGAGGTTACTAACAGTGCAAGAAGTGCAGCTCAAAAGCATTGGAGTGGATAGCTTCAAGAATTTGTATGAAGAAGATCAAGATTTTTCTGTTGCCTACAAGGTTTGCCAAGGATTTGGAAACCATTTCCACAGTGAGTATGCAGATTACACCTTGCAAAATGGTCTTCTGTTCAAAGGAGGGCAACTATGTGTGCCTAGAGGGTCTATGAGGGAAAACTTGATGCAAGAAAATCATAATGGATGCTTGAGTGGACACTTTGGTTTGAACAAGACTTTGGAGCTAGTCCAAAGATTCTACTTTTGGCCTAAGATGCAACGAGATATCAGAAGATATGCGGAGCAATGTGTGGTTTGTCCAAGAGCTAAGGGTACATCTTCTAATGTTGGTCTTTATCATCTTTTACCTATTCCCAACCGGCCATGGGAGTGTGTAAGTATGGATTTTATGGTTGGTTTGCCAAAAACCAAATCAGGTTTTGATAGCATTTATATTGTGGTAGATAAGTTTAGTAAGATGGATCACTTTATTCCATGCAAGGTCACTCATGATGCCAACCCTATTGCTCACTTATTTTTCAAAGAAGTTATTAGGATTCATGGCTTACCTATCAGTATTGTGTCAGATAGGGATGCAAAGTTTATTGGTCATTTTTGGAAGACTTTGTGGCAAAGATTAGGCACTAATTTGTCTTTTAGTTCAACCTATCATCCCCAAATGGATGGTAAAATTGAGGTGGTTAATATAACACTTGGGAACCTACTTAGATGCCTAACAAAAGAGTATGGTCAAGCTTGGGATCGGATCATCCATCAAGATGAGTTTGCTTACAATGATAGTGTGAATAGGTCCACCGGTAAAATTTTGAAGTGGTGTATGACATTCATCCAAGAGGAGTTTTGGAGCTCAGAGATGTGGGAAAGATGGGACAGCAGAGTGGACATGCCTTGGACATGGCCCAGTCAATGCAAGAGGTTCATGAGCAAGTTAGGACAGCCCTATGGGACACTACTCAAAAGATCAAAGACAAGGTGGATGAAAAAAGGAAAGATATCCAATTTGCTGTTGGTGATATGGTGATGGTTCATTTGAACAAATCAAGACTTTAGAAAGATGTCCCTAGTAAGTTTCAGATGAGAAGAATAGGTCCTTGCAAATTTTTGGCCAAGTATGGCAACAATGAATACAAAGTAGATTTACTCGATGCTATGGCTTTGTCTCCAATCTTCAATGTAGCAGATTTGGTGCAGTAGAAGGGCACACTACCAGCAGAAGATAATAGAGTTTCAGAAGTCTCTCAAGCACTCTCAAACCTGCCCTTACCAGCTGCACCCATTTCCCAAGCTGAGAAGGTGTTAGATTCAATAATTTTGAAAAAAATAAGGCATACCACCTACATAGAGCAGTTGGTCAAGTGGAAACACCTTCTAGCTGTAATACCCTAAAATTGGTCATCTAAACCATGGGCCCCTAATCTCGACAACATCACCAAGGTCCTAACCAAAGGCAATTAAATCAATCTTGAGCACATTATTAATTCTTCAAATCATCAAATATCACATGGCAAATCAACTACTCAAAATTAATTAAATATTTATTTAATTAATCAAATCATTTCCAATAATATCATTTTGATCAATTATCCCATTTTAATTTATTAAATATCCTTGCATATTTAATTAATTAATAAATTTGCCATTCAATCATGCAAAAAGGATTAATTTATTACAAAAGATGAATTAATTTATAACAAAGAGTTGAATTGAAAATAAAACAAAAAGAATTGAATTGAGAGAGAAATCAAACTTGAGATATTATTTGTTTTTCTAAATTTAGAACTTGAAATCAGAAAAGCAATTTAATTGAATTATTGAATTATTCTCTAAAATTGGAACTCAAAGCTTTTCAGAAAAAGAAGTTCAGTTGGATTGAAAAGACCTTTTTCTTGAATAAATCATATATGCATGGAATTAATTTATTATTATTTTCCAATGCAACTTTAACTTCTAATTTGAATGCATTTCAATTAAACTATAATTGGAATCTATCTCAAGGTTAACTGAACATGATTTCTCAATTATTTCAATTAATCCTAAATTGAGCTTTTTCTCTTGTGATTCTCTATAAATTCAGTCTTCAGCTCTCATTCCAATTCACCCCAGAGATTTTTGAGAACACACTTGGAGATTATTATCACGCTAATTTCACTCTGGAGTCATTAAAGATTATTGTGCTTTTTAGATTATTTGCATCCATTTTACATCCATTATTGCTTACATCCATTGTTGCTTGAATTGATTATTTGCTTGAATTATTCATCCATCTTGCATCCATATAGCTTAATATCATATAGATTAAATCCTTCGTCTTGGTGTAGTCTAGTCACTGGTATTGCTTATAAAAATCTGAGAGCAATCTTATACTCGCATCTTTTAGAAGGCAATTAGTCCTTTTGCTATGGTTTATTACTTATTGATTATTGATTATTAACCATGCATATAATGACTTAATTGAACTGTTGTGCTTGCAGCTATAGGTTCACTTTTTCACACACACATGTCTGGCGCCCACCGTGGGGCGTGAAGACTACATTTTTTTGGCCTCCAAGACTAACCACTTTTTTTTGTTATTTTCCAGATTTTAGATTTTTTGGGTTTTTTCGTTAGTACATCTCGTACGACAATTTTTACAGGCTGAAATGATAAACTGCAAGTGTCGCACGAATTGCAAATATCCTATCGTATGAGCAGATCCTCTGTCATATGAGTAGAAATCCTCTGTCGTACGAGCAGACATCATCAACAATCTTCTTTCATACTATACTGAATCCTATCTCGTATGAGTCAAGTGCCTATCGTACGATTCTGTATTTTCTGGTAAAAGAGGCAAATTTCATAATTTTTTCATTTCTGATTGATTATTCTGACGATTGACCCTGATTGTTTATCTATCTATCTCAGAGTTTTTCATAGCCTAACTAGTTTTTGCAGAATGCTTGTCGAAGAATATGCTTGTCGCACAAAGACAATATGACTACTGATTCATTGTCTTTGTAGGTTACCTAAGGAGAATCGACTAAACATCGTGTATTCTTTAAATTCATTTTTAGGAACCTAACTTGCTATCTGGTTAAAGAGCAAATTTGTCTTTTGTGCTTTTAGAAGATTCTGAGAGGTAGGAGAGTATGCTCTTGCCTTTTTCTAGACAATCAGAAATCCAGACCCTTGAAGCTTTTTCTTTGTTTGAGATTTGTACATCTTTAGCAGGCCTGCCCTCCCGAGGGGTTGAAAAACTCTTAAAGTCGTTACGACTGTTGTGAGGGGAATGACCTAAGTGGGAATGGCTAGATGCCAAGTACTCCAACCCACTATAAAATAAACGCGATTTGATGAAAATCAAGTCAACAGCAGTGCTCGGGAATAGCTCTCCTACGTACCTTCGAGTATATAAAACCTTGGTTTGAGTTTATACCTTGACGCGCTGAACGGATCCCTGACTAAATCCAATTTAAAATTAGAAGCTACCCGGTTCATCTCCAAAAGGGGGATAATCTTTGTGCAAGAGAGATAGTAACTCTCCCAAGATACTTGTCATTTCGTGCCCCCATTAGCGTTTGGAGTCGGATAATACAACATTGAGAATCCATTGCGTGAGACTCAACGACCATATTCTGATTAGCTATTGGGTGTGTACCTGAGTCTACAAGCAAAGGTTTTCTTTCCTCACCAAATTCCTTAGGGTTTGCATGCTGTGATTGGAGTTACTATACATACTACTTGTTTTTTGTGTTTTCATCCCTGAAACAAAAACTGAAATACCAAAAATTGGTGAAGACCAGAAACAACTCAGTGAGTCGAAACTCTGTCCGTGTCAGAAACTAGTCCATCCTATGTCAAAACTCTGTCCGTGTCAGAAACTAGTCCATCCTTAGTCAAAACTCTATTCGTGTCAGAAACTAGTCCATTTTAAGTCAGAAATCTATTCGAGTTAGAAACTAGTTTATCCTGGTAAAAAATTAGTCCATCTCAGAATTAGTCATACTCAATGATCATACTCAGCAATCGAAAAAACTCAAAATTTCTAGGCTCTGTCCCATGAACAGTCGTACGAGTCTAATAATCCATCGTGCTGCACCAAGTCCTGTGTCATACGAGTCTACTGATTTGTCGTCCTATACCAGATTATCTGTCATACGAGTCTAAGTCATTTATCGTCTTGCACTGTATCCTGTCTCATATGAGACAGAATTTCGCTCAGTCTTTTGTCATCTTGCACATACCCATTTGTCATACGGTATGAGGCAGCAACTCATATGAAACAAAACTATTGTTGCCCTGTAGCTGCTAAATTGTCGTCTGGTCCAGAAAATCTTGTCATAAGAGTCTCTGGTTTTGTCAGAACAGAACAGTCAAACTTGCCTAAAAATAGCTTACAACAAACATAATACTGGTTATCATTTTCTTGAGCATAAACAGATCAAGACAGTGTACCTCTACCATTTGCGTTGCACGATTTGGTCGATCACCTTTCAACTAGTTCAATCAACTACCTATCAAATTTTAGTCACTTAGATAACGTCTTATACAAGATAGATCATTCCTGAAACTAGACTGAATCTTACACTATGCTTAGAATCAACTTAGATAATGTCTTAGACAAGATAGATCGTTCTTGAAATCAGACTAAATCTTAGTTGTTTCTCCTAAACAATACTCTAAAGAGAACAACTAGCTCTGAAATTGATCTTGACCTCTGCATCACAAAAAAATTTAGGTCACACAAATCCATAAAGATGCCTATTCAAACCAGGAGTTCTCGTAAGAAAGAAGCCAAAGGCAAAGAACAACCCTTCAAATATCAAGATAATTTGTTCTATGTGAAGGATCCACTCATTGACATGCCATCGTCATCAGACAGACCAATTTTTGATGAACCTGAATCTCCCACCATACATGAGACAGAATACAATGATGGAAACAAAAATGACCGTAATATTCCCAAAAATCATAATGACTCCTCATCATCAAGTGAGATTGATGAAGATGCTGAACCTCCAGAAAAAGAAATCCTTGACTGTTAGAAAGACAAAGACTTTAGAAAAATGATGAAAACTATCATGACTCGAGAGAAGGAAGACTATTTCTTAGAACTAGCAAAACAAGGTGCCAAACTTCCTATTGGATATGATGTTCAGACACTTGTTACTAAAAGGGAAGACTCACCTATACTCAAGGTACACAAACAATTACTAGCTTTGCGGATGGAGGTCACAGAACTGAAGAATGAGGACAAGTCCCCAAAACAATATTCTCTGGAAACAATATGTCCCTTTCCATTTGACAAGAATCTACACATGCCTCTATTTCCTTCATGAGTGGAAATCCCAAAATTTGACAAATATGATGGTACCTCAGATCCTCAAGATCATGTTAGGGAATTTAGTGCTGCTTGTATGGAGTTCATGCACGATCAAACATACCTCATGCATCTCTTCCCAAGGAGTTTAGGGGGTCAAGCAATGGAATGGTTCTCAAGTCTACCCAAAGGAATAAAAACATTCGAAGAACTAATCCAACTATTTTTACAACAATACTCATACAACGTTCGACATCATATAACTATGATCGATCTTTGTAATACTCAACAAAAAATAGGGGAACCTCTTCTTACTTTTCTCCAACACTGGAGAAAGATGTTCTCTAGGTACTCACGACCTATTCCAGACTCTGAGAAAATGGATATATTTGTCAATAAATTGGTCCCGGAACTGAAATATAGCGTAAAAATGCAAGTACACCCATCATTTAACAAAATGGTAGATAATGCCATTCAAATGGAAGGTGTGCTCATAAAGAAGGGAGATATCACACCTTGGAAAGAAACACAAATAGGATCTAGCTCTAAAGAGAAGAACAAGTATTGGAAATTTGCCAAAGACAACAACAAGAATGTTGTTAATGATGGAGTAGTAGACACTGTCAAAACCAACTCAAAATCTACAATATTCAACTTGGCTAGTGGTACACAAGCACTTAAAGCTGCTGAGATTGCAGCAGAGAATCCGCCAAAGAAAATAAATGAATGGTTTAAAGAAAAGCCTTGGCTTTCCAAACCTAAGTGTGATTTTACTCCTCTTGAAGAATCATATGAATTTGCTTTCAAAACTCTATTGGCAAACAACTTGATAACACTACCAGATAACTCCAGACCATATGATCCAGATGTCAAACCAAGATGGTGGAGAGAAAATGAAGACTATGACTTCCATTGGAATAAGGGTCATAACATAAACAATTGCATGAAGCTAAAACATGAGATTCAAGATCTCATAGATGCTGGTAAAGTTGTTGTTGGGAATCATCCAACCAATGCTGATCATAAAGCATTTAAAGACCCTTTGCCTGCTTATGAGCAAGGTGATTCCTCAAAGACCAAAGGAGGTGCCAAGGTAAATTATGCTTATGCCAGCCAGGACAACGTTATCAACATGATTGAGCCTTCACACTCAGAATATTGCAATGTGATTATAGTTCGAGATAAACCAAATGAATCACAATATGCAAGAGCTCTGACCCGATCACAAAAGAAAGTTACCCTCCAAGGAGCTAGTTCTTCCAACCCGGCTCAAGAAACATCAAATCCAACAGCCTTGCCAAACAAACAAAAGGAATCAACCTTGGACAAATTTAAAAGATTAACCTCATCATCATCCTTTGGATACAGCGTGGTTGAACAGTTAAAAAGGACAAATGCTCAAATTTCAATTTTTGAATTGCTACAACTCTCATCTGCTCACAAGGAAATCCTAGACAAAGCATTGCTCACTACCAACGTTCCAAAAGGTTTAGACATTGATCAGTTTCAGTCTATGGTGGGTCATCTGACTTCACCTCACTATTTGACCTTCTTTGAAGGAGATGACAATTCGTTAAATCATCCACATAACTAGCCATTGCATATTGAAGCCATGATCCACAAACACAGAGTTAAATGTGTTTTGATAGATGGAGGTGCAGGGTTGAATATCTGTACTTATCATCTGCTTACACAACTAGGATTCTCTAAAAATGTCATTGATCTAGGCAAGAAAATAACAATTAAAGCCTATGATGAGGAAGAGAGGACCTCCAAAGGTCTGGTATCATTACCAATCAGAGTGGGACCGGTAGAGAGAGATGTTCTTTTCCAGGTTCTCGATATTCCATTGTCATACAATATATTACTAGGCAGGTGGATTCATGAAATGAAGGCAGTACCGTCAACATATCACCAATGCTTAAAGTTTCCTTATAACAGAGCTGAAGTCAGTATTCCTGCTGATACAAATGTCATCTGTAATGCTTTGACAAAAGGTGTAGATACTTTTGTGCCTCATAATAGGGCAAGCTCTCCAAATGAAGATCCAAAAACATTGATGAAAGACTTAGAAAAGAGATTGAAGATTACAGATACTGGCATGGATGGCTACAAGATAGAACTGGTACTATCATTAGTTTCTCTCCCTCCATCGCCAAAATAGTTGGGCAAGCCATCAGAGGCTATGAGAACAGAAACTTCGGCTCTGAATACCATATATGATGGTCTCTTTGTACAGTCTTCTACCTCCTTTGCAGATGAAATAGAAGAGGATGCTGTGCTTAACTGGCTCTTTAAGGAAGATAGTCAAAATGAGGAGGTACGACACTGTGAGATTTCCTCAAACCAATATGGTCGTGGTTACAAAATGATTTAGCGCATGGGGTACTTAGGTACTGGTCCTTTGGGCAAACAAAAAGAAGGTATTACTGAACCAATTCAACTACAAACCAAATCCACACATGATAAGGCTGGACTAGGATACAATCCGAAAAAGACACCAGACCAAAAACACGTTTCTAAGTCTAAGTGCTCGAAAAAGATATCACCTTTAACATTACATGAAGCAGACACTAAACAAATAAAAGTAAAGTGTAGAAAAGAGAAAGAGGAATCAATAGTCAAGAAAGAAGAAATAGTCAGTGCCCAGGCTTCGATGGTATCAGCTACGGTAATACAAGAAGTTGAGGTTCCTGAGGATATAAGAGATGAAGTCGTAAGAATCAGAGAATTGTTTGCACCATTAAAAGTTCCAGTCACATATACTGGCAGGCAACAAGTAGATGATTCAGAGACTGATTCAAATGAGTATGAATGGGGTCTTGACTATCTTTCAGACACATCCACTACAGAAACTCCAGAAGAATCTAGTGGTGTCATAGATGATACTCAAGAGCTGATGCGCATAAAACTATAGAAGGAAATACAAGAAATTAGACAAAAGAGGCAAGCAAATTATGAACAAGGATTGAAAGAAGGAAGAATACCAGAAAGCTTCTCATCTATGTGCCCTTATCCTAAAATAGAACAAATCAGTTATAGCACTACACAGGAAGAGTTAGAAGCTATAGAACAAGAACCAGTCATTAGTCCATAAGAAGTTGAATGGAGTAGACGACAACAAATCACAGAAACAATGAGATCATGTTAACCGGTGTGTCAGATACAAATAACAAATGAACCACAACATGAAGGAACTTGTAGCATTAAAGATGTTAGTATTGATACCATACATATGCTTACTAAATCACCTGAAAGAGGCTTGGAAACTTCATCCGATGACTCCAATGACTCTGATGACAATCCTATTCATGATGATATCCACTCAGCCTCAACTTCTGAATCATCTGATACAAACAATGAAAAGTTGCCTACTAGTCTTATTGCTGTTAAACCACGATATGACGTCCAGTCCGGCGTAGTAAACGATGTTACAAGTATGTCTATTGGGTTAGATCGATTAAATATTAACTTGAACTTTAATAATCTTGATCTGACTCTTCTTGGTCTCGAGATACTTACACAAGTTATCATTCTAGAACTCAACTTTTCGATCCGTAGTTGTGATAACAATACCATGAACGCTCTTGAACCTATCCAAAATTTGTCCTTAGTACATCCTGAATTGATTGACTGTACTTTAGAGAATCAACCCATGGATATACCTACTTTTTCCAATGACTATACATTATCCTATTGTATATGGTGAAAATGGATAACAATAATAACAATATTGAAAGACTAAATGAATTCAACCACAAAAACCCTAGCCTAACAACAACAAAGATCCACCATAACATATGAAGATTACCTAAGACAATGCAAATCAAACGAAATCACAAAGATTATACCATCACATATCCAATAGGGTTTGGATCTCCATTCTTCCTATCTCCATTGATCTTGCTTGATATATTTGGTCTCAGATTTTATGTGCACAAGAGCTCAACAAAGAACAGAATGTGGTTGCAAGTAGGATCGTAGTGTAGTCCAGTCCTTAAGATCTTTCATTAGCTCATTAGGGTTTGATAATGAAGGAAGCATCTCCTTATATAGAAGACACTATATGAAATGGAGGGATAAGATTGAGAGGTGTAAAAGGAGGTCGGCTATGATTAGAGGGTAGGTAAAAGAAATAATAAAATAATGAAAGGGGTAGGTAGTGTATGAATTAAGAGATGAATGACATGTGTCATGGGTAGAAAAGGTTAATGAATTAATTAAATAAATAAAGATTTATTTAATTAATAGAAGAAGTGGGATAATTAAATAAATAAAATATTTATTTAATTTAGGAAAAGGATAATTTAAATAAATAAATGTATTTATTTAAATGAGAAATAAGGCTAGAAGAGGATAAATGAATTAATTAAATAAATAAAGATTTATTTTATTAATAGAAGAATTAAGCTAAAGTAATTAATAAATAAAATATTTATTTAATTAGACTGGACAATTTTGGGTGTCTACACCTATTATCTCAATGCAGTCGAACCTATAAACTCTTCCAACAGTGAACATAGTGAAAATATGACTGAAGCGGATATCAAGTATCTTAGTCATAAAAACAAGAAAAAAAAAAAGATCTGATGGTGAAAACCATATTCTGGCGGTGTCAGAATCTAAAAAAGAGAAAATAAAGGACGTACCTAAAGGTGAAAACCTCTTTGAGGCGCCTGAAGGTGAGATACTTGGTATACTGCCTAGTCATTTTCAAGAGCGGTCTTCCATATTGATTGAGCCAACTCAGCCAGTGAATATCGGGAATCAAGAGACACAACAAATCATTCACGTAGCTCAATCACTATCAATAGAAGAATTGAAGGAGTTCACCCAGCTATTCTCAAAAAAGAAAATAAACTTTGCATGGACGTACTCTGATATGCCAGGCTTGGATCCTAATCTCATTATGCACCATTTCTCAATCACGCTAGGAGTAAAACGAGTTAAGAAAAAACTCCATAAGATGCACCCGCATGTAGCATTATTGGTCAAAGCTGAACTAGAGAAACTGCTCAAAGCTAGATTTATCAGAGCAATAGATTATGCTGAATGGATTTCCAACATAGTGCCTATGTCGAAGGCAGATAAATCTATCAGAGTTTGTACAGATTTTAGAGATCTCAACAAAGCATGTCCAAAAGATGACTTTCCCTTGCCAAATATTGATATGATAGTCGACATGACAGCTGGGTATGAGATGTACTCACTAATGGATGGATTTTTCGGCTACAATTAGATTAAAATTGCTCCTGGAGATCAAGAAAAGACAACTTTCACCTGTGCATGGGGAACCTTTTGCTAGAACGTTATGCCATTTGGGTTAAAAAACGCAGGGGCGACCTATCAAAGAGTAGTTACAACTATCTTTCATGACATGATGCATAAGAATATGGAAGATTATGTTGATGACACCTTAGTGAAAACTATGAAAAGATCAATGCATATTCAAGAGTTAGGTCCTATACTTGACAGAATGGAAAAATTCAAGCTCTGATTAAATCCAAAGAAGTGTGCATTCAGAGTAACATTTGGTAAACTACTTGGCTACATCATTTCAAAGAAGGGAATCGAGGTTGATTCTGAGAAGGTCCAAGCTATAATGGAAATGCCGCCTCCAAAGAACATCAGTCAAATGAGAAGTCTACAGGGATGTCTCCAATCCATTAGAAGATTCATTTCTCAACTAGCAGACAAGGCTCAACCTTTTACAAAAATATTGAGAAAAGGAATAATATACAACTGGGATCAGCAGTGTGAACAACATCTTCAACAGATAAAAGAGTACCTATCTAATCCACCGATATTGATGCCACCTATTCAGGGTAAGCCACTAATCTTATATATATCAACAACTGATTCATCATTGGGGGCACTTCTGGCGTAACAAGATGACAACAAAAAGGAAAGAGCTATTTATTACATCAGCAGGACATTGGTGTCTTATGAAATGAGCTACAATATAATAGAAAAAGCATGCTTGGCATTAGTCTTTGCATCATAGAAACTGAGGCACTATATGCTAGCACATTCAGTCAAGTTGGTGGCCAAAATCGATCCATTCAAGTATCTTCTTAATAAAGCAACACTCATCGGAAGATTGGCGAAATGGGTTATGATCCTTACAGAGTTTGACATTGAATATGTGGAACGCAAAGCCATAAAAGGACAGGTAATTGCTGATCAACTTGCTGAAGCTTCACTTGAGGATACTCAACCACTACACATCGAGTTCCTAGATGAATCAATAATGCATCTTACTCAACAACCCTGGAAGATGTCTTCGATGGTTCCTTTACTCAAAATGGTTCAGGTGCTGGCATACTATTCATTACTCCTCAGAAGTATTCAATCCCAAAGTCTTATAAGATTCTATTCCCTTTCACAAAAAACATTGCAGAATATGAAGCTTTGGTGAATGGAATAAAACTAGCTATTGAATGGAAGGTTGCTGAATTACATATCTATGGAGATTCTCAGCTAGTTATCAATCAGATCAATGATACATATCAGACTTGAGATGAGAAATTGATGCCTTACAAAAGGATGGTGGACGATATCAAGAAATACTTTGCTTTTGTATCATTCCAATAGATTCCTAGATCAGCGAATAGAGCAACAGATGCTATGGCCACCTTGGCATCTATACCTGAGTTACAGAAGTCCAATTTTTGCTTTGATTTCCTGGTGGAAGAGTTATATTACCCCGCTTATGATTCTCCTGAGATCTAAATAGTCTGTTTTATTATTGGACATGACTCATCCCGATACAACCACATTTATTCCTATCTATGCAATCAAATTATCCCTGAAAACCTTACTCGTAACGAGAAAAGGAACCTAACTCGAAATGCTTCGCAGTATGTTATCATAGCCAATGATTTATTTAGACGAGGTTTAGATGGTACATTGCTTAGATGTCTAGAAACTGAAGAATCTAAACATGCATTATCGGAAGTCCATGAAGGTATTTGTGGATCTCATTCAAATGGTTTTACTTTAGCTCAGAAACTATTACGGGCTGGCTACTACTGGTCAGATATGGAAAAAGACCCTATAAAATTTGCTAAGACTTGTGAGAAATCTCAGCTTCATGGAAATCTCATACATACCCCAGCAAGGGACCTCATACCATTTATAACACACTGGCCTTTTCAACAATGGGCCTTTGATCTCATTGGCCAAATATATCTGGCTTCATCCAATGGACATAGATTCATCATAACCACCACTGAGTATTTCACCAAGTGGGTAGAGGCAGTTTCGCTTATCAAAGCAACTGGTAAACAAGTCTCCTTATTTATCCTAAACTATATAATTTGTCGGTATGGGATACCTTCGTCCATCATGACTAATAATGGAGGACAATTCAAGAATAAAGATCTGGATGAGCTTTGTGAGAAATTAAAAATAAAGCAACACTGGTCATCAGTATATTACCCTCAAGGTAATGGACAAGCTGAGGCATCTAACAAAAACCTACTGACTATCTTGCACATAACAGTGAACAAGTCTGGGAAGGATTGGCATCTGCAGCTCAATCCTGAACTATGGGCTTACAGAACAAGTATCATAACACCTACTGGGGCTACACCTTTCTCTTTGGTGTATGGGTCCGAAGCAGTATTACCTATTGAAGTAGAAATACCATCTCTAAGAGTTTCGTTGCAAGGTCTTGTTATTGATGAAGATAATAGAATATCTAGATTGCAAGAACTCGAATTGCTAGATGAGCGTCGACAAGTGATGTTTGATCATCTCAGAATGTATCAGAAGAGAATGTCCAGAGGATATAACAAGAAGGTTTGACAAAGAGAATTTCAAGTTGGTGACCTAGTTCTAAGAGAAAATCCAAAAAATCAACAGTTTCGCGACAATAAAGGGAAGTTTGAACCCAACTGGCTGGGTCCCTACATTGTTACTACAACATACGGCTCTGGTGCCTATCAACTCTCAAACTCGAAAGGAGAACAGTTTCGTGAACCGATTAACACCATCCACTTGAATAAATTCTTTACTTAGCACTCTCTGCTTCAGCAAACATGTACAGCTGAAAAAAGTTCTGAAAAAAAATCCTAAAAATAAAAAAAAGTCCTGAAGAAAAAAAAAAAAAAAAAGAAAACAAAAAAATAAAAATAAAGAGAGAAATTGCCTTGGTGAAAACATGGTAAACAGGCACCTTGGTAAAAAAAAATAAAAAAACTCTGCCAAGAAGGTGAAAACTTGGCAAACAGGCACCTCTTGTACTCAAGCGCTCCATCTATCAACGCAACGTTGGCATTTCCCGCTTTCATGCATCTTTTGCTTTCGCTTGTACATATTTTTCAGTCACTTTTGTGACATTCTGGTTCGTTGGAACCCTCATGACTTGAAACTGATCAACGTTCTAGTCTTAGGTTACTCGACATAACACATTACATATCCTAAGCAGTGTCAACCAAGTCATTCTTTCGTCAATGAAACCTGGTCGTCCACTCCGAGTCAGTCACCTATCTCTTAACTACCAAAGAGTTTATCACTGAGTTCACAAAAAAAATAACATAACGGAAAACAATCACTAAACAGTTTGAGCTGTGAATGAAAATTTTCTTTGTATGCTGTCTTTTATATTGATTTTCGATTATTGTTCCTCTGAGTAACTCGAGGAAGTCTATTGTGACTAAGAGAAGCAAGGATTGGGGGCATAATATTTTCTTTGTTTTCTGCTTGTAGGAATGATCCTGATGATCTGGAAGCATATAAATTAGCTAGGTGTCTGTGATAAGAGCCTTCACATCAAGGTGAAATCACCTCACATACCTCAACTTTGCTTATTTGTATGCTACAGGGAGGTCCATATCATTTCTTTGTTTGTTTTGAGGGAATTTCTTTATGATGCAATTCGGGTCCCTGCGAAATCTGTCCAAAGATATGAATGAAAAAAGGGTCATTGCAGACAAGATAATTAATATTGCACATTGAAAAAGAAAGGAATTCTAACCTGCCTGTTGTGTTTGTTATGCTCAGTGATGAATCTTAAGTATCTTAAATCTAGTGACTAGGTTTAGGTTGCATTTCGCATATCATTTTGCATTTCATTCTACATTTTTGTGAATCTAGAGTGATTTCGGTATGGTAATAATTTCTTTATCTTCTGAAGGAGAGCTAAAAGCATCATCATTTTTTATGCTAAGTGGTCTTTTTATCATCATTTCTCCAATCGAGTACTTGTGTTTTGAGATGTTTAGCTGCATACATAACATTTCATATAGCTTCATACATTTCATTATTACTCATTTGCATTATCATTTATTTACATATAAAAGAAACAAAAATATACATTCATAATCATTTGCATTACATACATTCACATGGAAAATAAATGCATACATATAGAATAAAGCATATAAGAGACATCTCATAAGCGAATCAACACATGTACGATGAAGTCAAATCAGATCTCGTATTTATATAATGTCAAGTATAAGAATACAAAATGATGTCCAATGACATATACAAACTGCCATCGGAGCAAGAATAGTATAGGCTACAAAAAATGGGTGTGTCTACACAAAAAAATATATATCTGAGCTACAAAAAAATGAATCATCTAGCTGGTGCCCTCTCCCTCATCGCCTGGTGGAGGAGCAGGAGCCTGATGCCTGAGATCCTGTCGAGGTGCTCGTGCTCCCTTTGATCTAGCCATATACTACGAATAGGGTTGCACCTGCTGTGCAACAGGAATTGTGACACTATATGTTGCCACATAATATGCTGCACTACTGCTCTGGAGAAGCACCTCCTGTCGTAGAGACTCTATCTCTGCTTTCGACTCTGCTCTCAATGTTGTGATCTGGCGATCATGCTTAGCCCTCACCTCGACCAGCTGTCAGTCTTGCTCTGCAGCTAAGTTTGAGCCACTGTCAACTGTGACTATAGCTCTGCAAGATGTGCTCTCATCGACCGTCCCGTGTCAGCCCCCTGCTCTCTTGCAGGCTCTCCGCCACCATCTCCACCGCCATCTCCACCTGTGGCTCCACCCTACTCATCCCGTCGCTGCCGGACCTACCTCGGAGCTGCTCACTCCTCCTCTCCGCCACCCAACCTCATGCCTACTCTCTCGAGGGATCCACCCTCATCCCTCTGTTGTCCAATATCAGCTGGCACCTCGCTGCTGCTAGCACCAGGATCACCACCAGTCCGTCGTGGAGCCTCTGATCTCTGTGCCTATCCCTGCCTATGGCCCTGCCTCTAGTCTTGTACCTGTGTCAGTGCGGGGGCATCATCCTCCACATCCTCAATATGAGGAACATGTTCTCCCAGATCTGTAAATCAAGGGAACAAATGCTGTTGAAAGTAATCCCTATACTGGGGCAATACCCCCGCATCTGCTACATCCTCTAGGTAATCCCATCTCAAATGATGTAAACCTGTCAGCTCTTGCATAGCCAAAGCATATGACAACCGTGGAGACCATCCCTTCCTCTCCTCATCAACATAGCGAGCATACGCTGTATACTCCTACGAGATCCCCTAAGGCCGGTTGTACTGCCTCATCACTCGTGAAATGATGAATCGCTCCACAACAGTCTGTGATCTCCCGATCAGTGGGCGTGTCACAAAAAGGTCCCTGCGAACCCTCCACCAGTCATCCCACAACTCCAATCCTCTGTATGGTCTCCAGACAACTGCTATAAGGTCATTGAACCGTCGTCGCCAAAAATCTGTCTTGCCCAGATGGGGCTGTGTGATATATCCGACATACCTGTAAATAATCAGCTGTCCTAGCTCTCTACTATCATCAACTATCAACTGACAAATGGGAAGGTGCTCCTAAGTCCACACCTGTAAAATGTATACACCCACGGCCATGCTCCGCCCATCTCTGTAAACAACCTCATGCATCTCTCGATACATGTGGGCCAACAAACAAGAGCCCCAGCCAAGTCTCTGAGGGGTCTCTATCAACCTCTCTAGCATCCGGCCCCATCCGCTCTGGAAACCTTGCTGTCCTCTATCCGACATCAAGAAGCAACCAATGAACCCTGCTAGAACACATGCTAGGGGATACTCCTCACTATACCTACTCATAAGTATGTCCCAACTCATGGAACGAGTCAAAATGTCTGGGTCCCTGAATACATTCCTAAGAGCCTGTAGTCCAGGTAACAATGCGGTATCATAATCCACCTTATCCCCAGCAAAAGGGATACGAAGGATTCTGTACACATCCTCAGGAGTGATAGTCAACTCCCCAACTGGAAAATGAAATGTATTCTGCTCCGAATGAAAACGCTCAACTAATGCTGTGAGCATCCCGTGGTTCACATGGATATCAGGTAATCACAATAAATGAGTCAAGCCGCATAAATCAACATGAGCCTGGTCAACCTCAGATAGATGACAAACTAATGCCATCATAGGTGGATATACACATTTGAAGAGCACAGAAGGTAATCGAACTTGCAAAAACCCAACAATGATCATCAGAAAACATTCCAAATGAGCCTACAAGAGAAGTTAAACATCACGCAAATCCAAATAAGTCAAATGCAAAACCAAAATTTCATGTTTACACTTTCAAAAATTTATCGCTGTCTTTCGGATGACAAAACACAGTCAAGCAGCATCTCGTATGAGTCAGGAATGACTTTCGTACGAGAAAACAACCTCAAATGATAAACTTTTACACATCGCATGACAAAATGGTCTTTTAACAGACCTGTCGTACGACACAAGGGTGGACCCCATACGAAAAAACTAGTAGGCCCAAACGAAATAAGAATTTTTACCAGTTTCTCATACGAGATAGGATCTTGTCTCGCACGATAAACCGAGACACCCGACCCAAAACCCGTGAAAAACTTAAAAAACGCATAAAAAAATTCAAAATTGGAAACATAAAGAGGCTTAAGATTGATCACTTACCGCTGGCTCATAGTTTTGGGGTCAATTGTGACATCTCTGGCACTCAAATTGATGCTGATGCGTAGGGACGACCATTTTTCTCGCAGAGGGCTTTTTGAATTTTCAAACTTGGAGGGTTAAAATGATTTGAAAATGACATTTTCATCCCATATATAGCCTAAAACCTAATTTTTCAACTTGCTCTGATGGTTATGAAAATTGTACCCTTAGCTAATTTGTCTACTCTGATTCCATTTTCGGGATCAAAATCAAAATTCGAGATCATTTTGCTAGTCAATTTCACAATTTTGACCACTTAGCGCTCTTTTCATCAAATGCTCATTCTTTCTTCAAAATAGCACTCAATTTCAACGCTGAATCTTAATTCAATTTCATTCTACACATCAACATTTCAATCAACTCTACGCTCAATTTCTCATCAATCAACGCCGAAATTTTCAAAAAAATCCTCAGAATCAATTTGTGCTCAAATAACTTATTTTCGCCAAACAATTGCCTATAATCAATCCATCGTTATCTTTCAATTTCGCTCTCAAGGGGGCATACTCACGACCTTATGACTTCACATCTCACAAGTCGAGAAAATTTTTCAAATCTTCATCAGAAGTCGAGCAAAATCTTTTCAACTAAAGAAAATCAATCCTTATTGCTAAGGGGTATCTCAACTTCATCGCTTCACATCAAGTTGAGATCTCTCGATCATCTGAATCGAATCAATCACTAGGGGCATATCAGTTTCATCGCTTCAAATCGAGCTGATATTTGTCTTTCATCTGAATTAATCTCTTAACATTAATTAGTTTCATCGCTTCAAATCAAACTGATTATTCGTTTAAGCTCAATCCAAATTTTCAAGAGTATCTTTGATCACACTAAATCTAAGCAGGTGTTTAGTATTCGTTTCTTGATCAAGTTGAACGGTTCATTCTTCGCTCATTGTGTCTTGATCAATCAAGTTCAAGATCAATTTTTATCATCACTCACTACATCTGAGTTCAATCAAGTTCTAGATCAGTAAGATCCGCTTCTTGATCAATCAAGTTCAAGTTCGGTATCTTTGTTTTCTATCATTCCTTAGTTCAATCAAGTTCAGGATCGGTATCACTTTAATCAGACTTCATTCAGCTTTGTCGCTTCGAATCAAGATAAACACCTTGCTTTTCATCTAGTTCGTGATCAATCTAGTTCAGAATTGACATCTCCTAGACATCACACATTCTTTGAACCAATGCGCTGCTCGCACATTAATTCAAAGAGGGGCAAATGTAATACCCTAAAATTGGTCATCTAAACCATGGGCCCCTAATCTCGACAACATCACCAAGGTCCTAACCAAAGGCAATTAAATCAATCTTGAGCACATTATTAATTCTTCAAATCATCAAATATCACATGGCAAATCAACTACTCAATATTAATTAAATATTTATTTAATTAATCAAATCATTTCCAATAATATCATTTTGATCGATTATCTCATTTTAATTTATTAAATATCCTTGCATATTTAATTAATTAATAAATTTTCCATTCAATCATGCAAAAAGGATTAATTTATTACAAAAGATGAATTAATTTATTACAAAGAGTTGAATTGAAAATAAAACAAAAAGAATTGAATTGAGAGAGAAATCAAACTTGAGATATTATTTCTTTTTTTAAATTTAGAACTTGAAATCAAAAAAGCAATTTAATTGAATTATTGAATTATTCTCTAAAATTGGAACTCAAAGCTTTTCAGAAAAAGAAGTTCAGTTGCATTGAAAAGACCTTTTTCTTGAATAAATCATATATGCATGGAATTAATTTATTATTATTTTCCAATGCAACTTTAACTTCTAATTTGAATGCATTT
Source organism: Cryptomeria japonica (assembly GCF_030272615.1). Classification (NCBI taxonomy): domain Eukaryota; kingdom Viridiplantae; phylum Streptophyta; class Pinopsida; order Cupressales; family Cupressaceae; genus Cryptomeria; species Cryptomeria japonica. The sequence goes on along the minus strand of NC_081409.1, from coordinate 924,353,093 downwards.
CAATTAAACTATAATTGGAATCTATCTCAAGGTTAATTGAACATGATTTCTCAATTATTTCAATTAATCCTAAATTGAGCTTTTTCTCTTGTGATTCTATAAATTCAATCTTCAGCTCTCATTCCAATTCACCCTAGAGATTTTTGAGAACACACTTGGAGATTATTATCATGCTAATTTCACTCTGGAGTCATTAAAGATTATTGTGCTTTTTAGATTATTTGCATCCATTTTACATCCATTATTGCTTACATCCATTGTTGCTTGAATTGATTGTTTGCTTGAATTATTCATCCATCTTGCATCCATATAGCTTAATATCATATAGATTAAATCCTTCATCTTGGTGTAGTCTAGTCAATGGTATTTCTTATAAAAATTAGAGAGCAATCTTATACTCGCATCTTTTAGAAGGCAATTAGTCGCTTTGCTATGGTTTATTGCTTATTGATTATTGATTACTAACCATGCATATAATGACTTAATTGAAGTGTTGTGCTTGCAGCTACAGGTTCACTTTTCCACACACACACCAACATCAAAGGCTACTTGGATACCTGAGGAAAACTTCTCTAAGCATGGAGTTCCATTTTCTTTGTTGCCTCAAGGAGTCACTTGACTTCTTTTCTTTGGGGGAATATGGTGCAGGAGCACCTAATTTTGAGCTAGTTTTGAGTCCAATCTCTACATTTTGGTGTGTTTGTTCATAGTTTGGTTTGAAGTGGTGATTAATAGTCTTCTCTTAGGTCTTAATGTGTTTTTTTAGTGCTTTGGTAGGTTGAATGTCCTTAGGACAATGCATTTGCTCAATTTTGGCTTGTAAGCCCCTGTAAGCCTAAAATGGCAAAATCTTGTATTTTGATGAAAAATGCCTTGAATAGATTTGTTTGGCATTGGAACATGTCAATGTAATGGTTTTTAGTCATATTAGATGGTGTGAAGGAGATAATCAAGCATGTAAGGCAAAAATGCACTTTTTGGCAAAAGTTGTCAAAGTTGCTTGACAACTTTTTGCAACGTGGAGCAACTTTTTGCATTTTTGTGCAAAGGGTTGATTAAGGAATCAATGGAGAGTTAGTTAGGCCACAAGAGGCATATAAAAGCTTTGAGAATCAATGTAATGAGGTTGTTCAATGCCTGGAATAGATTAGAATACATTTTGAGACCAATTTTGAAGTTTTACATTGCATTTTGTCAAGAATAAGAGCATCAAAGCGTACTTAATGGATTGATTGCATTGTTGTACCTTGATTATTGTTTTGTACATGGTCTTGTAGTTCTTAGGAAGCAATTTGATTAGTTTATTTGTAGGTTTGAATTGATTTTTCTCATTTTGTAAGCTCTCAGCCTGAGTAAGGGTTTTTGAGGCCCATACATGGTTCTTGCTTGAAGTCCTTTGAGTTCTTCTCAATAACCCTTGGGACTAGAGCCATGGAACCTTTGTACAGTGTATATAACTTTTATTTTACTTTGGAGTTCATTGAAAGGCCAATGAGTATCATTTCCTAGCCGAGCTCAGTCATAGCCCAGTTAGGAAATGAATGAGATTATGCATGTGTTTGCATGAAAGAGAAGGGTTGGAGTTGCAGAGTGTTTGGGATGAACAAGTGATGCGTGGCATAACATATTTGTGAAATTGGAGGTGTGGCAGATCAAGGAAGACACCTAAACCTTGGAAAAAGACTAAAACAAGCGCAAAACCACCTAAAACAAGCATTTCTTGGGTTTCGTACCTGTATGGTCAGACTTAGATTCCTAAATTTAGAAGTTGGAAAGTACTCCCAAAAGGGTATCCTGATCAACAAATATTTTGTGTGAGTCTTTGGAGAAGTTGGGAGAAAATCCACAAAAACCGGTTTGGTAGGGCTAATTGGGGCTCTAGGGCTACTAGGCCTAGAAAGTAGGAAAATGAAGGAGCGATGGGGAAAAGAATGAAACCCTCACTCTAAACCAACTGATTGACTTAGGAAAACATCACAAACACCTGCGACAACCCCTACAAGCACTTGTGAGGATTTTTAGAGTAGAAGGTTGGATTTACCCTGGTGAATCTCAACCATGCTTGAGCAATCAAGGAGCACATCTGGATTGGGAGCACTCCTAGAGAGCTTAGATGTCCAAATTGTTTTGAAGACAATATGAAAAAAGAATGAATCCCACTAGGACAACATCTGACTGCCCTTAAACAAGTTGTAAGCTCTTTTTGAGTAACCTCCCCATCATGATCACATAAAGGTCCATGTAGTATTCATCGACGTAACGGTCAACAACCAGGTCGACTTTTATGAAGAACTCACAAATCATGGGAATATGGTAGAATGTTGTGGCTTGAGGAAGAAAAGGTGGCAAGTGATTGAACTAACCCTACAAGAAGATTTGATCTTTGTACTCGTTTGTCAAAGGAAACAACTGAGCCATTAATGGCGTTTGACAGAGAAACGCAGAATAACATGTTGTAGACATCCAAATATAGAAAAAACACATTGGAATGCAAGGGTTTGGTGGTGCTGATCGATGACATGCAAATCATCACTCCAGAAAAGAAGATCAGATCAAATCTAATATGGATCGAGTTGGTGAAGGGAAAACTTAACACAACACTGTTTGAATGTTGTTTTGGCGGGAACCCTAAAAGATAAATGTGTCAGCTCGAGATTGGAATGAGTTGATGCTTGATACGAGGTGTGAGAGGAGAGATCCTAAGCAAGAAAGATAATTTGCCTTAGAGTTATTTTTTAGCGAGTTATAGTGTGTGTTAGCAAGCTGAACCGGTGAGAGGGTCTAACTGGTAGAGACAGAGTAATCGGTAAATTGTTGTAGTTCTAACAGTCAAGCTAACCAGTGAGGAGTGATTGGTCAAGAAGGCATCCAAGAGTGACACAGTGTGGTGTGAGGCCAAGGGAGAGAGAAGAGAGGCTGAGAGCAATGAGTGAGTGATCAGAGAGAGTAATCTAATAACCGGCAGTGTGAGAACCTGTGAAGAAGAAGAAGTTGTTAACCGATAGAAATCCATTGATCAGGTGTTTCAGAACTCATTTGCAACTAGGTGCTATCACTATATCAAAATTGTATTTCATTATAGAACATTGAGTTGGAGCTTGGTGCAGGGGTTGATGCTCTAAATCAGTAGGGGTTGGTGCCTTAAATTATTGTAATATGATTGTTTCATTGTGAGGCTGGATTGGAGTAGTAGAATCTAACATCATTTCTCATCGAGGTTTTTCCCATATTAAGTTTTCTTCGTACATCTGGTGTTGTGGGTTATGCATTTGTGTGTTTGCCCTTTTTGATATCCCCTCTTATCTTACCGGTTTGTTGGTTTAATGTTTAGGTTGATAACCGGTATTCCAAGCTTGGTTTAAAAAGAAATTTTTTTAGGAACCATTGATTCAACCCCCTCTGAGTGGTACATTGTGTTCAACAAAAGGCTCTCATTTCATGAATCCATGGACATCCCAAGAGTATATTATATGTGAGTTCTAAATCAAGGACTTGACATACCACATCCTTCGTAACCAGGGATAACTTTAAGAAACCATCCCCCAGGCAAAAGTGCAAAATCCCGGCGAATCAGACATTATTTTTTGGGGGAAATTTTCATATTGATGGTGAATTTTTTTTTTCAAAATAGGAAATTTTTTTTTTTTGTATTGGCGATTTAATTTGAGGGTACGAAAATTCCATAAAATTATGGCGAATAATACCTTGTTATGTGGGGAAAATATATATTGTAGGAGGCAAATTTTTTTCGTTTAAAGGAACAAATATATAATTGTATGAGCGAAAATTTTTAGTCCGAAGAAAAAATTATTTAAACATAATGGTGATTTTTATCCACCGCTTGAAAATTATTTAATTTGTTTAGCTAATAATTTGTTATTTATGGAAAAAAAATATTTTATTGGCAATTTCATGAATTCATTGCCAATAGACAAGGCACATCACATCACATCAGTACATCACATTGAGTCTGGACTTTGCACGATGTATCGAAAAATGCGGCCTCTTTGACATGTGAAGGGTGACACGTACCTAAAATCCATCAATGATTTTAAACCATTCGATGATCGTAGATCAATGGCTGAAGTTTTATTTCGACCCAATTTTCTGAAGAGAACATAGTTCACCAGAAAGTGCCCGGAATGGAATTGGATTCAATAGACACGTATCAAATGTCACGATCGATAATGTTGGTCATTTAATATATGTCTAGTCACTAACTGCAACCCACTCTGTCCCCATGACTTCCAATGTGGTACTTGCCAACTTGGTACTGGTTTATAGCTGTTTCCAATTTCACACACTAGTGCATTTATGGGAAAGATTTGCAGAATATACGAAAGATTTAAAAAAATTTAAAGCAATTAATACGGTTAGAGAAGGTATTATTACAATCAAGAGCTTAAACTATTTATATACGATCTCTGCTTCTTTCATATTCAATTAGCCTTTGCCATTTGGTAGATAAATCATCAGAGCTCACGGTATTTAAATTCTGCCTCTGGTTTAGGTCTATAGGCTCAGGTTGTTTAATTTGGTAATCTGATTTGTCAAGATGGACACTCCTATCCACTTGAGAAGAATTTCTATGGAGGACTAGAGGGCCTTTTTGGGCTCCGTTAAAGACCCAACCCTCCAATTAGTCTGCAAGGAGGTTGGGATGTTCATCAATGAGGCTATGAAGATGGTGTTGGGCATAGACTTTCTGCGTAACGAAAATAGATACCGTGTTAACACAGACATTACATCCTGATTCTTGGCCTCTCTTTTGGACCTCGGAGGAGACAAGGTGGATATGCTGATGTTGATAAGGAAGACTTCCTTGGAGATGACGTTACTATTGTCGTCCTTGTAGAAGTAGGGGTGGGGATCCCTTGGGCGAGTGAATTAACCAAGCTTCTCCTCCTTGACCAAACAGTGCTAGTGGCCAGACAACCATTTCTTTTGAACCTGAATGCGGAACAATTGACGCGTCATAGGAAATGGGCGCGGATTGACAGGGACTTTCTCCAGAAATGGTTGCTCCTGGATGACTTTCCAAACTACAATTGGCTTGAAGAATTCTCTCAGCTTATGCTGTCTGAAGAATTCTACATAGAGGGAGGGCCAGATTCTTAGGGTAGACCATCCACTACCTGTGCCCTAGCCCCGACCCCCTAGTAGTTTTTTTTTTGGCTATGTCCTCATTACTTGAACCTCACAGGCTCAATGACTCACTCATTTTGGCTTTAAATTTTTTGAGGGACTCAAGTCTCAGACATGTTAAAATTGTAAATTTTTGAAACATAAATATTAATGATAATTTTGCAAATTCTAGTTCATTTTAGTTTGTCTCTTATGGATATAAAAATGCTTTCTATTTCATTTTATTAATGATAGTTTTGCAAATGCTTTTTGTCTATGAGCTACGGTATTTTAATATTTTGTTAAGCAATGGAAATAAATTTAATACTGTGATCTTTTTTATGTAATGCTTCTTCCTCTTTATTTAATATATAAAAAAAAATCCAGTTCCTTCCATTAATTATTTGTACATTGATTATGGTTGATTATAATTTTATAAATATAAAAAAAAAAAGATGCTTATCTCGCGAAAAATAAGTGAATTAAAAGTCCAACTTACTTGTTGATGAAGTTTTGAACTAGTGCATGCGTGGGTTGGTACATGCTATGATTTATAGTTAAGATTTTGTCATTATGAAGAAATTTGAGACATTTATGAACGATACATGGGATCGCTTTCATAGAAGAGAACCAATGATGTGAATATATTATTAGAACAGTTTCAAAAAATAGAATTGAGAAGTAGATATATTTTATCATTTATATGTATCAATATACAATGTGGTAATTGGTCCCATTTGTTTTGTATCAAACAAATTAAAGTAATTAATTACTTTACAAAACACCCAATGAATTAGGTATTTTACGAAGAAAGGCACGTCCTCTGATTTGGTCCTATCACTCATTTGATCTTATAATCTATCTTTGAATTTAATATCAAAGTTAATCTATCTATCGTATATCTTTTAATTTAAAGTATATTATAAAGACTATTTAATATACTTTTGATATGATAATCAACTTTGATATGATAATCGACAACTTACCCTCTTTTTTAGTCCCTTTGGTGGGCTTGTTTTTTTCAGCAATTACAATGCTTTTTTTTTTTTTTTTTTCTATATTCAAAATGATGAAATTTTAGAAATTGAACGTTTTACATTTAATTAATATAATTAAATCTATAGAGCTCTATTTCAGGTAGAAGTTGAAAATGATTAAACAGACTTAAAAAACAGTTTTTGGAAAAGTGACTCGAGTGCAGTGACGTGCCCGAAAAATGGTAAAAGTCATGGGACCCACAACAACTGACAATAAATACCATCGTCCATTGGATGAGCATAGATCAACAACTTAGGGTGGATTTCAACCCGAATGTGGGAAGTAAACACATTTGTGAGAGCTTCGCCCAGAATTGAACGTTTTACATTTAATTAAAAATAATTAAGTCTATAAAGCTCTATTTCGGGTGGAAGTTGAAAATGATTAAACAGACTTAAAAAACAGTCCAGAAAAGTGACTTGAGTGTGGTGACGTGCCCAAAAAATGGCAAAATTCATGGAACCCACGACAACTGACAACATATACCATCGTCTGTTGGATGTGCATAGATCAACGACTTAGGGTGGATTTCGGCCTGAATGTGGGAAGTAAACACATTTGTGAGAACTTCCCCTAGAATTGAATGTTTGACATTTAATTAAATATAATTATTAATTAAGTCTATAAAGCTCTATTTCGGGCGGAAATAGAAAATGATTTAAAAAACTTAAAAAACAGTCTGGAAAAGTGACTCGAGTGTGGTGACGTGCCCCAAAAATGGCAAAAGTCATGGGACCCATGACAACTGACAATAGATACCATCGTCTATTGGATGAGTATAGATCAACGACTTAGGATGGATTTCTACTCAAATGTGGGAAGTGAACACATTTGTGAGAATTTAGCCTGGAATTGAACGTTTTACATTTAATTAAATATAATTAAGTCAATAAAGCTCTATTTTTGGCAGAAGTTGAAGGATTAAAAAGACTTAAAAAACAGTCTGGAAAAGTGACTCGAGTGTGGTGATGTGCCCGAAAAATGGCAAAAATCATGGGACCCCTGACAACTGACAATAGATACCATCGTCCGTTGGATGAGCACATATCAATCGCTTAGGATGGATTTCGACCTGAATGTGGGAAGTGAACACATTTGTGAGAACTTCACCCAAAATTGAACGTTTTACATTTAATATCCTTAGAATTTATATTGAAGCAATGAATGTTTTGTCCTTCGGTGGTGAATAGATATTAATAGTAATTAATAAAATTACAACAAGCTTCTAGATATTTTGCCCTTTAGGTATTACTTTTGTACTTTTCAGTGTTTTCAAAATAAGTGACTCATAAATCATAAATTATAATCATATTTCATTTCATGGACAAACCTGAAACCAATAAATCGAGGGAGATTAAAAAATGGCTACTAGATTGAGGAATGCAAGTTGCAATAGAGACTGTCTACACCAATCTAGTGAAATAGAAATTTCGGGTAAAATCTAGAGCACCTACATCCCGCCTTTTTTTACTTTTTTTTAATCTCGTGGTTCAATTTGAGGGTTAGCATTTTCAGGCTTGTATCTAGCATTATTTTGAATTATTATCAATAACAACGATGGGGAAAACAGGAAGCAGTAGTTCAACAGGAAGCCAAGTGAATTTTTTTTTTACCTAACCGAATTGGTTAAAACTCTAGGTTTCATTGATGAATACCATGATATTTATGACCCTACTATCCATGGTGAAAAGCGTATCATAGATATTAGATATGCATTGTCTAGTAAGGCGGTAGATCCAACCAGGGCAAAATTTAATGTTTTCAACACAATGTTAAAACAAAGAACAAATAAAATTGCATCGTGGGATGCTGGATTGGGAAGCATGATGTTACCTGAAGTATTCCCTTGCCCTGATTTTGTCATGGTCTGCATCGAAAATTATGATGAAGATAAAAAAACAATTGTCAATAAAAATACAAAAGAGGAAATTCTATCCATAAACGAGGGAGAATTTGCTCGTTTGTTGAACCTAGGGTTTGAAGCACAAAACTCAAATGTCCACATCGACCTAGGAAAGTTGGTAGAGAATTATGAGAGTCTCGATCCAAGTCACAAAGATTCATTTATCAAAGCTCTAATAATAAGTGGTATTGCTACTGGTACTCCGTTGGATCAAAATCATAAGCCTCCTTATGATTCTAACATTTTTGTTCCATGGGTTCGGGACACTATTTCCTTGCTGACATTTTTCCTGGGATTGGAAAATGATAGGGAAGTGGGTGTTAGCCATCTTCAAATGATTTTTAATATCCATTGTGTAACTCAGTCAGTAAGATATAATTTTGTTGAGCACGTTGTTCAATCCATACAAAAAAAATTACTAATGATGTAAAAAAGGTTCCTGTAAGACATTTAGGTTCTCATCCTACTTGTGCTATCTCCTTCTATCCAAGTATCGTGCAATATTTGAGACCAACAATCTTCAAATTGTGAACTATAAGATTGATGAGAAGACTCGGAATAGAACAAAGTGTCCAATATATGAATGGATACCAAAGATAAGGATGCATGATAACAGAAAGAACTACAACCATTTTGTAGACTTCTTTTTGGCACCAATGTATAATGAAATTACCAACACTCCAATGCCTAGATTGCCTGTGTCTTGTAGAGATTGCATTCAACTCGGATGTCAAATACAATTGGCTGACTGGTTCTTCATGGAATAATACAGTGTGTTAAGGTTTTACGGATCAACAGTAAAACTATACAGACTTCCAATACATGTGATAGAGAGGGTATTTGCATTGGAATATGTACGACAATTGGAGAGCACAGATAGGCACTTCCATGGTCAACAAAAGAAGAGCATATTTCCTTCCTTGCCTTTCTAATGTGGAGGGTTCACACTTGAGAGAAAAGCATTCAATGTGACACATGATTTTTTGACAGTTTTTAGCTTTGGTGGTAAGGATCTCTGGCAGTATGATCCAGTCGGTGTAGTTCAAGCGTTATGTCAACATGAAAGTAAACCATTGTAAGAAAAATGGGAACTCTTCAGCGTTATGTCAACATGAAAGTAAACCATTGCTAAAAAATCTTAGAAACATGGACTCTTGGGATGAGGTAAAAAAAGAGATGGAGAAAATTGCCGCTGACAATAACATTTCAATAGAAGAAATGTCATCACAAATTATGGCATTGCACACACAGAGGACAACATAAGAGGGCCAGGGCATCCAAAATAGGAGGTCCTACAATTTCTACCAAAAATCTGCTAATCCATCTAACAAATCTATTCCCAAAACAATTCTGCAAGAATATAAAGAAATTTATTGGACTCAAACCAAAATAAATGATTTTTGGACTATAAGGAAGAATCTCGGTGAACCAAAGACCAATGCAGAATTTGAGTCCATCGACGAGGATGAAGAGTTTAACAAATTGTAGAATATGGAGCATCCCACAACAACATATGACAGGAGTGAAGATGATAATGAGTATGAGGTTGAGCCCACTCCAACAACTACTACAATCCCTAAAATATTAGGTGGAGTCAATGAGTCCATGAAAGAAAAATATAGCAAAGGGGCAAACATTGTGGAAAAAATGGGTTTTGAAGGTGGTGGTCTAGGTCCCAGAGGAGAAGGCATTTGGTATCCACTTGAGGTACAACTTCCATCAAATTCAAAATCAAAAGCTCTTGTTAAACTAGTCATTGGACTTGATTCTTCAGATTCATCACGGAAAGGTACTACTCATTACCCTCAGGGTCCACCTGCATTTGTTTCAGGTTCAAATCCACTACCACCACCACATCATGGTATTCCCATTGGTGGTGAATCAAGTGCCACTGCCACTAGTGGGGGGTCTAGGGATAGTATTCCTATTAGTGTTAAGTCAAGTGCCACTGCGATTGGTGGGGTTGGCATGGATACTACTACTGATACTAGTTGTCTTGGTGTTGGACAAGGGCAACAACAAAATATCTCTCGCAAGAGACCACTAGTGGTAGATACTCATACTATTCAAAATCCTATATCAAGTGCCACTGACACTACAAATCTATCATTTGCAGCTTCAGATTAGACCCCTCAAAAGATTATAAAAACTATACATGAAAGTGATAGTGGGATAGGATCAAGAATGGTTGTTGGTAATCCTAGTAATGCATTAGTTAAAACCACAAGCATAGGTGGAACTGGAGCCTATGCTATTCCTATTTCACCTTTCAAACATTCAATTGCTTCAACAAGCCCAAATTTTCAATTTTGTGATTACTATGATAAATTTGAACACACAACAAATGCAAATAAAGAAAAAAAGAGAGCATTTCATAGGGTTGCCCTGACTGAAGTTTTAGATGAACAACCTGTAAAGAACAAGGTATTTCCAACATATGACCTGCACAAAGATATGATGGAGTTCATGGTTGTTATGCCACCAACTAAAGATAAAAATCCACCACACAGTCAGATAGATCCCTCTGAATTTCAAGTTAGCACCCTCTAAATGGTTTTTTCCAAAGTACATAATGTGGACAAATTTAGTATCAAAAAGGACCAACGAAGTGGTCTACATTTCACTGCTAAAGTTGGAGAGAGAGAAAAATAAACTGGAGAAACAAATAGAAAAGTTACAGGCAGACCTGGCAAACGAAATATCAAAGCAGTAAAAAAATTGATGAGGAAAACCTGGCTAAAAGTAGTAAAAAAAATGATGAGGAAAGAGGCAATTTTAAAAAATTATACAAAAGTTATGAGTCTGCTGCTACCGAAATAAGAAAAATAAAGGACCTATTGGATCATGAGAAGGAAAAATCAAAACTTTTGGAAGAGGAAGTAGAGGAAGAAAGGAAAAAATGTGCACAAATGAAAGAAGACCCGCACAATGCAAATGATAAAATTAAAACTTCGAAGGATAGATTGAAAGATAAAATGAAAAATACAACGAAGTATATACAAGAAAACATTTGGGGGCAAATAATGCAGAGGAGTGACAAGTTGTGTGAATGGTTTGAATTGAATGAAAGTCTGAGAATAATTTATATGAAAAGCAAAGGGCACATTGAGAAGAGCATACATGTTTATTCAAAAGAGGACATGGCAGAACAAATTTTGCAAGTAGTCTATAGTACCAGTGACAACTATTTGGCACCCAAGGGAATTAAGAGCCGTATTGATGTCATAGTTAAGACATCATCTATCCTTTAAAAATGCCAGAAACTAAGGGAAACATCAAAAGTTATGGATAAATGTGGCAAAACAATATTGAAGCTGCAAGAAAAGATAACTACTTTGATTAAACTTGGTTTGCGTAAGACTGTTGACCCATCAAATAAATTCATTGGAAAAGAAGATTACAAAAAAAACATGGAGATAAAAATGAAGTTTGATTTAGACTTGCTTCCTAAGAACACAACTCCCCAAAGCTTTCTGGAATTCATCAAACCATTTACAACTTTGAATGTGGTATTGGGTGAAATAGTTATGTCAAGTCACTCTTCTAAATATGGATTGTTGACAAAGTTGCAGTTGAATTTCCATAGTTTAAAGAATATTGAACTTCCACCAGTCGAAGAGTGGAGCACCCTACAAAAACTGGCACAAAAATCTTAAGAATCATAGTATGTATTACACAGTTTTCTGCTTTTACTCTTAATTTCAAGGTTTTATATTTTTTCTGTTTGGAATTTGGCATCACTTGAAATAACTCTGTTTTATGTACAGGAAAAAACCAGCACTCGCTATTGCTAATCCAACCTATGAATCTATGATGCACAGTGCAAACCTTCAGCTTGTAAATTTGTATTCTCAAATTCTCCCAAGTTTTAACATTTCTGCATTTCTCTATTTCTGTTTACTAGGTTTTGGGCACTGCTATTATCTATATTTAATTTGTCATGGATTGAATTAATATTTAATTTTGAACTCTATTTTTTGAACAGGAGACATTAGACATGTAGCAGTTGTTAAATTGCTAATCCGGCCTGTGATGGCCATGTAAAACTAAATTTGTGCTGAAGCTTGAGTTTGTGATTTTGATGTTGAGTCTTCACATGTTGCAAATCGATCTGAAGCTATTGTTTCTCCCTTGTTTCTATAAAAGGGAATTCAGGGTCATTTGCAAATGGTTCTGAAACTTTGTATTGACTTTTGCATGGAGAATCACACAGAGTGGTGTATTGAAATAATTGTATCATATGGCTATATTTTGAAAGAATTAATGAAAATCTAAGTTCTCAAACATGTCTAAATAAATATCTATGTATCAATAAACACATTATGGTCTTTTATTATGCTATTTTAAATTTGGAAATAGAAAGTTGAAAAATACAATTACAAATCAATATTAAATTCTAATTGCAAAAAGTTGAGACTCATAAAATATCAAGTTATCAACCATAATAATATGGTTTTGTAATATGAATGATGAGATAAAATAATAAGATTAATAAATACCAATCTCTTATAGTTGCCATTCATCCTCATCAAATTCAAAGCTTTCTTGATTCTTGTCTGTGTTTTCTTCACTCTGAGTCTGCATACCTTCGTTGAACTACATCTTAATGCTACCAGTAGGTCTAGTACATAAGTCAATAGTCCCACTGGCACTTTGGTTTGAAGTGTTTCCCAAACCTCTTCTTTCACATTTGGACCTCCAAATTTGCAGTGCCCTATCGTAAGGAAAACTGTGGACATCATACCTAGATGTATAGAGCCTCAAGCAATTTTCCAAATTTTTGTCTAGTTTGTTTCTTAGCTTTGATTTTAGGAACCCCAAAGCACTAAAAACTCTCTCATCTTCCACCGAACTCAATATCATGGTAAGACATAAATCAACAAGCTTCAAATTATCTGGCATTGAATCATGCAACATTGTGTTCTCAACTATATATTCCAAAAGCCTTGTTACTGATCCCTCTTCGCGGGGATTCTCCATTGTGCCATATTGTTCCCTCATAGTGTATGCAAAACGAGATGATTTCTCTCTAAGACTATTTTCATCTAATATTCCATTTATAGTTACTCCATTCAATTCTATGGATATGCAAAATTATTTTATCAAAATCAGTAGCTTACTTCGAAAATCACCTGCACTGTTGAGGCTCCAATATTGAGGAAACACAATGGACATGGCTTTGAGTAGGTTGTTAGGAGGGAATCTACTTCTAATTTGTGAGGAAATATCATAGGCAATTTTCTTCACAGAAGTAGTTACAAAATCAACAATCTTGTCGAAATCTTCCCTTGTAACTCTTGCTAGTTGCTTCTTGGGGCGCTTTCCTGGTTCCTCGGGGTTGACTGTGGCATATAAGTGCATTGGTATCTCAATTCCCTGTACATTGGCACATACCTCCTCATCTGCACCAATTTGTAAAAAGTTATCAGGATTGTTCAAATCTGTGAGTGTCCGCCACTTAACAAATTTTTCATCAGATAGTGTTGGTTGATTTTGATAGAGATTTTCGAGGGTCATGCATGTCATCTTACGCAACGTAGCATATTCTGCAATATACAGAGCTCTTTTTTGAGCAGCCTTCATAATATTCCTCACTTCCTCTAGCATGAGCAGAAGAGCTGCTAAAGTTAAGAGTGTCTCTAGATTACTTAACCTCCGAAGAAGGTCAGGAAATTTCAGTTGATCTGATTCATCGCGAGTTGTGTGAAATAGTCCAATCAAGGATGGATATTTTGAAAAAACTCGATGCGCTGGACCGTCTGGAGAGATCCATCTGGTATCATTATCCTTGAGAATCTTGTTCCCATCAATTATTCCATTAGAAAAGTGTTAAAATTTCATAAATCGCTTGGGACTTCGACAGAAGTGTGAGTAGAGTTCTTTGATTAAAATTTCAACTTTTTTTACCGAAGCATACTTGCTCACAATTCCAAAGCTAGATTCATTCCGTGAGCCATGCAGTGAATTGCAGTAATGTACGGTGCAAATGAAGTTTCAATCTTTGTACAAAGACCATTCCTGTGAACTTGCATTACTGAAGCTCCATCTACTCCAACACAAACCAATTTTTTGGCAACCTCCATGTCATCCATACCTCCATATTCAATTAAACTTCTCTTTACTAGTTGAAATAAATTTTTCGCTATCTCACTCTCCTTCATTTTAGCAACAGATAGTAGATGAGGTTGGCAGGCATGATTCTCTACAGTATAAATATGCATGCATACCCATGAAGTATTGTCTACTCCCATAACTTCGTCTAAAGATAATGCAATAAAGTTTGATTCTCTTATTTTTTCCTTTACATCTTCCTTTCCAACCTCAGCATAAACCACTAATTGATGGGAAATCTATCATAGCACGCCCTTTGATCAAAATATAAAAAACAATGCTTAACTGAACAACTTTTCCTAGTTGTTCTATTAGCATTGGTTTTCCAAAACTAGCTTCAATAGAACCTTTAACTTCAGCAGGCTTCATCTGTATTTTCTCATGAAAATAATACTCTTCGACATTCCTCACATGCTTACATTCCTCCTTTTTTTTCCATCTTATCACTGATTTTTCAACTCCGTCTCTCATTTGTTTTTCATAAACTTTACCCATATGCTTTTCTATGGTGTCGAATTTTAGCTGCAACCTAATTTCCTTGTTATGTTTCCAAGTGCAAATCTCACACCTACATTCTATTGGAGGATCGCCTTCAATTGGATTATCCACTGCTTCAATGAATGGATACTTTGATGCCCAATTAATTTGAAAATTCCTCACTGACATATCCCACTCTTGATCCTTTTTTGATTGTGGTTGATCCTTTTTTGATCTGGCTTTTCTTTTCCCCTTCCATGCATTATCATCAATGACATTATCACCCAAGTCGATTATATCATTCCGGCTAACTTGGGCATCTACCAGATAATCTTCTTCAAGATCATCCTGATCTGAGATATCAGGTTCATCGTCGTCTTCAACATGTGGTGTAGGTTGCAAATTTTGTACTTGTACTTGCGATAATGTACCTTCCTAATTTTCACCACAATCTTTTCCAAAGACAAAGTACGAAGACAACGTTTTGTTTTTGTTGGCCTCTCATGGCCTTCCCCACATTCAGGTTTCCTACCATTCTTCCTGTTCGACATCTCCAACGAAATAAAGGCTGCCAAAAAAATATCAATTTGTTGAAGAAGCAATAATAGACTATGAAGTATAAGATATGTTTCATTGGCCCTACGACCTACAATCTAGATGTCTGAGGTCTGAATCTCCCCGCTAACCACTTGGCATCAAAGGGTCTCCATTGAATAAGAATGAACTCAATAGTGCAAACAAATATAGATAAATTCAGAATAATATTATAACACATCAAAAATATGATCGCTCACCTTTAGGTCACTAGCAGTCGCCTATGCAGTCAACAACAATGATTTTCCTTGGTCTGAAACTTTGCTATTGATTTGAATTCGGAGCCTAGAACCCACTAGATTGTGTAGAGATAGATCTGATCTTTGAATGTATTTATATCAAACCTTATATAACGAATTCCGTGGGAATTTTATATGGTATATAAATATTTGGTGAATCCCGTGTAAATATAACACGACTTATGTAATTTTCGAGGCGATTATGGGTCGTCCAAATAATTGGCAAATATAATATAGTTGGCGAAAGTTGGGGTGAATGGAGACACGCATCGGCAAAATACCGGGCGAATTGGGTCCTCCTGGCTAACAAATCTGGATATGCCTATAGGTGAATTATGGTCGTCTATTAAGTCAACCTCGGAGAATGTAGGCGAAAAAATTAAATTTACCGTGTGTCCATCGTATATTGTATTGGAGAAATCCTCGCATGGAAACATTTAATTACATACAACATATGACAATCGGATCGTGAATTTGATGGAAATTGATAATGTTCTGGCAACATGGCCACCCCCAGTCGGTACAAAATATTCGCCATTTCCCAGGTCGCCGACGTGAAAAATTTGCCATTGGCGAATATTCGCCACTAAAGTAATCTCTATTCATAACTGGCCCAAATCTGAGAGGTAAGGTGACTGTGCCCTTGGATGAGCGCTCTTCATCATCATATGCCTTAGTAGTGATTGCATGTGTAGAATTAACAGCCTTTTTAGAATATCCCAATTTCTTAATAGTGTTCAATGTACAAATGTTCAAACCTGCTCCTCCATCTATCAAGACTCGTTTTATTCGGTTTTTATAAATAAAGTCTTCAATATGCAGAGGTGCATTATGAGGCTTGGTTACAGATGCATCATCAACTTTTGTGAATGAAAGGCTATGCGGAACGAAAAGGTATCCCACCATGGCTTGAAATTGGTCCACGTTCAGATCAGTGGGTACAAAGGTCTCTCTCAAAGTTTTGTCAAGAATGGCCTTATGTGCAGGAGATATGCATAAAAACTCAAGGATGGAAATGAGGGCGGGTGTCTTCCCTAACTGATCTAGAAGGTCATACTCATTCTTGGTAGATGAAGAGGCTATGGTCTTGGATGGAACACCTTGCAAGGTGACTTTACCTCGACGGGTTGTGACATTACATTCAGAGGTTTCATCTTTGGAGGATGAGGAAGATGATCCGATGCCTTTTAAAACAACTTTACTCTTTTAGGTGGAACCTTTGGGAGTTTTGTCCTTTATAATGATAGTAAAAGAATGATTATCCATTGAAATGTGATTAATAGTGGAATCATAGTCATAGGACATCTTGGTATAATTAGCTTGATTATTTGTAGTTTTGGCTTTTCCTTTGTCATGTTTAGGGAATGGCTCCCTAAACATCGCATGCTATTCACTAGAGGTGTGTCCATCAACTTCTATGTCGCCTCTGTCAATGAGATCCAGTATGATATTCTTTAATCTATGACAATTGCTAGTTAAATGCCCTTTACTCTTGTGATACTCACAATATTCATCATCATTCCACCAATTTGGTTTTACTTTTGGCTCATATGGTGGATTACCTGGTAGTGTTATTAGCTTGTTTTCCACTAACTTCTTGAATGTTGTTTCAATCGGTTCTCCCAACTGGGTGTATTTCCTTCAAGGTTTTGATTGCCTTTGATTGTTCACATTAGAAGAGCTTGCACTGGGGAAAGTTATCTTAGGTTTCACAAAATTTGCATCTACCACCCCATCATTAACTATGTTCTTATTCTTGTTCCAAAAGAGGGGTTTGTCTTTCCCATTTGATTCCTCTTTGCTCTCTTTGAATATCTTTATGACACCTTGTTCAATAAAGACTTTTTCTGTTGCCATTCCTTTCTCAATGACCTCCTTGAAGGTAAACAAAGAATCTTTTCTTAGCTCATATCCAATATCTTTGTTGACGTTTTGAGTGAACATTTCTACTATTTATTTTTTGTGGGATATCAAAAGAGAATCGACTAGCAAGACCTCTCCATCGCTGTAAGAATGAAGTAAAAGATTCCCCATTCTTCTGTTTAGTATTACACAAGGTAGCCACTGACACATCTATTTCAATGTTGTATGAGAAGTGTTGTATGAAAGCTTTTGCAAGATCACTCCATGATTTGATTCCAGGTGGAAGTTGGGAGAACCATTCCATTGCTTGTTCACCTAAGCTTTGTGGGAACAATCTCATCAAGTATGTTTATTCTCCTGCTACCTCAATGCAAGCTGTGAAAAATTGTCTTATGTGTGCCTTAGGATCCCCTTTGCCTTTTTACTTATCAAACTTTGGTGTCACAAAATGTAGAGGAAATGGAGGCATTGAAATGCTTCTATCAAATGGGTAAGGACATATATCTTTCATTGTATACTGTTGCTTTGGTGTATTCATGTCCGCCATTTGCTTTTGCAAATCCTTGATTTGTTGTTGCAAGTCATTCTTGGGCGGTGTCTTTTCTCTTTGAGCTAGTCCCATGCTTGAGCCACCGGGTGGAGGAGGAGGGATATAATGCATATATGGATGGTATTGATCATAGATGTGTTCATATGGAGGAGGAACATAGTTGTAGCTTGCATATGGGCCACTTGGTATGGTGTTGTAATGAGGGGCACTAGGTCTAGGTCGATACATGTCATGACCATGACGATAGGAGGTATCATAAGAATGGTCTTGAGTATTGCCCCCAACTCTAACATGAGGTCTCCTCATGTCATGATTTTGAATGTTTGCTTGAGTGTAATTATATGCATTGGTATGATCTTGGGTATTATCATGGTCATGTGTAGTGGTAGTTCTTCTCCATGGAAAAGGATGACTGTGGGGTTGTTCATGAGAGGTTCTAATGCAGGAGCATCCCCAATTCATAGCAATCTTGCATCAACCAAAAATATTTCCTTTATGTTTTGCTTTTTGTTTGCAGTTTCAACATTTCTTTCTGTGTCCCGAATTTCGCTCACCGAAACCTATGGAGTTGGATTTTACTTGAAGACTTGATCATCTTCCTCATTCCCAAACCATGGAGCATTTGAATCATTTTTCGACAAGTTATCACTACCGGTTTTCGAGATAGTTTTCTGTTACCGGTTGCCTAGACCTATTTGCATTGATGATCTATCGTATCCCCTTCTATAGCTTGCAGAGCCTTGAGCATTAATTCCAATGTTCCTTAGCGTGTGGCCAACCTTTCCTCGTGATCTACACTTCATCCTTTGGATTTTTCGAGGGAATTTCTTTGGCGGAGCTTGACCTTGTTGGTTTTGCACGTTAGGTCTTATTCTTGGGGTTTTGATTTCATTTTGGGCCAACCAGATCCCCTTGGATCGTATAAATCATTGTAATAGAGCATTAGAATGTAATCAAGAAGTCAGACTGAGTATATAAGATAGATCTTAAGATTTGAGGTCCTAGTTGTGACCTGTTCTGTATTTTGAGTATGTTTTAGTAGGCCTGTGAGCCAATTTTTGTAACCAAGTTGTTACCGGTTGATTGTAATCATTTTTCATGATAGAATTCAATCTATTATGTATTGCCTCCATCATGTCCTTGTATTTCCATTGCGTTTACTCTTTCTGATTGGTCTAGACTGATCTCTTTGAGGTCCCTCCTAGTCGGTGACTGCTTCAAGTGGTATCAGATCGAGCTTTCGTTCTGGAGGTTGCGTTGTCCTGAGAATTTTGTTGTAGGGTGGTGGATTGTGGATCCAACCTATAGCTACATAGGACTGGCATAAATATGGCATGAAGAGGAACTAGGAATGGTGGAGCATGTGGGAATGCAAACCCTATTGTGATGGAAATGTTGCCAGGAATAGCAGCCCAGTTGGAAGCTATGGAGACAACCCAGAGAAGAGGCTGACACATTGAAGATCTAAGTGAAGATGAAGGAGAAGAAGCCCTGACATAACAAGTAAACTCACCGACGGTTGATCTGGATGAGGAAAGGTTTTTGAGGGTTTTGAGTAGGGCGAATACTAAATCTCATTTTACCCCACTAGAATATGATGGAAAGTTGGATTGGGATGAATTCATGGATTGGATCTTAGAGATGGAGAAATATTTTGATTTTAAAAACACTGCAAAAGAAAGGAAGGTGAAATATGCCTGTATCCGGTTGAAAGGTCATGCATCTCTTTTGTGGGAGCATTTGCATGTTGATAGACAAAGAAGAGGTAAAGAGAAGATCAAGACATGGGATCGGATGGTTGCGAAGTTGAAATCAAAATTTATGTCAGCTGATTATCAAGTGAATCTATTCTAGAAGTTGCAAAATTTGAGATAGAAAGAATCGAGTGTGAAGGAATACACCGAAGCATTTTACGAGTTGAATATTAGATCTAGACATGTTGATGATGAAGTTGAACAAGTTGAAAGATATTTGAATGGATTATAGGTGTCTATACAATATGAACTCAGTTTGATCAAATTATAGAGTGTTGAAGAGGCTTACCAGTATGCCCTAAAAGTAGAAGATAAACTAAACAAAAGACATGAGCAGAGACAAAGATGCAGAGGCAAAGATGCAGAGGTGGAAGGTTTTCCAGAGGAAAATTTCAAGGAGGAAGAGGATATACTGGAGGTAGAGGAACCTATATAGATCAAAACAAGGACAAAAAAGTGTGGAGGAGAAGGAGAGAACCGGATGGCTACCAGAATGAGAATTTTGGAAGACAAGACAAGAGGGTATTTAAAGGAACTTTCTATAAGTGTGGAGGAGAAGGACATCGTGCTTTCAAGTGTAAGGAGATAAAGAATACTGGAAGAGAAGAAGTGGTGGAAGAAAACCCCACCAGATTAGATAATAAACCGGAAGATGGAGAGCTGTTGATGATGAGGAGAGCTTTGTCTCATATCGGGAGAGATGAAGAGCCCTTGCAGAGGAAGAATTTGTTCAAGACTGGATGTAAGGTATCCTATAGGTGCTGTAAAGTTGTTATTAATAGTGGTAGTTCAGATAATCTTGTTTCAGAAGAGATGGTGAATAAGTTGAACTTGGAAAGATTGAAACACCCTAAGCCTTATCAGATATAATGGATTCGGGATGAACATAAGTTGTTAGTAAGTGAGCAATGTTTGGTGAAATTAAAAATTAGGAATTATCATGATAAAGTCTTGTGTGATATTATGCCTATGGATATTTGTCATCTTTTGTTGGGTAGACCTTGGCAGTCTGATAGAAAGGCAATACATGATGGGAGGTAGAATACATACACTATTGTGACCAATGGGATGAAGCAAACCTTGTTACCCTTGGAGGAACCTTTGAAGAGTAAAGTTTGTATGAATGTTAGAATCTATTTGGTGGATGGAAGGAAATTCCTAGATGGATTGAGACATGAGAATGAGTGTTTTGCCTTAGTTCCTAAGAAGACTGAGAATCTAGAGCATGAAGAGGAACAACCTGAAGAGATAAAAGATTTGTTGATAGAATATGAAGACATCATTTCAGATAATGTGCTTGATGGATTGCCACATGTGAGAAGTATCAATCATTGCATGGACTTGGTTCCCGGATCTAGTTTTCCTAACAAAGATGCACACCTGATGACACTGACAAAGAATGAAGAGCTGAATAGACAAGTGTAGGAGTTGTTGAAGAAATGTTTGATCAAAGAAAGTCTAAGCTGTACCAACAATATTAGCACCTGAGAAGAATGGAGAGTGGATAATGTGCACCGAGTCTAGAGCAATAAACAAGATCACAATGAAATACCAGTTTCCTTTGCCTAGGATGGATGACATAATGGACTGTTTGAGTGGAGCCAAATACTTTACAAAGATAGATTTGAAGAGTGGATATCATCAGATCAGGATTGGAGAAGGAGATGAGTGGAAGACAACATTCAAGACAAATGAAGGATTATATGAATGGTTGGTGATGCCTTTTGGGTTAACTAATGCACCAAGTACTTTCATGAGGCTGATGAATGACGTATTGAAGAAATTCTTGGGTAAGTTTGTTATTGTATATTTGGATGACATTCTGATTTTTAGTAAGACAAAAGAGGAGCATTTGTTGCACTTGAGACAAGTTTTGTAGAGGTTGAGAGAAGAAAAGTTGTTGATAAATCTTAAGAAGTGTACTTTCATGAAAGATGAATTAGTCTATTTGGGATTTGTGATATCTGAGGATGGTTTGAAGATGGACCCTGAGAAAGTAAAAGCAATTGTTGAGTGGCCTACACCGGAAAGCATTGGTTAGGTAAGATCATTTCATGGATTGGCTAGTTTCTATCGGAAGTTCATCAGAAATTTCAGTTCAATTTGTAACCCTATGATTGAGACCATGAGGGGAGATCACAAGGAATTCAAGTGGACCACCAGAGCAAACAAAAGTTTTGAGCTGTTGAAATGGAAAGCGACTGAACAACTTGTGTTAGCTTTACCGGATTTCAATAAAGTATTTCAAGTGGATTGGGATGCAAGTGGAACAACAATAGGAGCAGTCTTGAGTCAGGAAGGGAAAGCAATAACTTATTTCAGTGAGAAATTGAATAATGCCCGGAGGAGATATTCAGTGTAAGATCAAAGTTTTATGCCATAGTTCAAGCCTTGAAGAAGTGGAGACATTACCTATTGCCTAAGGAGTTTGTGTTGTACACAGATCATCAAGCTTTGCAATATTTGAACAGTCAGAGTAAGTTGAATCAGAGACATATGAGATGGGTAGAATTTTCGTAGTGTTACACCTTTGTGTTGAAGCATAGAAGTGGGAAATCTAACAAAGTTGCTGATGCACTGAGTAGGAGAAAGAATTTACTGACAAAGATGAGAGTGACAATTTTAGGATTTGAGGAATTGAAGACCATGTATGATGATGACCCAGATTTTGCAGAACCTTGGACAACATGTAGAGAACCAATTATGGTAGATAGAAGCAAGTGGTTGGATTACTTCATTCAGGATGAGATGTTATTCAGAGGAGTTCAGTTGTGAATACCTAAGAGTTCTATGAGGGAGAATATGATAAAGGAGAAACACAGTGGGGGATTAGCCAGACATTTTGGTATTTACAAAACAATAGCTTTGGTGAGTGAGCATTACTTTTGGCCCCAGATTCATAAGGATGTTAGGAAATATGGGCACAGTTGTAGAATTTTTCAAGTTGCAAAGGGCAGTAGTCAGAATGTGGGATTGTATAAACCTTTGACAGTACCAGTAAGACCTTGGGAGGATATAAACATGGATTTCATACTTAAATTGCCTAGAACACTGAGAGGGAATGATTCTATATATGTAGTATTGGATAGATTCTTGAAGATGGCTCATTTCATACCTTGTAAGAAGACATCAGATGCATTACATGTAGCAGACCTATTTTTCAAGGAAGTAGTGAGATTGCATGGACTACCTAAAAGCATAGTTTCAGACAGAGACACTAAGTTTGTTTGTTATTTTTGGAGAATACTTTGAAAGAAGATCAAGACAGATTTGAAGTTCAGTTCTACTTTTCATCCACAGACTGATGGACAAATAGAGGTAGTTAACTAGAGCTTGGGAAATTTGTTGAGATGTTTAGTTGGAGATAAAACCGAAAGTTGAGATTTGATTCTTGCACAAGTAGAGTTTGCCTACAATAATTCAGTAAACAGGAGTACCAGAAGAACACCTTTTGAGATTGTTACCGGAGCACACCCTAGAGGTATAACATAATTAAGAGATATTAGCAGTGAAGACCGGGGAAGTTCAGAAGCAGAAGAATTTGTAGATCACATGAAGGACTTACATATTCATGTTAAGCAACATTTGGAGGACATGAATAGCAAGTATAAGGAGAAGGTAGATGAGAAGAGGAGACATAAGGAATTTGAAGTTGGTGATGAAGTGATGGTGTATCTAAGAAAAGAAAGATTCCCGGTTGGAACTTATAACAAATTGCAGATGAGAAAGTTTGGACCTTGCATGATTTTGAGAAAGTTCAGCTCTGGGAATGCATATGCAGTGGAGTTACCGGATAGTTTGAGTATTTCACCTGTGTTTAACATTGCAGATCTTCATTAGTATCATGAACCAAAATTCAGTGAGGACAATACTGCAGACTTGGAGAAATAGTTGCCTCGGAAGGAACCAGATCAGATTGAAGACATTTCATACAGTAGGATTGAGCGTAGTACCCCGAGCAGTTAGTATAAAGAGTATCTTGTGAAGTGGAAGGACATACCAGTTAAAGATTCATCTTGGATTTCTCAAGTAGAGGTAGAAAGCCTTGATTTTCCTTTGACCCCAACAAAGTGAGAGACTCACTTTTTTTCAACAACCCTGGATGTTTAATGTAGGAGCATCCCCAATTCATAGCAATCTTGCATCAACCAAAAATATTTCCTTTCTGTTTGCAGTTTCAACATTTCTTTCTGTGTCCCGGATTTGGCTCATCAAAACTTGTGGAGTTGGATTTTACTTGAAGACTTGATAATCTTCCTCATTCCCAAACCGTGGAGAATTTGGATCATTTTCCGAAAAGTTATCGCTACCAGTTTTCAAGATAATTTTCTGTTACTGGTTGCCTGGACCTATTTGAATTGGTGATCTACGAGATCCCCTTCCGTAGCTTGCGGAGCCTTGAGCGTTGATTCCGATGTTCCTTAGCATGTGGTCGACCTTTTCTTGTTATCTACACTTCATCCTTTGGATTTTTCGGAGGAATTTCTTTAGCGAAGGCCGACCTTGTTGGTTTTACACGTTAGGTCTCATTCTTCAAGTTTTGATCCCTTTTTGGGCTGATCGGATCCCCTTGGATCCCATAAATCATTGTAATAGAGCATTAGAATGTAATATAGAAGTCAGACTGAGAATAGAAGATAGATCTTAAGATTTGAGGTCCCGGTTGTGACCTATTATGTATTTTGAGCATGTTTTAGCAGGTTCGTGAGACGGTTTCTGTAACCCGGTTGTTACCGGTTGGTTGTAATAAGTTTTCATGATATAATTCAATCTGTTCTACATTGCCTCCATCATGTCCATGTGTTTCCATTGTGTTTACTCTTGCTAAATGGTCTAGACTAATCTCTTTGAGGTCCCTCCTAATCGGTGACTGCTTCATGTTCTATCATAACTGGCATGAGAATGAGTGTACGTGTTTGGAATTTAAAGTTTTTGAAATAGGGAGGAAGGTGACTCAAGCACGAGATGCTCTCTCCTATTACCACCATTATTAGGACTTTGAATCCTTGTATTAGATTGATTTGTTTGATTTGGATCATCCTCCAAAATTTGTGACATATCAAAATCATGGGGTAATCTTGTTCCACTTTGTGCTATAACTTGTAAGAAATATTGTCTATCCCTTTTCATGATTTGTTGAACCAATTTGTTAAAATGGGGATCCATAATGGTTTCTTCAACTTCTGTAGAATCCATGGATACATTGTCATTGTCATCATCGTTTCCATTGTTGTTCTCATTATTGTCATTGCCATTGTCTAGTATATTACTGTGATTGTCAAATGGATTGTAAAATTCGTCTCCATCAATTCATAGGTACTCATGTTTAAAGACCTTAAAGCTTCTTCGGCTTCCCTTCTAAACCTTTGTTAATGGTTTTCAACCATAGACTAAAGTCTTGACCAAAAATGAAAGGTAGGATGAAGATGCAAAGACTATGGAAGATCAAGAGGTGTACAAAATGTAGATGAATCTAGGGTAAACTTGCAATGTCCAAGAGTGTAAGACCAAAGTATGTATGTTTGAGAGTAAGGTGTGTCTTCCAAAGAGATGATGGATCTCTTGATGAGGTAAGTTGACCTTGACTCCAAAAGACCAAATGAGACCCTAAAATGATAGATCTTGATGCGGGAATCACCTATTGTTGTGTTGTAGTATGTTTGCGAAGTGTGATGAGTACAAGCAAAGTAACCTTTTGACTCAAATTTTAAAAAAATGTATGAGGGAAATGCAAGTGAAGGAAAATGATTGAATATGTATGACCAAGACAGGTTGATTGAAAAATGAAGCCCTATAGGAAGCAACCTTAGAAGCTCTTTGAGTTTGAAAACTTAAGTCCTTTTTTTTTGACAATTTTCTGTAATTTCTCAACTGTGAATCACAGACGTAGTTTTAACAAACCCAGGCGTGATTTTTGATCCAAGACGCAGTTACAGTAAACACATATGCAATTTCTGGTGATAATGACAATTTTTAGGTTGAAAGTCACAGACGCAATTAAAATCCAACATAGACGCGGTTTAAGCTGACACAGACGCGATTTTACAGTTTTCTTTGATAA
Source organism: Cryptomeria japonica (assembly GCF_030272615.1). NCBI lineage: Eukaryota > Viridiplantae > Streptophyta > Pinopsida > Cupressales > Cupressaceae > Cryptomeria > Cryptomeria japonica. The sequence continues at coordinate 924,327,379 of NC_081409.1, read as the reverse complement.
ATGTGACAGCATATTTCTCTGATACCTAGACATGATTTTTCTATGCACATACACGATTTCCCTATTGGCAATTGACACTCATCTGGTGGTTTGTGGTAGTTTCTGGTGGCAGATTATTGGTTTAGGGTTGTCATTGATGGCAACCCTTCATAAAAGATTCAATCCGGTGGTCGTAATTCTTATTAACCGGAAGCAAGTGTTAACCGATAGCTTATTAACCAATATTTAAGGAAGAAAAGAGCATTTTTGGTCCGGAAGCTTTCCGGTGATTGCCGTGCATTGAATCATGTTTGGGATGATTGGGCTGGCATTGACTCATCATCTTATTATTGTTTTGATGATCCACATTTATCCTTTGTGATCCGGTCAAGCTGACATGAGACTACATGTTACTCTAGCATGCCAACATGGTAAATGACCAATTTTGTGATTGCTGGTATATAAGTTTGGTGTGGATGATCTTTTTGGTGGATGATGCGATTGTATGCAAGCTAGTGGTGATCGAGAATCCTTTGAAGCATAATTTCACATATGCATTCTTGATCCAGTAGCTGATTGAGACCATGAACATGGTAGAATAGAGCAAAACAAAGAAGCTGGTTCGGTCAGTATGTTTAGCACTCAACTGGAACTCATCCAGGCATTGTAGATGCTATTTCAGAGTTCATTCACTATAATTCATCACTGTAACTAATTTGTATGGTAGAGAGCCTTCCCCGAGGGTTGTAGCCTTTCGAGTTATTGTAATTGAGTAGTGAGCTCTAGGGAGTGTGTCTGAATGCCCGTGCATTCCCATATTGTAATATTGTTTTGCTACTAGCCACAGTGGAATAATATTGTGGGTTTAAATCCCACTGTGGTTTTTCCCATTTGGGTTTCCACGTAAAAATCCGGTGTTATCCTTTTGTGGTTGTTTGTTTTAAGTTTTTGGATTACAGTTTCATGTGTATGCTTCTGGTGGTTCAAAGTTAAGTTTGTAAATCTACTAATCGGCAGGTCACTGATTCACCCCCCTCTTAGTGATCCCTGATTTCAATATTCCCAACATAGATACAGTTTAAACTGACACAGACACGGTTCTAAAAATGTTTTGTGATTTCTTCCAATTGTAAAGTTGTTGAATGTGACCAAATCTCAATGTTTTGACTTTTAGTAGCAAGAAGACACAACAAAACAATGAGGACCCAATGCCTGAAGGTGTTTTTATCCAAAATGATAAAGTGTTTCAATTTCAAGTGTGATTGTGAAATATCCTTGTTTGTTTTGCATACACTTGGAAAACATGACAGACACAGTGTTTGTTTAAAATGGTTGATTGATTCTTTGATGAATGGAGACAAGCACAAATCCTAAGGCTGGCCAGGACAATAGTTGTTGGATCTCACTTGGTTTCCCAACTACGCTTATTCAAAGCGGATACTTAGATGTTTGACCCCATTGGCTCCCCTCCATGGCACTCACTTCTCTGGGGAAGCCAAACACCAGTCCTCACGAAAAATCCTCGTGGCGAACTTTGTATCTCTACTAAGAATCGTAAGAATGTGAGATGACATCAGAGGTCTGACCTCCTGTACCAACAAATAGAAGGTTTTTGACTTCTAACACAAAAAGATGTCTAGTAAGGGCATTTTGTTTGAGAGGTTATAATCAACAGTGTGTTACGCTCCGTTAAATGGAAGGCCTCTCAGCCTATAGAGGTTACACTCTCTAGGATTTATGGGGAGTCATAATACCGTTATAGTAGCATGTAACACTCGTTGCTTGCAACTTTTGTCACAAATAGTTTTATTTATAGTGGCTTGGAAGAGCTTGGCTTTATCCCATTACCACTTGGGTCGTTCCCTCTCACTTGGCCTTATGGGTTACTTGGGAGGCAGACCCTCTAAAAAGTAAAACAAAAAGAGCCTATTGCTCAAGACACAAAAGACACTTGTTAATTTTAGAGCACCAATTGAAGTGTTTGCTAAACTAAAGAAGACAAAGCAAGAAATTTCAAAATAAAATCTTTGCCAAATGTCCAAACTTGTTAGTAGTTTTGAAATGATACCCCTCCTGCAATCACACAATTTAGGTAAATTTTAGAAATCCCAAAAGACTTTGTGAAATAGGGGCTTTGACAAGACGTTTTTCTCCTTTTCCAATAGCTGCACCACTTCATTGTGTGATCAAAAGAGGTTAGGGCAAATACCAAAATTTGAAAACCCTAAATGAGAGTGAAATGAAAATCTGAAAAATCACAGACGTGATTTTATTTGACACAGATGCGATTACAAAACACAGATGCAAAAATATAGAACAGAGATGCGATTTCCAGATCTGAGACCTGCAAAAACAAACAGAAAAATGTTGATGCGACAGAAAGATGCATAGACACGATTTATGAATAGAAACGCGTTTCCACCAGCCACAAATGCAATTTCAGAAAAACCTATTCTACAAATAATAGAATGACCTGCAAAAAACACAAACGCGAAAAAAGGGACACACATGCAATTATAAATAAAAAAGGTGGTTATAAAGGTCGCAAACGCTATTTCGGGATCTGTGATCTGCAAAATAAATATCAAAATCAGAAACGTAGGCAAAACTGTCACAAACGCGGAAATAAATCATAAACGCGATTTTATCTATCGCAGACGCGAAAAAACATAGAATTGTCGTAATGTCGAACCTGTTGTAGACGTATAAAAATGACCACATTCCTAAATGAATATTTTATGTTCATTTTTCTATTTTGATTAAATCCAATTTAATTAAATTATCCACATTCTTCTATTTTATTAAATAAATTATTCAATTTATTTAAATTAAATTCACTATACCATTTAATGAATAAATCATTTTATTCAATTAAATCCCCCTATCCACTTTTAATTAAATTCAAATTTAATTAAATAGTTATCCCAAATTGAATAAATCAAATTTATTTAATTACAACCAAATTGAATGAAAATCATTTAATTCAATTAAATCCTATTATCCCTCCATCCACTTGCAAAATCCCAAACCCCTTTCTAATCCCTTCTAGAATCTTCTAATTGCTTCTAATTAACCTAACCCTCCTCTAAATTTTGTCACATCCCTAAGAAAAGGGAAGTCACTTCTCAAAAACCTTAAAGTCTTTGATAACCATTGAAGGTTTTCAACCTTCAACCACTAAAACCCTTAAAGTCTTTGAAAACCATTAAAGGCTTCCAACCTTCAACCACTTAACCCCTAAAGTCTCCAATAACCATTAATGGTTAATTCAAACCTTCCCACATGGTTAAAACATTTGTTTTGACTCAACCTCTATCCAACCCAAAGGTCTCATCAGGCCATTAATGCTTTGACCATGATTATCTCTTAATCATTTGCACAAAGGTTTATCCTTGGATTAACTCTTAATCTAGTGGGTAAGCCTAACTTAGACTTGACCCTTAGCCTTTAGATAACCATGAGGTCTTCTCAGGCCTTTAATGCTTCCAACCTCTTCTCTCAACCCAATCCTATGTTGACACTTGTCACCATTTCATTGGTGCCAATTGTGCACATGGATCCCCAACTTTCAAACTCAACCCTTGATTAAACCATTCAATCTTGACCATCCATTGCCCTGTTTATGCTATAAATAGAGCTCTCATTCCTCCATTCTCAACAATCATCTTTCAAATTTGAAGCATCACACTTATGCTCAAATATATTCAAGCTTTCATTTCATATATGCTCATCATTTAGCCTCTCTTTAGATCAGGAATTAGACTAAATATGCATGTTTAGATTACTTTCTTTATCATTTTAGTTCAATTATAGACTAAATATAGTATGCTAGGATAGTATTCATACTAATCTTGTCATCTTATCATTTAGTTTATTGCATTTTAGCATCATACATAGCTTACAACACATCTCATACTAAAATCAATCAAAAGCATCTCTCGTTCTCATATTTGCCATCCCTAAACCATTTTGCTCAGTGATCTGAGAGCAAAAACATTGGTTTGAGGGACATTGTGGGATAGAGAACCATGGGACCCTCCTTGGGAAGCTGAGTAACACTACGTTACTCCATAGCTTGCATCAAGAAGTCCTATGTGTGTGTGTGGACTAGTATTCTAATAAATTTTCACATATTTAGTTTTATTTGACCACTTTTCCCGCATACACCTACAACTTTCAAAAACACAAATATGCAAACAAGATGTCAAAATAAAAGAGACAAGAGTCCCACCAGGCGTGCCAAAATGTATACAGTGAAAATGGATGATGAAAACAATAATATTGAAAGAATAACAAAGATCCAACCACAAAACCCTAGCCTAACAATGAAAAGGATCCACCATACACAAATGAAGATACCTAAGATCATGCAAATCAATAAAATAAAACAAAGTATACCATTCACATGTCAAGTAGGGTTTCAATCTCCATTGATCTTGTTTGGTATATTTTCTCTCAGATTTTATGTGTGTGCAAGAGCTCAACAAAGAACTAAAATGTGGTTAATAGGTTGATCGCAAGAAGGCTTGATTGATGTAGTTATTAGGGTTGATAATGAAGGAAGATTCCTCTTATATAGAGAACACTGTAAGAAATGAAAGGATGAGATTAACAGGTGTAAAGATAAATGGTTGGCTAGGATTAAAGGGTAGGTAGAGGAAATAATTATCCGAGTAAGGAGGTAGGTAAAAGAAGAATTAAGAGATGAATGATATGTGTCATAGGTAGAAAAGGCTAATGAATTAATTAAATAAATAAAGATTCATTTAATTAATAGAAGAAAAGAGATAATTAAATAAATAAAAACATTTATTTAATTAGGAAGGGGATAATTTAAACAAATAAAGATTTATTTAATTAATAGAAGAATTAGGATCAAATAATTAAATAAATAAAAATATTTATTTAATTAAATACGATAATTTTAGGTGTCTACACCACCTATTGACACTGCTGGGTGGGCCCCATCGTGGAAGTTGTCCTCTCCTTATTTCCTGATTGGCTGGTCTTATTTTTGGAGAACCAGGGCACCTCGAAATGCCTTGGTCCCACCTTAAACAAGACCCAAATGAAATAAGGTAGGCTCTCTCCCTCACAAATGGATTTTGGTCCCTGTGGCTACACTTGACCTTTGAAGGTCGACCTAATTGATAATTTACCTAGGGAACCCTATATAAAGACATCCTATCAATTCATTTTGATATCCACTACTTATCCATAACATTCATGCATCTGGATCAAGAATTCATCATCAAGCATTTTCAGACATTCAAGACAACATTTCATCCTTCAAGCATTATGGAAAAAAGTTACATCAATCTTCATGCAATCATGCATGTTTAGGTCTTCTATGTTCATGTGTTTATCATGCCATTACATTTAACATTTATGATTACATCTAAAGAGCATTGCATCATCAATCCTTCTATGAACCATTGCAAATATTAAATATATTTCCTAACATTTACTTCAATATTTACATTATTCAATTCAAAGTTAATTCCTAAATCGAGGTTTGACCTAAGACAAACCCCTATCCACAACACTTTCTTCTCTCTTTCTCTGTCCAGGGAATTGACTTAGGAGTTGTACTTAGAGATTTCAACAGAGTTGATGACAATAAATAGGATTAGCTTTACTGGAGCAGAAATTGAAGGACCAGGGTAAATCTATACTACCTGGTCCCAAAAAATCAGGCCGAACTTTTGGGTACATAGTCTAAGCATCTTCTTTCGCCTAGATCTCAATTTGTGTCTCTATGGGACATATGTAGTATTCTATCTTCCTCATTTTACTTCAATAATCCCTTGTTTTTCCCTAGTTTCAAAACTCACATCAAATTTTCAACTAGAAAGATAAAGACAACAAATTGGTAAATCTAATTAGTATTCTCAGCCCAATCAAACCTAAGGCTAGATTTGTTAGATTTACCCCCTTCTTTTAGTGTATGGTTAATTTGGTTAGTTAGTGGTTTTATTATCTTAATTGGTGAAACCCTAATTCCAAATTACACCATTACATCTTATATACCTGAAACGTGGTTAAATGTCAATTAAGAGAAAACATAACAAGCATACCAATGAAACATTATATGAAAAGATCCATCAAATAAAACAAGTTAAATAAGCCATCTCCTCAAACCATTCCATTGTTCTCTATCTCCAAGGATCCTTTAAATCAAGGTTGCTCTCAGATCATTGAGCACTTGATCCTTTAGAATGACAACCTAAAGATTGAGGGATGAGTTGATAAAATATCTATATGCAAATGCAATGAAGATCTATGATATGATAATGAAAGATTAGTTATGGTAAAGACTATGCTATGATAATATAACTAAACATGCTATGATATAGATATTGTGCTATACTAATATACTATACTAGAATGAATATGCTATGATAATGATATGAAATGATTCTAAATGTTAAAGGTAATGATTAAACAAAGAGAGGCAAAGCTTGATAAAATATACTATAATCTGGATGCATGAAACTTGGATGATCATAATGAGAGAAATGATGCCTATTTATAGAAGAAATGAGCAATTGGATGGTTAAGCTTGAGTTATCTTAACAAGGGCTAGGATTGTATGATCATCAATCCATGTGATACTTTCAACCCAATCGCATGCTGCCAAGTGTCAACATGAGAAGGATTGAGAGGAGAGAGAAGGGGCATTAAATGCTTAAGAAGACATGGTGGTCACCCTAGGAGGGTTTGGTTAGAGTTGAGTTAGTGGATAAAGATTTTATCCAAAGGATAAACTCTTGTGCAAGGGTTAAAGGAATAACCATGGTCAAAGCAATGAATGCTTGAAAAGACCCATGGGTTAAAGGAATGGTTAAGTTAGAGAGAAAGTCTCTAACCAAGGGTCAAGGTTGAGTTAACCATTAATGATTATGTAAGAGCCTTACAAGTTTGGAAGACTTTGGAAGTTATCTTGTTGAATAAATAAAGCTTTTAATACTTGATGAAGACTTTGCATATTTTTGAGACGTAACCCTTTCTTAAGGAATGTGCAAATGTTTAAGGGGTAATTAGGCTAATTAGCATGGATTAGAAGAATCTAAAGGGGGATTAGACATGCAAGTGGATTTGTAGGAGAATGTAAGTGGGTTGGATTTTAAGATTTTTATTAAAATAAAATTCATTTATTTCAATTATTGGTGCAACTTGCATTTGGATAGATATTTAAATAAATATTGATTTATTTAAATGTGAATGTGAATTTTGGATTTTATTTAAATAAATCTAATTTATTTAAATGAGAAAAAGGGGGATAAAGTATTAAATGCTTGAAGACTTGAAGGAAGTCATTAAAGGCTTAAGAAGACTCTAGAAGGAAACCATTAAAGACTTGAGAAGTCTCTAGAATGAAACCATTAAAGGTTTGAAGACTTTAGAGAAAGCCATTAAAGGCTTGAGTTGATGGGTTTTGGGTTAACCTTTTGATGAATGATAATTAAATAAATATAAAATTAATTTAATCAAGTGGATAGATTTGTGTGTCTACACATCTATATTGTCCTAACCCTAGCCTAACCTAAAAACCCAATCTAATGGCGAAACCCTCTGTTGAGATACTCACACCCCATAACTATCGTAGTTAGAAGATCAAGATGACCATATTTCCTAGGTATAGGGGTTTATGGTCTTGTTTAGATGAGACCCAACCCAATTTGACTCATTAGTTTGAGATCATTCAATGTAGGAATAAGATGGACGGGGCTATGGATTTGATTGACCTACATGTTTTAGAGAGATTCTAGTTCTATATTGATTCTTGCACAACTCCTAGAGCTATGTGGCTTAAATTTGAGCAAATTTTTGAGAGTATTAATGAGTTTTGTGTACCTCAACTTTAGACAGATTTGACATCATTGGTGCAAGATTTGTTTCCATCCAATGAGGACTTTCTATAGAAGTTCAAATCCATCATATCACAATTACAAGGTTGTGGCAAGAAGACTAATAAGGAGTGCATCTTTCTAATTCTATCTAAGCTCCAAGGTCAATTTTGTTCTTTGCTTCCTATTTCTGTTCAACCATGGATTCTTTGGGTACCATATTCCATATGCCTTCATTTGAGGTGTCTTGTGAATGGCTAATGCAGGAGCAGTCCAAGTTGTCACAACTTGATTTAGTCTCTGATTCCAAATCTCAGGCATTGGTTGCTTAGACTCCTACATGTATAGGGAAACAAAAGAAGAAGCAAAAGAACAAAGATACACAGTCTATTCCTCTAGATTTACAGTCACATGCACATGATTTATATTCTTCCATCTCTTCCAAGATAGACAAGGTTAAGTGTACTTATTGCATCAAGCCAAGACATGATGAACATCAGTGTTATGCAAAGCAAATTGATGAGTTGAAAGAACTCCAAAATAATAATATTCAACCTCCTTCATCTAGTGTATCCTCTTCCACCACCTTAGGTCCTACACATTTTGAGACTTCATTTAAGGGATGTAGTGAAGTCAAGATAAAAAGCCATTCTCTCTTTGCATCGACACATTCTCGGTCCTCTAGGCGACTTCTTGATTCAGGAGCTTCACATCATAAGACATCATCAAAGGACATGTTATCTTCTTTTGAGCATCATGCATTTCCATAGATTTTGATGGATAATAACACTAACATGAGTGTTAATGGGAGTGGTTCCATTGAGATTGATGGTGGAGCATTCAATAATGTTCTTTCTGTTTCTGCCTTAGCTTCAAACCTCCTTTCCATTTACTAGATTAATCATAGTGGTAAAGGCAAGAAAATTGAGTTCACCCCTAATTCAATGCTCATTAGAGATCTGCATAGTAGAGAGCTTATTGCAATTGGTAGTGTTGATCATGCATCACGGTTGTATGAGTTCTCTCATTTTGCTCCCATTGATCATGTAGTTCCATTGACTAGTCCTATCTCTCATGCATCCAAAATGGATCATAAATATGAGGAGAGGTGGTCACTTTAACCTATATATGCTTCAATAATCCATAGTGGTTCATGAGACTTATGTTGTACCTCCTCCACCTCTTGCTTCTTCAAATTTTAGTTAAGTTCAACAAGTTGATTGTTTCCTTCTAGTTTCGGCAAAGTGGAATGAGTACTTGCTAGATATTGTAGGGTTATTTGATGCTTCACACACTTTATACATCGGGGACATGATTAAGGATATTCATTTCCTCCTTAACGACAGTTTGAGAATTCCTATCATCCCATTTTTAGTGCCTTTAGAGGTTTTTCATGAGGTATCTTCACAATTTTTGGATTTGCTTTAGTTGATTTGGCATCTTTTGATTTAGACAGTTGGACAATCGAGAAGTCTTCCATGGTATGCATCATGAAACTATTCCTCCACCTTTCATGGAGTTGTTTTAGCCTTGGCCTTCTAATTTGTTTCTTCCCAAGGGGAGGAACTTGGTTTGCTACTTTGGGATCTTCATCAACATCCATCCTCGAGTCTTCATCTTTGACATTGGAGCTTCTCTCCTGTAGGGGGATATATTCTCTTCTTTTCTCTCGTATCAGTGGAATCTTGATAGTACTTATGTGATCGATTCAATACATGGGGGGACATCTTGAATCCTTCATGCTTGTCACGTGTACTTTCTTTTTCATTTCTTTTTCTCTCTTTTGGGGAGGAGTTTTTCCCGTGTGGTTTTCTCCTTTTCTCCACTTGTGAGAGTTGCATTATTTTGCATTGGTTTGTACGTGAGTACCTAATCAAGCCTAGTTGCCAGGACTCATTCATGCATCCATTTTCCATTTTAGCTCTTTAGCTTATCCCCCAGTTAATCTTAAAGGGGGATATTGGAGTAGTTGGGATATTTATGTAATTATTTATTGATTAAGTCATTTAATTACTTTTTCATTTAAACTTAGTTGATTTTTACTTTTATTAAATTAGGCTAAAAATAGCTTAAGTTGTTTCATTCATTATGATTGTGGTAGTTGGTGCATAGTAATTTAATCTAGCCTTTAGGGTTTTGCATCTAGGGTTTCATTCATCTTTTTATAAGAATTTGTTCATTCATTGTAATTGTATCTCCAATATTGTTTGTGCAATACTACAAAATTCTCAGGTTGTTATAGAGCATACAATCTTTACTTGATCTCCTTTGTGTGATAGGTGTTTTGCTTGAAAATGAATCATGGCTCCTGTGGTTGATCATCAACTTCTACACAACTAGACTTGTGAAATGGCACATGCATTCAAAATCATTCAACTTGGATATTGAAAGTAAATTCATTAAAAGTCCTAAAATATGCAAAACATTATCAAGAGTTTTAATCTTACCATCACTAAAACACAACTTTACCTTTCCCTTACAACAATCTTCTTTGTATTGTTATCCCTAAGGAAAACATCTCTTCCATCATATGTTTTGTATGTAACAAACCACTCCTTATAAGAAGTCATGTGTTGGGAGCACCTTGAATCAATAAGCCAAGCGAAATTACTAATAGTGCAACCTAAAATTGAAAAAACGTCAAAATCATCACTAGAGGACTTTTTTTGTGGAGAAATCAAAATCCTTTTTCTGAAATTTATACACATTTTTTACATGCTCCCTTTTACCACAATTCCAACACTTTTCTATGCTCTTCCCAAGCATTTTAAAGTGTCCTTTAGACTCATCCATCTCCTTATCCCCTTTAGACCCTTTCTCTTTGGACTCACCCCACACATGCAATGCATCTTGAGAGATAACATGCATATATTTTTTCCTTCTCTTATGAAAGAATTATGGAAACCATGCTATCCATCTTTGGCTTTGCATTACCATTGCTAATGGAAACAATTAGATTTTCCCAATATTTAGACAAAGAACAAAGATACAAGATACACGTATCCTCATCTTCTAACTTGACATCTACTAATGCAAGCTAACTTATAATCAAGTTAAATGCATTTAAATGATCTATAATTGAATCACCATCTATCATGTTTCAAGAATAAAAACTTCTTTTAAAATATATTTTATTAGAAAAACTTTTAGTTTGATAAATATTACCTATTCAAGAAGACAAAATATGCAAGACACAACCAAATGGTTCCCCGTGCCTTCTTCTCCAACTTCTTACAATCTTCATTAATCATTGTAGATGGATTAGTTTCTTAATTTCCACATCTTGTAGCCCCTACCATTGAACTTTTCAATATTTCAATGAGAAGTAGAGGTCATGATGTACAATCCTCTTCACCTCAAGAGTAAATTATCATTTCATTTCCCCTTCATGATCCTCTTGTTAATCAAGATCAAAGAACACATTCTATCCCATCCAATGATCCTAATGTTCCTCCATTTTCATCCCAAGATCCTAACATCCCTCCTTATTGCCATCATGATCTTAAACCTCCGCAAGATCCTATAATACATATTAAAAAAAGCATATCAAAACAAAAACTACACTAGCATCCAAACTTGTTCATCCAAAAGCCTCATGCACTCTTAAACTAAACGCTCCATTATGTATCTCTCATCCCACATTCCTTTCTTTGATCTTGGCTACAAAAAGATAAAAGCTAATAAGCCTAAGGTTCACATAGTAAATTAATCATATCACAAAGAAGCTCCTATCCCACCATACCACATCCTTAAATATAGGCATCTTCTTGAGCTAGTCATGTGAGTTGATCTAGTTATCTTGACAAAATGAAAACTAAGCTTAAACCCAACAATATCAAAATAAAAACTATGCACTTCACAAGACAAGAACATTGAGCTTTCATATAAATCACGAATGAAAAGTTGATGTCGTTCTAAGCATGCTTCTTACATATTTTATTTGCCTAATCTATTATATATCTATCATTATCTATCTAGCTATGTGTGCCTTGACAAGATGTATCTTTCCTATATTAGGCCTTATCTATCTATTTGTGCCTTAACGAATGTATTATTCCTATACAAACGCTATATATTTAAGCTTAATCTTTTGGTAAGAGATATGTTGGTTGTTTGGCTTGTTTGTCATTTAATTTTTTCACTTGCTGATTTATCTTTTGATCTTTTGCGTTTATTGTTTTATTACACTCCTTGAGCTTTAATCCTTGATCTTTATCTTTTTGTCTCATTTCTCATGCTTTCTTGAGACCTCCTAGATCTTCCATATCTTAGTGTGTTTAGAGTAGCATAGAGTGGGGCATGGTCTTTGCATTTGTGCTTTCTATGTTTGTGGGTATTTCTTGAAACTCTACTTAGGTAATCACTTTCCTTGTGTGTGTGTTGGAATAGCTTCCAGTATGAGTTCTCATCCTTTGCATACTGGATCATTCATTGACCTTTATGCACTAGGACTATCATGTTTTAAGTCTACCCTCCTCACATATTTCGACAAGGTTTTGTGTTGTCTAGTATGAGTGAGGGCACCCTTTTGTTTGTAGAACCTTAGTCTATCCAAGAGATGCAAAGTCATCTTGGTTCCTTATACCTTGATGCATAACATCCTTGATATATCAAAATAGGATTTCTCTTCACATTTTTTTGGCATAACCAAAGCATAGTATCATTTCATCTACATTTATCTCATCCAATCCATCTTGCACATTTTCCATCCATTCCATTACCCATTTATATGCTTTACTTTTCCCTTGATCAATAGGCTAACATGCATATAGTACCTCTAGTTGCATTCTGCACAATTTTGCACACACATCACATCTCTTTTTGAGAGTTTGACCTAAAGCTAAATTTCTGGCCAATCCTTCGAAGGGGAATCCATCCATCCTACATCTACCCTATCACTGGGGCATGTTCATTGTCATATTTTTTTCTTTCTGAAACACCACCATAAAAACATTATCTGAAAGAGAAGTAAAATTTAGACATCTATAGTTGACTAGGCATTTTCATCATATCAACCATAACATTATTTTTTCTCTTTTATTAATTAAATAATTTTTAATTATTTAATTGAGCTATTCTTTCTCTATAATTAAAAGTTTTAATTATTTTGTTAGCTTTTTCTATCCATGATTAATTAAATTTTTATTTAATTAAAATAATCATTTTTATCTCAATATTAATGAAATAATATTACCATTTAATTCATTTCTCTCTTATAACTAAATAAATTTTTAAAATTATTTACTTAGATAACACTTAACTCTCAAAATTAAATAGATTTAAACAATTTATTTACTTTTCCACTTTAAATCGATAAAATTAATATTTTATTTATTTCATCTATGCATTTTACACCCTTCCCTTATCCTTCCACCTCATCAATCCATGTGCATCATAGGTCCCACCCTCTCTCAATTTTTCATCTAGTCATCTTGTCATTTAATCTCTCTCAATAAAAAAATGTATTGTGAGGCATATAAATAAAACCTTCATCACATGCATTTTCCCTAGCTAGCACTTCATTCTTTTGCACCTACAATATACACAAATTATCATTTGCATGAGCATTCTCAAATCAAGAGCTAGAAACTAACAAGTATCCATTATCAAGCTTCTATTCTTCATCACCATATCATTGTGCAATCATAGTTATGCATTTTTTAAGAGAAATCCACATATCAACAAATTCAAGCAAATATCAAGTTACAATGGAGTTACATATTGTAGCGTCCTAAAATTGCGACACTTGCAATTTTGACTGCATTTCGGTCTTCACGATGGCGACGCAACACGCAACCTGAATGGAGACCCCGAAACCTGATTACGACACTGAAAACTGCATTTTTCAAGCACCCTGGCCTGAACCTCCTTGCACCCTGCTGTCCCGGGAGGTGGGACCAGAGCGCCCAGCGCCCTGGTCCCTGGGTCCTATTTTGGGCCCGGTCTCCTTTGGACTTCGGGTCTTTTTGTTTGCAATTTGGAAAATAAACTTTCCTGGTCGGCCTAAGGTCGGGAAAATCAGTCTATCAGCCCTAATTGACAAGTATATAAACTACATTTTCCTCTTTCATTCGACATGATGGAAAAAGGCGTGGAAACTATACTCAAGCATTCAAGCATTCAAGCATTCCTTCAAGCAATTGGTCATTTCAAGTCTCCATTCAAGGCTAAGTGTTGCATTCAAGACAAGGATTCAACCATTGAAGAGGAGATCACTTATTACATACTACATACAACATACTACAACAACATACAACATCTATACCTTCGCACATAAGGATACAAACATCCTTAGAACAAGGTATTAGTACTTGTTTTACAGTCATTTACATTTACAGCTCTTGCTCATTTCTTGGTTAATTCCAAAACTGGGGTTTGACCTAATGGCAAACCCCTAATCCCTAACCCCCCAATCATCTTCGCTTTTCTGTGTGTAGGTTGCAGGCACGCGGCTGAAATTGAAGATCTGGAATCCTTGTGCAGAGACGAACAGATCCCCCTTCGTTTCGCGGATTTTTCGGAGGACCGTGGCGCCGGGCGCCATCGTCTCGACAACTTTTGCTCAAATTTGTAGAATAGCGCCGTATCGACATTTCACTGCTAATTCCAGGTCCGCAGCTTCATACTGTATTCCTATCTCAGTTTATAAGCGAATCTTTATCACTTTCTATGCATTCCTAGCTTAATCTTCCTATCAACATTCTTTACGAAAGAGGGTAGCCTTGCTGTCATAACCCTTGAAACGCATTTAGCATCCAATCTTGCATTGTGTGGGATTGGATCTTGTGGGTTTCAACCCCTCTTTTGAATGTAAAGTCTCTCCCCTAAGTGAAAACCATCAACCCTAGTGAATCTCCCTTCTCTCTCCTTGGAGTTGGAAGAGGGGAGAGCAACTAGGGTTTGATCACGATTTTCCGCTTTACATTTTGGTGAACCCGACGTGAACATCCTTTCTGATTATTCATGATTAGATCTGAAATTTGATTCTTTGATTACATTTCCATGTTTGATCTTTTGCAAAAATTTTAGAGGTGATTGCATAAAAACTCTAAATTTTCTTTTTAGTAATTAAACTTGTGAAATATTTAATTGTTAATGCTTGTTTTAGATCTGCCCTTCTATTACAAATTATCAATTCAAATTTGTGCTTTAATTTTGAAAATTAAGTGGTTAAGTGTCAAAACCCTAATTTTTGAAACCCTCTTGATTCAACCTTTGACTGACAATTTCACTAATCAAAACATCTCCAAATCAGCTGTAACTTTGGATTCTGCAATAAAATCACAATATCTTTCATCCCTAAAAATTTGGAAAAAAGTTGCGAGGACCGTGTGCACTCCGAGCGCCATCGTCCCTGACATTTTTTCCGAAATTTCGGGAGCTAGATCTTACTGTATTTTCCTGCTAAAATCCAGAATTTTGGCTGATTTTATCAATTTTAACACCTTCAAAATTAAAGTCAAAGTTGGTCTAGGGATTGCTTGGATTAACGCTTCTAATCATTCAAAAATCATTGAAACTGAAATTTTGTGTCAAAGTTGTGTTCTTACTGTCCTAAATCTGAAAAGTGTGTTTGCATTCATTCGAAATTTCAGTGCTTTATTCAAATTCTTGCAATTCGTGACTTTTGAAATTAAGTGCTTAATTACAACAACTTTAATTTCCGCTTTCAAAATTGAATTTTGCGTGAAATTGAGTCAACTTTTGAATTTCAAAACTTGCATTGCTTTTGACATTCCCTCTAAAATCATAAAATTCAAAATTTCAGTTTCCCTCTCTTTTTCAAAATTCAAATTTTGCATTTTTCGACAATCTTGGTAGGGTTCAATTTCGAGATTGCAACTTTAATTTGGCCTATCTATAGATCGTAAAATCACTCAATTTTTTCAGATTAGCTTTAAAATCATCATACCTTTCATCCCTGCAAATTTCAAAAAAAGTTGCAAGGACCGTGTTGCACTCCGAGCGCCACGGTCCCAGACATTTTTTCCGAAATTTTGGGAGACTGTCGTGATTGCATTTAACAGCTTAAATCCAGAAGATTGGCTGATTTTACTGAAAATTGCTACCTCTAAAATCAAAATTTTCTCTCCCTCTCTAGTGCATGAGTTTTACAACAATAAGCCCTACTTACACTATTCCCGTTAGACGAAGCCGTAGAATTAAGTCTTTTCGAGGTTTAATTACCAAGGAGATGGAACCTAATTTGAATAGCCTTTTTAACGAGGACATGGGTAATTCCTCTAATCCTCCTAATGATGAAGAAGCTCTCCATGAGGTTTCTGTAGAACAACTTTCAAAATTGGATAACCAATTTGATGATTTTCGACAATGGATGTCTCATGAATACCCCGATAGTCAAGCTCTTCCTTTAATTGAGGGTCTAAAACGTATGCTTCAAAGTGATAAGAATGGAATTGATATTTTGCGTGGTATTGCACACATTGTGGATTCGAATGTGATGCCTATGAAGAGTTGTGCTGAAAATTTGGGTTATACACAACCTCCTACTCAAGTCAATCATTCTATTCCTTTGATGACTTCTATTGCTAGCATACCTACCTTTACATCAAACATAATGGCTACTTCTACACAAGACATTCCTCCTATGATCACTAGTCATGGGGACAATCCTTCCTCTTCAATTAACCCTCTTCCTTCATTTAATCCGATTTCTTCATTCATTCCTTCAATGAGTGTTCCTATTACATCTCCACAAATGAACATGATGCAAGGGGGCAATTCATTCAATCATTCCACTCCTCCTTGTAGTGTTCCTCCTGTCCAATCATCTCCTATGACTAATTATCATAGAGTCCCACCACCTTACTCTTTACCTTCTTTCAATAACATAACACCTCCATCTCAATCTAACACGTCTAATATGAACTCTTCGACTGAAGCGACCATTAACAATCTTGCACAAACTGTCTCTTCTTTACAGCAACAAATTGCCTCTATGAATCAATCTAAGTTTAGTGTGCCCACATTTGATGTTGCGAGCCCACTTTCTCTTGACATTGTTCGAGCTATTCCCCCTAAACATGTTGAAATTCCGCATTTGGAGCTTTATAATGGTAAAGGTGATCATCTAACACATGTTAAGACCTTTCAAACAATCTGTACTGATTTTGCTTATGACCAAAGGTTGCTTGCAAAACTGTTCACTAGAACATTAAGAGACAAAGCCCTACAATGGTATTGCTCGTTGCCTTCCCATTCTATTACTTCTTTCGAACAACTTGCAAATGCTTTCATTCAACAATTTCAAAACAATATAAGTCCTAAAGTTACTTTGATTGATTTAATGCATTGTAAACAAGGTGTTAAAGAAAAAGTGACTGATTTCATTCATAGATATAAGCATTTGTATGCTCAAATTTCTTTTCCAGTGCCTGACAATGATATTCAAAGAATCTTTATTTCTAATTTACAAAAAGATATTCGAGACAAACTTCTGTTTTCTGAGTTTACTTCTTTCCAACAGTTGTGTGCAACTCTTCACAATTATCAACTGACTGTGAGTCAAATGGAACAATCACATCCTATGGCTCCGAGTGATAAGGGTGATAGCAGTCAACAACCATTTGGAAAGTTTAAACCGAACAGAGATTCCATCAAATTCAATGAAAACATCATCAACAACAATGTGAATGCAGCATCAGGTGTGCCTCCTATTTCTAAATTTTTCAAGAAAGAAAGAAAGTATACTCCTTTGAATGAATCATTGCATAGTATTATGAATAAGTTATTGGAACAAAATGTGCTTACTCTTACTCCTATAAGGCAAATTGATCCTGCAAAGATTACTTCACCTTATTTTGATAACAAAGCTTTTTGTCAATTTCATCGTCAGCCTGGGCATGATACTGAAAAATGTTTTTCTTTAAAGGGTAAAATTCAAGATTTGATTGATAATAATACTATTTCTGTTTCTGGAGTGAATGATAAAGGCAATACATCTGTAGCTCCTCCTAATCAAAATCTTCAGATTTTCACTGATCCATTACCTTCTCATACTTCTCATACCTCTAATGCGATTGAGGCTAATGATTCCTCTCTCTCATCTGATGGTCTTGTGTCTATGACTCCGAATGTGATTAACTTTGTAGAGTAGCAAGAAATCCCTAAAGAACTTTCCATCACATTTGATTCCAGTGAAACCATTAGGGCACCTGATGGTCCTTTATACATAGTTGCAAAAGTCAAGAATACACCTTGTCGTGGAGTGCTTATTGATCCTTCGTGCATGGTTAATGTTATTACTGAAGAATTTCTTTTTTCTTTGCAATTGAATCAGGTGATATATGACAAAATAGATGTGATTGTGAAACTATTTGATGCATTTTCTTCTCCTGCAATTGGTTCTATTACATTGCCTATTGAGGTCCATAACAAATCCCTTGATGTGAACTTTGCTATTATTCCATCTTCCGAACAATTTCGTGTGAAGCTTGGCTATCCTTGGCTATCTTCCATGAAAGCTATTGCTTCTCCTATTCATAAGTGTTTGAAATTTCCCCATAATGGTGAAGTTGTTACTGTCAATCATAGTCTCTTTAAACTAGCTGAAAGAACTTCTAGCGTTCCTATTGATTACTTTTGGCCTAAACAATTCCAATCTCTTCCTCCGCGAAGTGATCATCTTTTCAAATCTTATCAAAAGTGGAAAACAGATATGATCCTATCTCTAAGTGAACCTAGAACACCCAAACTTGACATTCCTATCATTCTTGAGAAGGAAGTTCTTCCTTTGAAAGATAAAACTAATGTCTTTCCTCAAGAAGATTCCCAACCCATCCCTATGGATGTGACTATGTCTATATCTAATAAACTTCCTAAAAGTAGACCTATGCCTCCTCGTCATGATGGACTTGGTCTTCTTTCTAAACCAAAAATTCCTCCTTTATATGGAGCAGTTCCTCCTCCTTCCTTTTATAGAGAGAAGAGACCTTCTTCTCCTCCTATTATCCAGCCTAAGAGACCACAACCTAAACACCCAAGTGATAAGGATGAGAACATTCCTCCTCCTCAATCTTCTTCACTTCCTACTAAGACTAGACGAAATTGTTTTGCACGTGAACGCCGACGAAAGCGTCGTCTTAGAGCTCAAGCAGCTGTTTCTCAAACTTTGCAATCTCCAAAAACACCTTCAACAAGCATTATTCCATTTTCTCCAAAAACTCCTAAACATAAGATGCATGATGGTCTTGATCCTGTGCGAGTTAAAGATCCTATTTTTATAAATCTTGATGATGATATAGATGAAAATGTTATGCATGATGAAAATGTTACTTCTCTTGCTTCTGATAGTGAATACGAACTTGTTGATATTGATAACCATTTATCTAATGAATTTTCTAAAGCACTTATCCTAGCTCCTAGACAAGAACAACGTGGCTCGGAACATGAACATAGCCCTTGTTTGGATCTTGTGATAGCTCCATCTGCTATGTTGGATGTTCCTCCTCTAGCGTGTTCCCTGCCTTCCCGAAACATTGATCAGCAAGATCGGGGGGTAGATGACGTGCTAGACTAGTTACATTAGCATAGCAGATTCTCTCCTCCTCTCTTGTGTTACTTCTTCTATATGTTATTCTCATTCTTCTATTTGTTGTCCTTAGTGTTGTCTACTTGAGGACGATGCAAAGCATTGAGATCTCTCGATCTCTCTCATGTTGACTCAAAAGACACATGTGTTCCCTTATTCTAGGTGACCTTCCTTGATTGGGGAATGAAGAACAATTATGCATACATACATATGATATACATGAATTATCATACAGCATACTGACCCCGAGGAAAGCGAAGTCACCTTGTGCTTTGTGTTTTGTGGCTATTATCCTTGGGCTTATCTCACACTTGGGGGCTAAATCCTTGCGATAACGTGCTCCTTTCCTTTCTCATTTCTTATATGTATCACTACCTTAAAGCAATCACCCTCGGTGAGGCATGTGCGATCGCTTTAACGTAGGGAGGCATACATCCCGTTCATATCTTTTCAAGATACTTGAAAATTTCTTGGCGAACTTAACTTTGCCTTGAAAATTTTCGGTATTCCTTTTGCATGACTCATAGTGAGGGAACCTTACTACTGACAGTCATGGTTCTCCCTCGTAATCTTCCCTTTTACTTTGTCAATCGAAGTCGTAAGATCCTTAGTCCACTGGGGGCTTGGTGTATCTTGCCTCCTTGACGTGGTGAAAGTCTTTCAATGTTGTTTCCTTGTACTTTACCGGAAGTATGAGCATACATACTCCCGCTAAAGTGGGGGCTAAATGTAGCATCCTAAAATTGCGACACTTGCAATTTCGACTGCATTTCGGTCTTCACGATGGCGACGCAACACGCAACCTGAATGGAGACCCCGAAACCTGATTACGACACTGAAAACTGCATTTTTCAAGCACCCTGGCCTGAACCTCCTTGCACCTTGCTATCCCGGGAGGTGGGACCAGAGCGCCCAGTGCCCTGGTCCCTGGGTCCTATTTTGGGCCCGGTCTCCTTTGGACTTCAGGTCTTTTTGTTTGCAATTTGGAAAATAAACTTTCCTGGTCGGCCTAAGGTCGGGAAAATCAGTCTATCAGCCCTAATTGACAAGTATATAAACTACATTTTCCTCTTTCATTCGACATGATGGAAAAAGGCGTGGAAACTATACTCAAGCATTCAAGCATTCCTTCAAGCAATTGGTCATTTCAAGTCTCCATTCAAGGCTAAGTGTTGCATTCAAGACAAGGATTCAACCATTGAAGAGGAGATCACTTACTACATACTACATACAACATACTACAACAACATACAACATCTATACCTTCGCACATAAGGATACAAACATCCTTAGAACAAGGTATTAGTACTTGTTTTACAGTCATTTACATTTACAGCTCTTGCTCATTTCTTGGTTAATTCCAAAACTGGGGTTTGACCTAATGGCAAACCCCTAATCCCTAACCCCCCAATCGTCTTCGCTTTTCTGTGTGTAGGTTGCAGGTACGCGGCTGAAATTGAAGATCTGGAATCCTTGTGCAGAGACGAACAGATCCCCCTTCGTTTCGCGGATTTTTCGGAGGACCGTGGCGCCGGACGCCATCGTCCCGACAACTTTTGCTCAAATTTGCAGGACAGCGCCGTATTAACATTTTACTGCTAATTCCAGGTCCGCAGCTTCATACTGTATTCCTATCTCAGTTTATAAGCGAATCTTTGTCACTTTCTATGCATTCCTAGCTTAATCTTCCTATCAACATTCTTTACGAAAGAGGGTAGCCTTGCTGTCATAACCCTTGAAACGCATTTAGCATCCAATCTTGCATTGTGTGGGATTGGATCTTGTGGGTTTCAACCCCTCTTTTGAATGTAAAGTCTCTCCCCTAAGTGAAAACCATCAACCCTAGTGAATCTCCCTTCTCTCTCCTTGGAGTTGGAAGAGGGGAGAGCAACTAGGGTTCGATCGCGATTTTCCGCTTTACACATATCATTTGATTTATTCTAGATTTTAGGCTTCATTTTGTGATTGTGTGGATTGTGAATTTGGATCTTGCATTGCATTGTTTCTATCTTATTTTTTATTCACATTTTCATACATTCACAAGAATTAGTTAGACAAAATACCTTGTTCACACTACAAAGGGGAAAATAGATAAGAAGCACCGTTGTTTACACCAACAATTTTAAAAGACGTTATTAATGAGATACTATTTTTTCTATATTAAAAGGACTCTTTTAACCTTCTTACAACGGTTATTTTTTAAGATTCTATTATACCTTGATATGTTATAAATGTAAGGAAGGGAGAAAAATGCATCATGTTTTGGACTTAGTTAAAATTCAAAAGAAAGTTATTTTAATAAAGAAACAACTTATCCAACTATTGGTACAATTATAATTTCAATGGGGCATCACAAAGTTAAAATTAATAAAATTTGATATTGGTAAACCTATTTGCCAACATGTAGATGGGGGAGGATTAAGGGTATGATGAGGATATGTGCATGGACAAGGAGTTCGTGAAGGGAAAAGAGGCGGAGAGGAGGGCATATGGATTAACTATGGTTATTTGTCACTATGGCCTTGAAAAGAATCCACCTTTTTCTATAGAAAAAGCCTCCATATTTTGAATTTCTTTCTTGGAGTTGGACGTTCTTCTTTACATATTTTTGCAAATTAACCCCTTTATTTGGATCATTATCAATTATCACCA